>NC_134708.1:46603606-46907773 GCF_043290135.1 Rhipicephalus microplus
TTTGAGATCGACAATTTCGGTGTTTGTTACTAACTTCAAATGATGCCTTGTATTAAAAAGTTGCGTGCTGAATGTTGGCGTCACTTACGTAGGGTTAGTTATATTTACGTTTACGCCTTTTAAAAACTTTTTACGTTATTTGTGTTGCATATAGGCTCCAAGAACGTAAAAATATTTTTGAAGACACCCTACTTGAGTAGCGCTCCCACCATAGTTCCGACAACCACCGCTTCCCAAGTGACCACTGATAATCTGGCAGGCACAGGAAATCTAGGAGGCATTAGGTGGACGAACGCGCCACGGTAGAGTAACATACTCTATGGCGCCACTTTTATTTTCTAGCTCGTCTGAAAAGTTTTGTTCGCCGTCTTTGAAGCGCCAGTGTGATTTTGAGGCTGCGGAGGTACGTTCACTTTTCTGAGAATACCCACGAAGGTGTAATCTGAGGCGTCTGACGAGTGGAGTCGCGGTATCAATGGTACCTAAGTGGAACGTCGAAGGCACACAATCGACAGCACACGCGCGACGAAATGTGTGTATGTCGTCAAGCAGCCAACATTCGCAGGTGATGTACTGCTGCTTATTTCCTTTGTCACAATTCCAAACTGGTGCATGTTACTTATTTTTTCTTTGACAAGCGCTGTGCAATGTCGTTAGAGATTGGATTATTACAGGTTCGTAATTCGTACCCCGAGCAATGTAGGCGCGGGTAATAACGAAAATGTGATATGTCATTATAAAACTATGGATCATCTCTTTGAAGGGAACCATGATGGGATGCGAAGCAGCCGCGGTGCGTATGGCGTTGACCCAGTTGAAACGGGCGTCGGCACGGGTTCTGAAAGAACGGTTTCAAGCGAAACTCGGTGTAGGCACCTTACAGTTGAGTTTTCCGATCAGGCTGCAGTGCCAAACCACGTAGCCTAGCGGATGCCCCCCCCCCCCCCCCCCCAAAGAAAAAGCAGCATTAAGACGAGGTCGGTTGTAATGGAACACGATACGCACGTCTCGCGCGCCCTGCATCACCGTGCTGATTGTGGCTCGCAGCGGGGATACACAGTGGATACGTACACGCGTCAACTTTCTGTGTGCCCCTAAGCGACTTTAAGACGGGGACAGTCTGAGCAGTGCAACTCCCTCTGGTCAGTGGGCGGTGTTGCTAGCCTATAAACGTTTGTTTAAAACGCAATGTTTAAACCGAGAGGCGGGATGTACTCGTTGAAGACGCTTGCGCTCTTCCTTGGCTCGCGTCTCGTCGGTGTTACCTGCGCGCTGACTGTATTCTTGAACGCGATCGGTGTTTTGACTCGCACCTCGTAGGTGTTGCTGGTGTTCCACTGCCGACGCTTGCGTTCGGCTTCCCTGAATCGCGCTTCTTCGGCATTGACGTCGCCATTAGCGAATGCGATCGGCTTCGCTAACCCTCGCAACGCCGGTGAGAGCCGGGCCTACAGCCGGGAAAAGTACGCGCACACTAGCGGGAACCGTGCCGCGACGGCGTCCCGCCCGTCGGCGCGATCGCGCACGTGGTGTGGCAAGAAGGGGCGCGCTGTCCACATTGTCGGTAAAGAGACTTTAATTGTCGGCGCCCATCTCTCTCGGTAGCGATCACTACGTTCTTTGCACCACTCTCCCACTCCCCTCTCTTGCTCGCTTCCCTACTCGTCTTACCCAGATAGGGAAGTGGTATCACTTCCGCTTCCTTCGTCTCTCTGCTTCCTCTCCTTATTCGTAGCTTTGCTTGATGAGAAAGATTTGACTTGCCTTTGTGGGGATTCGCTGTAAATGGATTAATGAGTTTAGCCTTTTAGCACCTGTATATTAGATACGGTATTAAGAAACTTAAAAGAGACAGGTGTGCAATTGAAGTCGGGTCAATTATGTGTCAAGTTCTCGTACTTCCTGCAAGTTTATTAAGGAGTAGTTTACTTTTATTATGTAATCATTTCAAAAGCAGGCTTTAGTATAATGAATTTCCTTATGTAACAAAGCACTCGTCTTTTTATGATGGCATTATCAGAAGCAGTGTATATTTAACAGACGAAAGGAAGTTCTACCCTAGTATAGGCTGGGTCATTCCATGCCAAATGTCCCAGCCATTTTGGCCACGGTCTCGAATGTGGTAGAACAAAATATTGTCGATTTATTCCTTGGAAAACAGCTAATTGGCAGAATATTTCAAAGAGGGAAAATTTTTTGGTCACGTGAGAGCCGTCCGAATTTCGCAAAATGTCGGAACAGTGAAACTTGTTAAAGAAGTAATTCTGAGAGTATCATTTGTTGGTTCATTTGAAAAATTGATGTACATAATAATCCAAAGCATTTGTTTGAGGAACTTCAGTCTCGCTAATATTGCTTAAATTTTTCTGCCAGGTACGCCTACGCAAATTTTGCCTATATAATCTATGTTTGAATATTTTTTTCTTGTAATGCCGTATCATCTGTGAATACCCCAGTAATCAACAATTACAGTACCGCAGGTACTTTTGTCAATAAATGTGTTTTCAGACCACTGAAATTCATAAATCTTGAGAGAAAAAATGGCAGGCCTGCACGGAAAGCGTGGCCCAGTCACAGCGTAAGCTGGATGAGTGGCAATTCAAGAACCATTCGTAAACTCTCTTGAGACTACTTCAGGAAAACCTTAATGAAACGAACCTCGCGGGATTGCTGAAATTATTCATGTCATATGAAATTTGTTTCACCAGAAAACATGGAAAATTAGTATGCAAGAAAAGATGTGTGTTGTATATTTTCTTCTCTTTGTGTCTCAGGATTTATCCAGCTCGATAGAACAGTGGCTACGTTGCTCGGCTGCTGACCTGAATGTTGCAGTTTCGATCCCGGCTACGGCGGTCACATATAGACGGAGGCAAAATGGTAGAGGCCTGTGTGCAGTGCGAGTTCAGTGCATGTTGAAGAACAGCAGATTGCAAAAATTTATGGAGTGTTCCACTTTGGCGTGTGTCATAATAATCTCATGGTTTCGAGATCTAAAACCCCGGATATTATTATGTGCGTCAGGACTGCAGAAATATTATGAGCAGGCTCCGAGTGACTCATACTAAGATTTTCTGATGCCAGTGATCATACTTGTACCCGTAAATATAGGTACCTGCGTACGTGTGTATTTACTGAACCTGTTGCGTCATGATTTGTGACAGTAAGTAGCCGCTTTAAAATAATAGTCCACTTTTTCGCATGACACCAGGGTTCCACAATGAAAGTGACTTGAGAATACAGGAAAGAAAATTTGAAAACTGCTGACCTGTGTTTTTATCCTTTTTGTTATCGCAGTGGTGTTGGAGATGTCCTACGTGTGACAAACAAACGTGCCCGCATAATCACAAAAGTTTAATAGCGTACAGTGCAAGTAGGAGATTTCGAATGTGTGCCCATCTCGAACAGTCATGCATCTTGACGTTGTGAAGCCTAGCTCCTTGGCCAAGACCATCTGCTTGTCCTTCCGGTTCCCGTCCAGTCCACCATTCTTAGGATGTCTAATACAAGGAAAGGGCTTGCATCGACGTGGCAGGAGCGTGTCAACACAGCACAATGATGCATTCAAGAAAAAAAAAGTAATGTAATGCTGAAGTTATAATGTAAATGTGAAGTGAATGCGCATCAAGTGCATTAAGGCATCCGAGGTTCATGCATGTCATCTCAAAGACTAGGTTGTCCTGCTTATGTTCAACTTGTGGTCTTTTCCCATTAGATCATATGGCAGATTCGTTAATTGAGTAGCCCATTGTTGTGAATAGGAAACTTCAAAAGCTATTGTAATAACCAATATTTTAATGTGACAATAACTTACGTGCTGTCAATTGAGGTAGGAAGTTGCTCTTAAATTGGATTCTGCGACGTTGTGTAAATTGCATCTTAATGTGAACCAAAAAGAAGATTTTCTCAAATTGTTGATTTTTGCTTGCATTGTTTACAAACTACAGTGGTCTGGAAATATTTTCACTCAGAAATGTAGAATTTGTAGAGTAATTAGTTATTTCTGGGGTATTCATACATAACAAGGCATTAATAAAAGAGAAAAAATACATAGAATAATTTTAAAAAATTGCTGGAGCCATATATGACAGATTCGAACAATTTATCCAAATGCTTCATTTTAATATGTACACAGACCTTTGCTTTGAAACAAGAAAGGATAGTCTCAATAGCGTTACTCGGACGAAATTATACGAAATTGGGAAGGCTCCCACGTGACCAAAACCTGTTTTTTCTCTAGAATATTCTACCAATACATAGCCTTTGTAAAAGAAGTCAGCACAATTTTTCCATAATGTGTGGAATGGTCACAAAAAAGACTGGGACATTTGGCAAGGAATCGTCTTACAACAGTTTCATTGCTTCCTCAAAGGAAGATTCAGGCTAGAGTAGGAAACTTTACATTTCCTGATGCGAGTGTTGAGAATGCTACAGCTTTTTTGGGAAAATAGATTTAAGTAATGTGCCACATAGCAGAGTAACAACTTTCTTGGCATTGGCCGGGGACATGGGAGTCGTGTGGTGTCTTGCATAATAAAATACAGGGGCAGTTCTTTTTTTCTTATTGCTTAATTTGTTTGTAATACTTTTTGTAGTTGTTAGGTACACGTCAGTTAGGAACTACAATTACTGTTCTCTATTTTTTCTGTACTTCATTCTCTCCTGGCTTTCTGGGTGCACATTAAAGAACCTCAGGGGGTCGAAATTTCCGGAGCCCTCCACTACGGCGTCTCTCATAATCACGTGGTGGTTTTGGGACGTTAAACGCCACACATCCTGGCTTCACGAAATGAAGTATATTAGAATTTTGCAAAATTATAATGGCAAGCATACTTCTATTGGACCAATTTGATGCCCTGATGTCATTATATAAATGTTTTGAGAACTGAGAAGCATCTGGTTGAGAAAGGGAAGAAATTGTAATTGCACACAAAACATGGCTATGAGAACAGTTGGCATATTTTGTGTAACCTCATGCTCTTTGCATAGAATAAGCTGTTTTTGCACCCTCATTCTGCTCATTTTATAAATGCACCGTATTGAATATAAAACTGTGCTAGCTTTCATTGTGCCTTGTTTGCACTTGCAATTCATATAAGTTGCTTCCAGGGATGGAATGCTACAGATAACTCTTATTGTTTCTTCATTCCTGATGGAACCAGATACAACAAACACTGCACCCTGCATTCTCTTGTAGCTGAACAATTGACATGTTGAGCTTCCGACAAATTTTCCGTGGTTCTTTCTGTCTGTCTTTATAGTTGCCCTGAAACTTCAACTTTCGGTTGCCTTAAAGGAACAAAATGATTTTACTTGCAATTCACAAATGAAAGGTGCTTATTTTGTCTTCATATGTTCTGATCGAAACAACTTGATATCTTTGTGATAATGTGTTTGTCAGACTGTTGCTCAATTTGGTTAAAGCAATCAATGTTCGATAAGTGTTTGAATGAGTTTACCAATTCCACTTACATTACTAGTGATAGTGTCTTGGCCTTTAATTAGCTTGCCTTGAGTTGCTTGGACTTTGAAATGCGTTGAGTTTGTTGAGATTATAAGGTTGTGATGAAACAAAAATACTCGGGGCATTTTAATTTGTTGGACATGTGTATTTGTGCTGCTCCTTCTCAATGCCATTAATGATAGCTAGTATCCCTAAGTATGTAATCGCATTATATTTTGCAAATGGCTCTTCATTGAAGATACAGTTGTTCTAGAGGGCTGTAAATACTACAAAATGATGGAATTTTCTTGCATCTGAGGAGAAACTATAGGTTATCTTGCTTCAAATGTAGCAGGTCTTTGTACTGAATGTAGTCCACCACGGTGGATCAGTGGCTGCAGGGCTCTGCTAGTGACCCAATGGTCACAGCTTCGATTCCGGCCACAGTGGTTGCGATTCGGGGGAGGCAAAGTGGTCTATGCCGGTCTGCTATGTGGTGTCAGTGCATGTTAAAGAACGCCAGATGGGCGCAATTTTCTGAGCCTTCCACCACGGCGTTTCTCACAATCATGTTGTGGTTTTGGGATGTAAAATCCCAGATAATAATTATCATACTGCATGTTACTTCACATTCGTCAACTTTATTCCTTCCAGTCAACGTTCTACATATTGCACTCCTCTAGCATTCAATCACCATCATTTCTGTACTTCTGTGCAGAGTCTCACAAAGTACTTATTTTTGTATTCATTTTCGCACAATTTACCTAGAAATGTCCCAGAATAATGTCATTCATGTTTTAAGTTTGTCGCTGTAATTTCGGGAATCATAAACTTCATTCCTGCGTCTATGATACATTATTTAAGTAGTATTTATAGATAGGCTTTTTAAATTATTTTTTTGCAGCAAACTCTGTATGAAATTTCATTTATTCCATCTTTGTGAGATTAGGGCTTACAGGTTTTCAGTGGATGAGCTTCAGGTCAAGGAATATATCACCTTTTCCCATCCCCTTTTTACACCATTGCACAGTAAACTACACTGTTAAAGGGAACTGTTGATTGAGCTCTTTCAATATTGTGACCACCTGCAAGTCGATGTGGAAACATTCTTCAAGCACAGCACTAGTCACTCATCCACTGGAAAAGAGTTTCAACTTTGGCTGAAAGTTGTGTTGTCAAAATCGTAGTGACTCCTTGAGCTTTAGCACATTCTTGAGCATGTCTCTTCTTCAGCTTTTAATAGCAAATGATGAGTTCATGAGTCACTATGAATTATAGAGCGTTTGCCCAGATTGTCCAAAAAGGAGAGTACAAACACTCAAAATTTTGGCAGATCTGACAAATAGTGGCAGTTGATTGCCTGGGAATCTCAGAGCGAGTTGCTGCACATTGGCACTTAGAGCAAACTCTGACAACAGGAGTAGACTTGCCTCGCAGTGTAAATTAAGCCAACTAACTATGTAGTTAGTGTTTTAAATTGTCTACCTTTTATAAATTGTCTACAAGAGTAGACAATTTATAACAGGTATTCATCAGTGAATCATTTACAACCCTGCATGTGTTGTTCATCATCACCATTAACTTTTTGTTTTCAGTATTTGTGTTGATCAATTTTTTTCAGTCTGAAAAGTTATGTAATATCACTGAAAACTCATTTCATGTGTGCATGGGTAAGATGGATAGTGTGGCACAAAAATGTACTTTTTAAGATTATATTTAGTTTCTAGCTGGAGTCTCACATGCGGGTTCTCCTCGAAGTGCAGCAAAAAAAGACAATTTCGAAATGTTCTGCAAAATCAAAACAAAATCTGTCTACATGCTTGATTTCTTGGCATCTACTAATGCATATGTTGTTATTTACCCACAGCAGCTTCGTTCAATATGGTCTATCATCAAACTGGAGAAGCAGTAGGTTTTGCATTGGTTTAGATGA
The DNA here is from genome assembly GCF_043290135.1 of Rhipicephalus microplus. Lineage (NCBI taxonomy): Eukaryota > Metazoa > Arthropoda > Arachnida > Ixodida > Ixodidae > Rhipicephalus > Rhipicephalus microplus. Next base: position 46,610,983 of record NC_134708.1, read on the forward strand.
CAAGGCATTCGTCACCAATACAGAAGTTCATTTCATACTTCAATCCAAATTCAAGTGCTTAACTATATTGCCCTACGTACAAAGCTTGTCTTCTCAAGTGTCAAAATAGCTATTAAAAGAGTAGTCACTCAATTACAGTTCAAAGAATGTAGATGGTTATAGAATTTTTAACCATGAGCTTGAGTTGATGCCAATGACAAAAGTATGTTTGAGTGTATCCTTTTGATTGTGCAAGGTTTAAAATTTGTCTGTGTGCTTTTGCAGATGTGTCCATCTCTTTACGGAGAAACGAAGAAGTCTCATGCTTTGGATATTGCCAGGAAAGCGTTGCACCAGTGTCCACCCAGAAACCATTCATTTCAGGATTATGTCGCAGCTTAATATTCTGTGAACATGCGATTGTGATGGCGATGTGACCGTGCCTGCTGACTGCAGCTTGGCCTTGGTTATATTGAAATGATTGAAATTGGCAATTCACTTTTCTGCACTCTTTGTCAATTGAAATTGGCATGAATGCAATTGCGAACCTACGCAAACCTTCGGTGAAGTGGGGGGGTCCGTGCACCATCAGAGCTACGGGCGACGCCTTCTCGAAGCATGGCTTCCAACTCTGCCTTGGCTATGCGCACGCGGTCTGGGGCAAGGCAACGGGTGCAACAGAAAACCGGGAGCCTTGGAGTGGTCCAGATGTAGTGCACGGTGGCGGGCTCCACTTTGCTTTACAGTCAGCTTGGGCGCAGGTCTCCAGCTCGTAGCACTACTCTCAAGAATTCCAGCGGTAAAAATGAGAGTTATAAAACAGAAACTAGAACGGAAATGTACAAAATACGAGGTGTACAACCAACCTTTCAGCGTGGCTGAGCTACTAACATTGCTAAATAAGTGCAGTAATTCCGCACCAGGTTCTGACCATGTAGTGTATAAAATATTAAAAAAAACTCGCCTCCCAAAACGGGACAAACCTTACTTTCTCTGTGTGATTTCATATGGTTCTCCAGTGAGATCCCTGTTTTTTTTAAAAATAGGTTATTGTCATTCGACCATTGAAAAACGGCAAGGATCTGTATCTCATTAGAAGTTACAGGCCGATCACACTAACAAGTTGCGAGTGTTAGCTTCTTGAAAAGATGATTAACTACCGACTAATATATTTTCTGAAAACAAACAAGTGGACCCATACCAGTGTGGATTTCGTGAGGATAGATCCACCACTGACCACTCACTATGCACAGAGGCAGAAATCCTTGATGCTTTTGCTCACAAACAATTTTTGCTTGCAGTATTCTTAGATATGAAAAAGGGATATGACATGACATGGCACTGTGGCATACTGCGAGATCTCCCACAATTGGGTGTCTGACATGCTGACCATAATCAAAATTTATTTCCACAACCGCACTTTCCGTGTCCGGGTGGGTAATGTCACGAACATTTGTCCAGGGGAGTGGAGTTCCGCAAGGTACAGTCTAGAGTGTCTCACGTTTTATTAGAAAAATGAATACCTTACATTTCTACATTCCTTGCATTATGTTTTACTGCACATACGTCGATGATGTGGAAATTGGTTTTAAGTCCTAAAATGTCAATGGGTGAGCGGCAAGTTCAACTTGGTTTGAATAGTCACCGAATGGGCAGACGAGAATGGATTCACCTTTGATCCTATGAAAATCACATCTTTAATTTTCAAGAAAGAGAGATCTCCATCCTGATCCAGACATAGACCTGCACAGTCTGCTGTAACTGTGAAAACTGAATTCAAATTTTTAGGCGTAATTTTAGACAGGAAATTATCACTCGTAACCCATCTAAAATAGCTCAAAAACAAGTGCGTAAGGCTATAAATATACTTAAGCTTCTGTGGCAGACATCATGGGACAGTAAATTTCTGGTGAATCTTTATAGAAGTCTTATATGCATACACCTTGAACATGGGGCGATAATCTATCAATCTGCAGCGACAAGTGTCTTGCAAATGCTTCACCCTATCCACCGTTTGGGCATTCGTCTTTGTACGGGTGCTTTTCGAACCAGTCTTATGGAAAGCCTGTACGTATGATCAAACAAGTGGTTGCCTCAACTGCAGCAATGATACATTTCTTTTGCAAACTATATGAACCTGGACGCAGACAAAATACGCCCATCATGCATCACAATGAATGATATGTCCAGTTTGTGCTATTTGAAAACCATCCCTCATTTCGAAAGCCCTACTCGCTCTGTGTTTGAGGCCTAGCCGAGGAAACGGGTGTGTCACTGCCGCCCCGCCACGGTGGTCTAGTGGCTAAGGTACTCGGCTGCTGATCCGCAGGTTGCGGGATCAAATCCCGGCTGTGGCGGCTGCATTTCCGATGGAGGCGGAAATGTTGTAGGCCCGTGTACTCAGATTTGGGTGCACATTAAAGAACCCCAGGTGGTCAAAATTTCCGGAGCCCTCCACTACGGCGTCTCTCATAATCAAATTGTGGTTTTGGGACGTTAAACCCCACAAATCAATCAATCAATCAATTCCTGGAACTGCAACACAAGTACACGTCCTTAGTTTTTTACAGACACTTCAAAGTCTTTCTCTTCTGTTTCTTACGCAGCGGTCAGTCCATCTTGTTCGAAGGCCGGTGTTATGTATCCTGATACAAGCATTTTTACTGCAGAAGCTTTTCTATTCTTGCTACCATTAAACACACTGAACATTTAAAACTACAGAAAGCAGTAACTTACACAGATTTTCTAAGCATGGTAAAAGGTCTGCAAACTCTTAAAAAACACATAAACTCTGTCCTTGTCTCGCTGTATTCAATAATATACACAGTCTACAAATCCAAAAAGCATCTCATGCTGCCCTGGTACCGCGAGATCTATGGTAACGTAATGGTGGACTACTAGCCACATCTGTCCACGAAAGCGCTGCCAGTTGATATATACCCGCCTCTGTGCTTGTGATTTGAAACCTTTCTTTAAATGAAAGCTCAAGGCTTGTTGGCAGAACACCTGGGATAGGTACACACAGAACAAATTAAATTTAATCAAGCCGTACCTCCGTAATTAGCTGCCAGTGTTGAAATCGTGCCACACAGAAGTTACACTCACAAGACTTAGAACAGGGTATACACACAGTATACATTCACACCTTTTGTGCGGTGGCAATCCACCTTTGTATTATTGATGTGGTGAATCATTTACCGTCAACTTACTGTTAGCTTAAAGACAACTCATACTGACTTCATCCTCAGATGTTCACTGGTAAAAAAGTGCTTCCTAAATATATGCCATTGTTTGCGTTTTTTAGATATAATTCTTGCTTTTACATCTTATCTAAAGGAAATCCATAGCATAACCTCTCCACAGAGGTTGTTGCTGCAGTAGCTACTCTGACAAGCACCTGCCTCTCGCCTTCGGTTTCAAAGGCATTTAGGAGACACTCACGCTGCTTTATAATCACTCACTTGCAGAAACCATGGTCATTTGTAATTTATTTCATACCCATACATCACATCGTGTATCACTGTCATAATCTTATAGTTTATGCACACCTCTATACAGGACATATTTTTAGGCCTCTATACAGCTGTAACACACCCGGTCATCGCAATAATTGGTTATGGCTTACATCACACAAAATACATGGCGCTCTTCGGCCACCCATGGCCCTTGCGCCACAAAACTCTACTAATCATTATATTGCATGTATTGCTTCGGCCTTGTGATGAAACTGAGACTTTCTCTTTAAATTCATTATTTACTTTCAACTTCATTTGCTCTAAATTGTATCACCCTATGTGCAGAGCTTGTTTATTTTCTTTTTTTCAAAAGTATATATTATTTCACCTGACAATTTACTGAAAAAGTAGTCGTTCAGGTATGGCCATAATAGTAATCAAAATATTTCTACCGATCAAGTCTGGTTTGTGCTAACAGTGAAACTAAGTTTTAGTGTTCTGGGTTGTTTGTGCTGGCTTTAACAGTTTTTTTTGGGCTGTTGCAGATGTGTTCATCTCTTCAATGAAGAAGCAAAGTTGCATACTTTGGATATGGACAGGAATTGAGTGCACTTGCCCCTTCTTAGAAATTATGCACCATTTTACACTTATGTTGGAGCTTAATGCATTATGAACATGAGAATGTGACGGTGATGTTAAAATGTTTGTGGACTGCTAAGGACTGGTTGCATTGAAACGAGGGAAACTCGCCACACAGTTTCTGCACCGTTATACAAATGAAATTGGGAAGACTTTAATAATTCTATTGAAATGTATGTGTCAGAAACTATGGTGTAACGAAATCGTGCCTTCCTTACGAAGCACAGCTTCAGTCTAAATAGTTATTAAAGCACATCTTTACTCAACTATATACACTATGAGAAACAGTTTCATGAATAAGTAACTGCAATGTTCCATGCTTGTTATTGGCACTTTGACATTATTCTGCAATGTACAAATAATAGTAATATAGGGGCAGTGTGGTGTTACCTCATCATTACTTTTCTTTGTAAAACCCTTGTGCGTCTCTCTCTGACTAGTGCTCAGCAATATATTCTAATAATATTGACAATCAAACTTTATATCTTTCACAGTGTCTCATGCTAAGTAATAATCACTCATGTTTTATTAAATGTTTCTATGTTCTTTTCTGCCACCAAATGTTTCATCATTTTTATTATATTGTTCGCTCACGACATCATATAATATCGTGCCGCCAAAGTGACGAGCAACAGCAATCCTTATAATCTGACCAATTATTGGTGTTTATCATTGCCTATCAGGCTAAATCACTGCAAGATTAACCTCGTCTCCTTTACACGAAATTCTAGCCACATGCCAATCACATGTACACTTATTTGCACACAAAAAGTAAGTCACGTCGTACAGATATCTAGGACTACACCTACGAACCAACCTTTCCTGGAACTGTCATGTTGATTACATTTTTGCAGCTACTAAACGCTGCCATGGGATGCTGAAGCGTAATCTGTGTCATGCTCCTGCACATGTGCAAAAACTTTCATATGTTATCCGAACGTGCCCTAAAATTGGCAAGGCTTCAGTCATATGGGATTTGGAACCAGTATAATGTAATTGATAACATAGAATCTCTGCATAAGTCTGCTGCTCATGCTCATTTTCTCTGACTATTTTCGTTTCACCTTATCACGGCCCTAAAATCTCGTGCAAGTGTTGATAACCTATCCCATTATTGTAAGCTTGCTCCTTTATCTCTTTTGCATACATACTATCATTATCCATTGCTTCATGACGACTTCTTTCACTAACCTCTAGCCACGTTTCTATGCCCTGATCGTCCTCTCAAGATCAAATGCATCACATGTCGTATATCTTTTGCTGATTTGTTCATTTCAAAAACGATGACTGAATGGAACCAGCTGCCTTGAAGCATTGCAATAGAAATCAACATTTATATAAATAATGACAAAAAATTATAATTTACTTTTTTAATTGTGCTCTATTATTATGTTATTTTGTCATATTGTAGTGCACTTACAAATATTTTTTCAATATTTCCAATGTGTTGTGTTATTGTGTTGCCTTTTTCATTATGCTTAAGCAAGTGTTGTTTTGTTTGAAATTTTTTTATGCTTGATGATTATCTTTTGCATTGTATATATATTTTCTTTTTCCCACTGCCCTATGTATTATATTTTTTTTGAGGGCCTTTAGAGGTTTCTTGAAATGAGTGAATTCTTGCTTTGATGTTAAATTCTTGCTAGTTTGTACGGCATGACGATAGTTATAGTGCGAGAATAAAACGACGACACAGAGACAAGGTGTCCTTCGTGTCCTTCTTGTCTCTGTGTCATCGTTTTATTCTCGTGCTGTAACTATCGTCTTGCTTTGATAATTCATTTCTCTTTTTTTTTTTGTCCCAGGTGATGTGTAAAGCATATTTATAGTGTGTTGAGCTCAGTGCTTTGTTTTATGTGACCATTTTGGCATCGTAAGGTGGTCTTCTAAGCATGAATAAATGTATAGAGATTGTTGAAGTTGAGTGTATGTTGTTAAAAATTGATAAAGTTGGATATGTAGTGAAAAGTTTATGTAATCATGTAAGTGTATGAAACGTTATGTGGTGAATACCTCACTTCGTATTCTATGGTGAATCGTACTTTCATTCAAGCACGATGGGGACAATAATGAGAAGCGTATAAACAGTGCTATTGTGCTCATAAAGTACCAATGTCCTGTACCATTTACATAAGTGCCACATCAGTTGCCCACGAAAAGCTGTGATGCCATTCGCTTCTTTGCCAACGATTTTAATATCTTACTCCTTATGCTTCATGTGTTGAAATTTGAACATATTCTGTTACTGTGCAGCATTACATTGAAGTATAATAAGTACTTCAATATAATGCTGCTTAATGTCATGGCATATAATTAAGACATTTGGCTATTTAGGCATAGTATTGTAATTGCATATAAATCGAGCCCTTGTGGATTTGCAGGTTTTACCATATATTAAGTGGAGCATTTGCTTACAGATAGGTGGGAACTGTTGTAAAACGTGTCATGTCATCGCACAGTTACTGCTGCACTAACACACAGTTTGAATAGGCAAAGATAAGTTTGTACTTCATTTATAAGTGCAGCAACATTCTTTTATTACATGGTGCTGTAGTCCACTTGCAGACAATGTAGGTAACATGCTTTTATATGCCCTTTCTGTTCTCTTTGCATGATCTCTTGTGCAGCATCCCATGAGCAGGACCATTCACTTATGTTTGTTGAAGGTGGACTGTACTCCTGCCGACAGTGCACCTATGTTACCAAGAAGAGTGGAAACATGCGAAGGCACCTTCGGAAACACACCGGCGAGCGGCCCTTCCTGTGCCACTTGTGTCCAGCTGCATTCTTTCAACGCAGGCATCTTAAAGACCACATTCATACACACACAGGAGAGCGTCCCTTTACCTTTGACCAATGCAGTGCATCTTTCTCAACGAAAACTGGCCTCGTGAACCATATGCGCACCCATACAGGAGAGCGCCCTTTTTCCTGTGATCACTGCAGTGCGTCTTTTTCAAACAAAATGAGCCTCAAGTGTCACGTGCATACCCACATAGGAGAGCGCCCTTTCTCCTGTCACCACTGCAATGCATCTTTTTCATGGAAATCAAACCTCAAGTACCACGTGCGCACCCACACTGGAGAGCGCCCTTTTTCCTGTGACCACTGTAATGCATCTTTTTCACGGAAATCGACCCTCAAGTTACACGTGCGCACCCACACAGGAAAGCCGGGTCTAGAGTCTCTACATCCTGCATAATACATCCGTTCTTTGAACCATCTTGGAATGGACAGTCCTGCCCGGGCATACCAATCAGCAGTAGCCGCACAGTGGATGCCATGTTCATTGTCATGGACCCCTCTCTCATAATATGTTTTCATAGCATATCGACTGGGAGTTAAAGGAATGTGCAGTAATCTTTTTTTGAATGCATTACGAATAAATTTCTCTTGTGTAAGTACTGCATAAGCACATCCTTGAATCAATGTATCTCTGCCGAAATTCAAGTAAGTCTAGCCAGCTTGGAAACTTGGGAAAGTTTGTTGCTGGTTGTTCATAAAGCTACACAATACATAGGCAGGACATTCAGAACCTTTTTTTTAATTCTGTGTGATTTGTTTATTTTGCTATATTTGAATTGTTTATTTCCAATGCATATGCTCTCCCTTTTCTTCATGACTCATCTGTTTTATCTGTGTTGTGCTATTTGTGCATTGTGTGTGCTATTGTGTAGCCACCATACCCTAGATGATGATGATGTGATGGCGGCTGGCCCCTTTGCAACGGGGGAACACACTCAATGTCCTAGCCTCAAAAAAAAAAGAAAAAGAAAAAAATCCACACTTTTAAATGGCACAGGCAGGAGACGCACACATAGTGGTCTAGGCCCTACATCCGCCGTACAGTTGCCCACCACTCAGTAAGCCACCTTTTCGTGGCTGCAACCGCGGCTCTTACGGATCCCAAAAAAGCGCCTCTGCATTTATTTGTATCCACACTAGCACGGTGACGGTGCTATCACCTTTAGCTCGATATTGGGGCGAATATCACAATGACAGAAGGGTATCACGTGATTGCAAAGAGAGTGTAATGGAAAAAGTCCACAGCTGTGATGGCGCAACTGATATGCGCCATTTGGCCATAACGTATTGCTGAGGTAGTTTGAAGGGTATACCCCACTGCTGGCACCTTTTAAGGGCACTGATGGATGGACGGGATGCTGCATTGTATGAGACTATAAATACTTTTGTCCTAATACTTTTTTTTTCCTTGGGCCGGGAGACAAGCTTTACAAGCACTCCCCCCCCCCCCCCCCCCGACCTGATGCGAATAAACACCTCTGATGTGTACATGCAAAGCTGGCTTCTCCACAGTATGATAGCATGTGCAGAGAAGCCTCCTTCGGCCACCTTCGTACATGTGTGCGCAGCGTGCGCACACTCACACACAACGCCCGGTAGCAAAGGGAACCTAAAGCAAAACTTTGTACAATATCAATGCTTATGATGCGTCAGTCTCATGTTAAAGTAGATCAGCTTTACAGTGGAGCGTCGAGCTTTTTGTTAAGACTTTGGTCTTTTGGGGGCTTGTTTCTTTTTGTTTGATGCAACCTTAATAAAAACAGCATGCAATGCCCAGAATGGGGACGCAAGAATGAAATAAAATGTTGAAAAATGCAAGTTTCTTTTGTTTTGTAGGTTTTGTTAGCACCTCATTAACATTGAGAAGATAACGTTTTCGAAATGATTTTTCGAAATGCCTGCAACCATGGTCAACATGTCTCTTTAATTTCTAAAAAAATTCTGTAAGTTGCCCGTAAAGCAGGCTTCTGCACAGTATGATGCATTGTGAGAAGAAGCCGACTTAAACTATACAATTGTGTATATGCATGCTGGGACTACTGATCAACTGCCAGCTCATGAAAAGATATATGTCGCGACGCTAGCCCGCACAAAAAAAAGTGTTCTACATGTCATAACTACCAGCGGTACTGATCAACACTCCTAGTTTCGAATCCACCATCACGTGGATGGTGGGGACATCACTGGAGTAGCTCAGGTTACCACCTGAGCACCATGCAGACATATCATTATAAGGTTACAGGTTTAGTGATGCGTTATCTTTTCATCCACTTTACTTTCTTCACAATTGCATTATAATTAGTACTTTTTGTTTGTTCAAATTATGTCGAGCCTATATTAATGAAAGGCAAGCCATTAGAAATCCACATCTTTTGTTCATTGTGCATCTCAAAAGCCAGCAAGGTGAACATCCAGGAAGATTTTTTTTTTGCACACAAAAAAACTTTGAAAAAGTAAAGCAATTAAGGTGCAAATTTCTCATCTTTTAAGCACAGTTTGTGACGCGCGAGTGGTTTGTTGCCATCGCAGGTTGACATAAGCTCTCGATTGGTCGACATATGAGAAAGAGTGGCCATTAATTTCTTTGACATGTAGATGCACGCCTGTCCTGCCATGTCTCGCATCAATACAGTGGGTGCAATCATCTGGTTTCGCTTGATTTGTGTGCTTTTGACTGGACGAGCGGATATGGCAGCACGTATAGCCAATAAGCTCAAAATACAGATCGGCTTAACACTTCAGGCTGACATTGTCCACGTGCTTTAACAAATAAGTGGCAATGGTGAGGTAGCACCTCTGGAAACTGAAGGCGAGAGAGAAACCTCCCTATCCTCTTCGAACACAGACTAATTTAGAGGCCCTTTAAGTTATGTGGCAGTTGCATTGGAAACCCCTTCTCCCACCCTCCTGCACCTTCGAGCACACTTCCTAATTCGGGTCAGTGCTATGTATATAAAAAGATCAGGGCTATTTGCAGGAAAATGAGGAGCCCTGAAAAAATGTCGCCATTTGAGAAAAATCATACATAAATATACATTTACGTGTGCATATATATTTGTGTTACAAACAACTGCTCCAAAAGGTAGGGCCAGAGTAGAGCCTAGTTAATAGGTTGTACATAGGTAGTTGACACTTGTAATGCACTTTTTGAACAAGAAAATGTGTGAATGTCTTCCTGTTGTTTTCGTGCTCTTCTTCGTATTCAAACAATACGTCACAAGTATCAGAATCGCTTTATTTTTCACGCAAAACATAGGAGAGAATACATGATTAGTATGTATTGAAGGAGATCCCATAGTTACAAACTGAATTGTGACCTCCTGTACATGATAACATAGTGAATAACACAAGTAAATTGGCAATTCATGGACTTTTAATAATAATAATGACTAATTCAAGTTGAGTAATAAAATAACATATAAACAGCATAAACAAAAAACATTGAACGAGGTCGGTGTGGGAGACATTTCCAAAGGAATAAGCAGTAATGCATAATAAAACATTGTACAGCTCAGACCAATAAACAATATATAACGAAAAATACAGAAAAAGGATGCAATATATATATATATATATATATATATATATATATATATATATATATATATATATATATATATATATATATATATATATAGCCCCGCCATGGTGGTCTAGTGGCTAAGGTACTCGGCTGCAGATTCGCAAGTCGCGGGATCAAATCCCGGCTGTGGCGGCTGCATTTCCGATGGAGGCGGAAATGTTGTAGGCCCGTGTACTCAGATTTGGGAGCACGTTAAAGAAGCCCAAGTGGTCGAAATTTCCGGAGCCCTCCACTACGGCGTCTTTCATAATCATAGGGTGGTTTTCGGACGTTAAACACCCCAAATCATCAATCAAATCATATATATATATATATATATATATATATATATAAAAGCTTCGCTGTACGTTTTCAGGCTGCGTGGTCTACTAGCTGCTGGTGGACCATGTAGTCTGAAAACGCCTTCATGCAGTAAAGACATTTTCATGAAAGTTGTGCTGTCCCATCCTTGAAAATAATACACCGGGTCTAGTTTGAATGAAGTTCAACCAATATCAAACGCATGCATGCATGCACACAGTGGTTGTATGCTTACTTTGTTGTAGACAATACAGATGTTATGACCGGAATGTCGATCCGGGTGGTTTCGCGAATGATCTCTACGCCGAGGCGGGAAACATTTGCCGCGACTAAGGTTACGTTCAACTGAGCGATAAACAAGACGTCGTTTATCACTTTGAATATTGCTCTTCATCTGTATTTAAAAGCTGTAGGATGCCATATTCTGATACACTCTACATTTTAAAAACTTGGAAAACTCACTTAATTTGAGAAAATACTGACCGAAGTTCATACCCCCAATCGAGGCGAAACTGAAACTAAGCACATCATAAAGTTTCGTACACTATATGATGCACATCGAGCACAACGGGAATTCGTCCGCTCATTTACGTCAGGCCGTAAGCTCTTTGCACTTCTTTAGAGTTGAAAAAAAAAAACGGGTTAAACTACACACTAAACACAAAGAATAAACTTCAACTCTCACAAGCATACGGAAGCCTTACAAGGACAAAAAAAATGGCAGCATATCCACAGCGTGAATGATGGAGAGTGGGGCGAAGCATTCGTCCGTCCATTCGTTCTTGTTTCCGTCCATCCATGCGTCCGTCTGTGTGACCGTCCATGCGTCCATCCGCCCATCCGTGCTTGCGTTCGTCCATGCATCCGCCCTGTGTCCGTTTATCCGTCCATCCTTGCATCTGTCTGTGTGTCCGTTCGTCCATAACACTCCAAGTACCTCCATCTCGCATCTTTTCGTAATATATTCGCCATTAGAGATACTGTATATGCTACCTTAGCATATACAGTAACACTATTCCCCATATAGAAGCACCGCCATCCAGCGGACATTCCAAGGATAAACGAGAGGTGGCACACGCCCACTTTCTTACGACTTGCACTTCGGGTCTACTTCCCGCCTTTAACCACCTCGAATTCATGGTATATACTATTTCACTGTATTCATGGCACTGCGGCCCAACGCTCGCTAAACATTTCTAAAAGCAAGGAGGTTACGCCCAGTGAGTATAACGTAGCAACCTTTTCCTGTCAGATAGTGCTCAATGTACATGCCAGTGGCTGCTGATGGGGATCACAGCGTGCGCGTTAACTAAAAGCCGAATGCTCCTGTCTCTCATTCCCCCTTAGCAGCCATTGGCATGTACATTGAGCATTATCTTTTATTGTTCAACAACACACAAAGGAAATCTCTCACCGGCACCACCTTGGAGGTCAAAATGCCATGCTTGTTACAGACTACAACGGCTACGAGGGACAAACAAGTGCCACTATAAGGAGCTTCGCCCCTAAATAACAGCTTGACGCAGCATTATTATTATTTTGTTGACATTTAGCTGCCACTCATAACACGATGCACCCGTCGGAATGCACGTTTTGTTCTGGCACTTCGCGGAACGTTCAGTTCCTAAAACGAAATAGACAGGTTTGCAAAGAAACGACAACTAATTCGCTGCACGTTATATTATGCCTCAGAACGTATGTAACCACACGCTTGCCATATACATGCGATACGTAAACATCTATATAGGTTTTTGTAGAGAGAAATGCACCAGAAAATTGTCCGTGTGTCTGATTCGAAACCGAACCCAATTGTGCTGCAAACAACCCGCCATGAGACAGCGTTACAGTGTACTATGAATGCACACATAGAAGATATAGATGGGTATACTGACTCAACAGGCACATTGATCATGGATATGTGTGAAAGGCGTGATTTGATAATTTGCAACAGTACCTAGAAGTGTGAAGGGCAAATAACATGGGAGGTAGGAAGGCTGAAGTCAACGATAGATTACACACTGATGTCACATAGGATGTATGATAAGCTCAGGGGAATGCCGGTGGCTCCAGAAGTCTGGGTAGTGATCACAAACGTATCAAGCTAAGTTTTGGAAGAGCAGCGAAAGTGGGAAGGAGACAAGATGAGCAACTGCAGGAAAATTTTCATTCAGAAAGGCAAATAGAAATTGCTACTAAACAAATTGAGAAAGTAATCACGCGGATAATAAGAATGTGTGGACATACACAAATCTAATTAGACTGTTTGGGCTAGAGCTCGCTAAGGCACATGACAAGTCACCTTGGAAAATAAGACACAAGCCCAAGAGTTAGTGGGATGAGGAAGTTAAGAGAACCATAATAAATTGCCAGGAAGTCTCTAGGGAACACAGACATGCTAAGCAGCGGGGTGAACCGACAGATGATGTTGAAAGAAAATTGGCAACCTTTCTAAGCTGTAGAAGGGATGCATCCCTTCTGATCAATGAAAAGATTAGAAGAAAAGGAGCTCAGTGGCTGGCAGAAGTACATAAAAAAGATAGAAAGGCAGCTGATAAATTCTGGAACCATCTAAACTCCCTAAGAAATGAAACAAATCTAGAGCAGAGGTTCATAACTACAGCTCAAGGTGCTAGGCTAGAAGGGGACGAAGCTATTGAATATATAAGAGCAAGGGTGACAGAAAAATTTCAACAAAGAAGTACTTTATGCACCACAATAGACAAGGACGAATCAAGTGGTGCAATGACTCCATTTTCACAACGAGAGTGGGAAAGGGCTGCGAAGAGGGTTCTAAGTAGTACAACAGGCCCAGACGGCATTCCAATTATGCTAATAAAGACATTGGGTTCAAAGTCTAAACAGACTTTGAGAGATGCAGTGAGCAGAACAATAATCGATGGTGAAGTCCCTGATGGATGGAAACTTAGCAGGATGAGCATGATCTCTAAAGGAATTAAAGGGGGACAAAGATGACATAAACAACTATACCGTCCTATAACAGTGACATCAGTGGTCTACAGGCTGGCGATGCAGATTATAAAGGAAAGACTGCACGCAATGATCGAGGATGAGGGGGTGCTGGGGGAACTGCAGAGTGGGTTTCGGAAACACAGGAGGTTGGAAGACAATCTGTTCTCACTCACTCAGTGCATCGAAATAGCAGAAAAAGGAACTCAGGTCCCTGTGGCTAGCATTTTTGGATATCAAGGGAGCGTATGATAGCGTGGTTCAAGGGGACTTGTGGGGAATACTAGACACACTGGGCGTGGAAGATGGAGTCACTAATCTTTTAAAGGAAATCTATAAAAGTAACAAGGTAGCTATAAAGTGGGAAAAACAGGTATCCAAGCCCACAGAGGTAAAACGGGGACTTAATTAGGCAGGGGTGTCTACTGTCACCCTTGTTATTCATGATGTACCTACAAGGATTAGAGGCCCAATTAGACGGAAGTGGACTTGGCTTCACCCTCTCTTTAGTCAAACAAGGAAAATTCATTGATCAGGCACTACCAGCATTAATGTACGCAGGTGACATAGTGCTAATGGCCGACAACAAGGAAGATTTGCAGATATTGATGGACATCTGAGGTAATGAGGGAGATAGGTTAGATTTTAGATTCAGTAAGGAAAAATCAGCAGTCATCCCAGTCAAAAATAGTTAATGGGTCCAACTGGATGTTCCAGTTAGGAGCAATGGGTGGCAAAGGGGGCTAAGTGGGGTTCAAATGGTGTCTAACTGGTGCCCAATTGGAAGTGCATGCTGCAATGGGACTGTCCAATTGGACTTCCCATGTAGTGGCTTCTAACATTTTAACCAACTCTGCATATTTGAAGTTCTAACAGGATGACCTGCTGTCATGATAGGTGGTTCCAGTTGGTTGCAATGGGACTCAAATGGACGTCAATGGGACCCAAGCTGCAATGGGAGAGTCCAATAGGACACCCCAATTGCAGTACATGCATAACTTTGAAGTTTATTTTTTACAATTCTCTACCTGAGCAGTATTGAAAGTCATAAATGGAAATCTACGGTGATGCATCCAACCCTCCATATAAAGCAATTCATTTATGTGTGTTACCCAAACAGAATTCGAGCTAGTGCTTCAGCTTGGAATCCCTGAGCTCGGTCACTTACTTAAACCTTGGATTAAATTAAGCTTGTTTACAACACTTGCCTGGTTTACAAACAACCACTGTATCAGGGCATCTGATTAAGCTTTCCATATATGCATCATGAAAATGCAGCAGTTAAAGTACTAGTACACATTGGAACCGCACCTTCTACTGTTTGCAGCATCACAATGTACCAACGATGTCTTATTCCCAAACTAGGGAATATGGCTAACTACCAGTGAGCACCTGATGTCACGTGTTTATGGGCTACCTGTCACTGCATATAATGCTGCTGCAGGATATGACTGAATTTTTTTAATATTCATACGATAGAAAAGGTTATGCAACTAAGAGAAAACAATTAGATGTTCTCACTAACAAGATATCCGAAAGAAGGTATGAAAGGCAACAATAACATTGAAAAAAAAAAGAATTTTATTTCAAGGCAAACAGGATTTAAATAGCACAGAACATATTTTGGTGTAAAAAAATTTCTTGGCCAGTGCTGCAACACAAGGCGTACAAGATACTTCAAATATTACAAATACTTATAACAGTAAATTGAATCACAATAAAAGGAATTTTAGTTCCAAAGGAGGAAAAAGGCATTGCCATACAACTGGCATTTCAGTAAAGCACTGAGAAACAGGTTTCATACAGGTTAACAGTTTACACGTGAACAGCATGTCTTTACTTATTTAAGGATGCTTAAAGGTCAACTCCGGTGGTTTTTCGAGGTCAACGAATCTCAATCAAATTCGCTGGGTACACTCTTACGCACATTCCTGTCATTTATGCCAATTACAGGCTTGAGAGATGCGCAGATTATTTGCAAATGAATTTTAAAGATTGCCTCGAAAAACTCGCCTCGCTTGCCAGAATTATTGGCAACACTGTCAGTGCGATGTCAAGTTTGTCATGTCAACGAAAGTGACGCAGGCGATGGCATCGCTACTTTGGCCCCTACATTGTTTATTGTGCTGGCCCCAAGACGACAGCGGTGGTGTTTGGCACGACCATAGCACGGGAGAGCTTTCTTCCTTCCTCTGTGGTGTTTTGCCGGTGCTTCGCTGGTCTGGCTTTCACAGTTTTCATACTACGTGCCGGCAGAACCAGTATACGGCCTCCAGTTCTTAACAAATAGTACATCATATGCAGACCGGGCGCCCGGTCGGGTTTCGGTTTTGCACCTTTTTGCTTATTAAAAATTGTTTTCGAATTTCCTGAGCATTTCAGCTATTGGGCTCGTGACAAGAGTGTCTCAGGAACACAGAAACACCATTACCTTGACATGGTCGAAAAATCGCTGGAGTTGGCCTTTAAGGATGCTCACAGTGGCACAATGAATTATGTATGAATGACAAGCACACATTCTATGCATAGTGTACAAGACTGAACTTGTATGAAAAAGAATAAAAAGCGTCATGTAATATTGCAGTACCCCGACACACACACTAAAATAAAGAATACAATAGCAGTAAGAATAAAAAAAATACAGCACCCACTGAATAAATATAGGAAAACATTCAGTACACAATGCAAATATAAAACATTAATACACACAAAAAGAGACATAATAAATTTAAAGAAATTCAGACCCACCGATCTCTTTTCGGTAATATTCAGATACCTAATACAATATGCAAAACACTAGACTTTAACGAAAAAAAAATATTTCCAAAAACAATCAAACCTAGAGAGCAAGCTGGCTTACAGACAGATATTTCACAATTTGTCACAGCCATGTGGTCAATCAATTTAATCTGCACAGCACGATAAATCCCTCTATATCAGTGGTCTCAAATATGCAGCCGGGGAGGCTCTCATGTGCGGGCCCACACATAACCATTTTCACTGCACATTTAAAAACATTTTCTTGGTATGTTCATGAGCTACACAGGCATGACTGCTCTAAAGAACAATTTTTATGAGGTACACCATGTTGTCACCATGCATTGAAACATAATCGTGAAACAAAAAATCATCACCATATCCAGAAAGTGTGGGTAAAAAAAGGGTGGTAAAAAGGAAGACCGTAAAACACGGCGCAACGATCGAAGTCGTTGAGCAACATGCAGATTAATGTTGTGGACAACCGCTGATCTGATACCAGCAGGGCCCGGATCAAGCTAAAACCCCGATCGAAAGTGCCCATCCATGTTGAAAATGATCAGAACTTACGGTCGGCGGGCAAGCGCGTGCGGTGCTCCTTGGTAGCTGGAACTGAGACTTGGGATTTAAATAAGTCTTGTAGGGTCCTCTCTTTCTTTTCTTCGGACCGCGCTCCATCGCGAGGTCTTGAAGCAACAAGACGGCTTATTTCACTCCGGGACACGAAGTACAGAAACGGCGATGTAAGCGATAGGACAATGTGCACCGGCTGCCTGCGGCCACAGCGGCTGCCATATTGCATAGACACCCTGCAGCCAGCAGTCTGCATGTGAATTGATTGAAACAGCGTAGCGTTAAACAAACATTATAAAAGTAAAAAAATACTTTTAAAATTATTCTGATTTTTTGTTTACTTATAATGAAGAATAACATTTTCATTGACAAACTATCAGATCCGCAGCTGCGGTCGACCCTTGTTGCTTGCTGTGTGCGACCAGCGTTTGACCAGCTGTAGCGCACGTGTGTAGATGTTTTCTTCAGCATTGCAAGATGATTACCCACGTTCGAGTCCGGTACGAAGATGATAAAAAAATTGGAACGGTGCCAATAGAAGACGTTAAAGATTTCTTCCCCCGTCACCAGCAAGACTTCAAGTCCAAATCCCTCTATTTAGTCAAATGGACGGACGACAGTGGAGACAGCGATTACTATAGGGCCCGGATTCTGGCACTGGGAGGTAAGCCTGCTTTTGTTTGATATGTTGCCGGCGAAATGCATTCTCTTTGGCCTGGCTGACTGCTAAGCACTGTTCACCGTTAGTAACTACAAAGTATTTTATCGATAATCTCCACTAGCATAGTTCATTTTGTTAATTTACCGCGTGCAATCGCAAATAAGTATGGTGTCATTATTAATTTATGCATATACCTGAAAACTCTACGGAGATGACGCTGGTATTTACCTGGCCGCAGAGAGATACCAACAGCGTCGGGTATATCAGCCTGGAGTATATAAGGCCCTTTTGCGGTAGGACGCGCCTTTGTTTGTGGCACTGCAGCTTTTATACCTAATGACAAGGTCTATACGCTACTATTTCGCTCGCGGCATATGACGTTGTGTTACAACGGTACTTAAGCATTCACACGAGGTTCGATGGTTAATTTACAATGCAATAAAACTAATAAAAGTGCATGCTAGAGATCGTGAAATGTGCACGCGTCAGAGGATGATGTGACACTAACTCAGTAAATGTTAATGTTGCAATCCGCCCTCACGTTTTCCAGAATCGGAGGACTTCGCGGAGACAGAGGCCAGAGAGAGAACGCGTATTCCGAAGAGGGTTTATTCGCCGGCGTCTTCGGACTACGAGAATGAAGCGGAGGTAAATTATTATCTAAACCTCCTACAAAAGGTCCTGTCAACACTTGTGTAAACAGTGTGTAACAAGTTATTTTCTATTTTCGCCCAGAGCCCTATCAAAGAAAAAACGAAAAACAAAACAACAAGTGGTGCAGAGGCACGCCTGCTTCAGCTTTTAAAAAGCAAGAAAGAAAATATGAAGAGGCAGGCGAAAAATCAAGATGGGCCACATTCTAAAAAGCACCACAAAGAAGCAATGGACAGTGGGCGCCTTCAGGGGGCTCATGAAACCATTGATAACCTTGAAGAGCAGGTAGAGAAAAAATCTACCATCATTCGCCAACTGCGAAAACAAAATGAAGAAAAAGACAGGGAGATGGCTCAACTCAGAAGACTGAACATGGAGCTTCAGGACAAGGTTATTTCTGCACTGGAAGACATGAAAGGTATGAAGCAGAAAATGTCTTCATTGTACTGATTTTGTGCTGTGAAAGCATTAATGCCATTCTTCTGACATTTAGCAGTGTGTACAGCTTGTTACCATAAAACGTTCGGCAGTCTTTAAGTGAAGATATTTCGAGTTTAGACTGCAAATGGCTATTGTTTACAGCTGTTTGATGAAATTTAATGAAAATATTTTGTCAGCTCTTTTTCCTCTCTGGGCAATGCAAACAGCACGGCACCTCATGTATAAATGCAGGCTGCAGAATTATGAAAAGGATCATGGATGGCAGCCAGTCGAGCCCCTCCGTGTCTGAGGATCTACAAGACACCTTGACAGAGCGAGCCCTTCGCCCAGGTTCATCCAATCCGCAACCGAATGACAGTGAAACAATGGTATTCTATCTGGAATGTCAATAATGTGCAGCTGTCCAAATTACAAACAACTGTTCTTTTGAAAGCATGTTAAAATAATATAAAGCAAGATTGAGCATTATAGATTACTTGTCATAGAAGTTTGTCTCTGCACAGCTGAGCAAGACATTCCAAAAAGAGTTCAGTGATCATTATAGATATGTGTAAATTTTAAGCAGAACTTATGAACAACCAAAAAAAATGAATTTCGTTGTCAGCAACACAACTTACTAAAACAACTTCACTAACGTACTTGTTGGACAGAAATATTAAGGAATACACTTGGCCTTGTCTGCTGCTGTTTTAGCCATCTCGTGCTGCGCGGATTCAGCACAACCTCACTGAGAAGGTGCAGGCACTTTGTAAACTGGTCTTGCACAAAGGCTGCACTTTCTCTCAATGAATACTGTGGTGCTGACACCACCATGTGCAGTTCATAGAAAGAATGCTAGAGTGCAGCACCACAAAACTGGCTGACAAAGTGCTGGTGAAATGAATAGACCTTTGTTGTTTATGATATGCAATACAGGTTGCACTGCACATGGATGCCTTCAGAATGCATATGTTCCGTGCAGGTGGACATTGGACGAGGGCTTATGGTCAAGAAAGGTGCATGGGAACATGTGCAGTCCCATCATAAGGATTCCTTATTTGTCAAGGACCTGCTAGTCACCATCTGGTCGAAAGACAACCTTAAGGAGCGCTCCCTGCATGGTTGGTTATAATACAAAAGCATAGTGTGTGTCAGTTGGTAACGGGGGAATTCGTTGTTGTGGATATCTGTTATGCAGGAAAACATTGTCCACGGTACCCTAACCGTCCACGCAAGGCTCCCCTAACACCGTGGAAGTTGGACGTAATGCGTGGTAAGTGTGCAGACAGTCTCTTGGAATGCATATTGAACCAATCTTATTCTTAGTACATGAAATCACAGCAAAGCTCGGTTGCAATTGAGTCTATTTTGAAGCCACTACAAACTTTACTGTCTGCTTTGACTTCAGTTATGAACACAATTTTACATAAACTATGTAGTTGTAAAAATGTGACCCAACACCTTGCCTCTTACTTACTATTAAATTCATTTGTTTTAGTCAGGAGTGCAGGCAGGTGAAAGTCTTAAGTCTCTTAAATGCACTGGTAGTTCAAAAAGATAGTCGAAAAAAAGAAAAGCCAACAATAGAGCTAGTGTGTAGACTGCCAGCATTTTTTTCATCATAACTTATATCTCTTTCATAAAAAATGACAAAAAAAGAAATAGTGTTCTCTGCTTTCTTCCTGCACTATATAAATCCACACAGTTACATGGTGCGAGTGGAGAGCTGTGAAATGTTACTTTTTTAGATTATTTTTGTGCATGTGCACGCTAAGTTCGCAGTTTCCTTTTTCTAATAAATGCTGGAACGGAACACTTTTGCTAACTGGAGAATGCTTTCTGTATTGTTCAAGCCTGTGCTGCTAAGGCATATTCTAGGCCATTCAGCATATAACACTTCATTGCATCAAGAAATATGACTAAAAGTTCAATTTTGAACTTTTGTGTTCTTAAAGTAATATCGATGCTATTAGTTCTTTAAGCAGCTGGTTTCTTCAAGGCTATTTATTGATAATTTTTGTTGTTTCAGACTGCTACAGAGCACGTCTGGAGCATCAAGGCGTGCCTGCAGGAGTACTGCCGTTGGCAGTCAAACAGATGAACCACTTCATTGTTGAGAAGCTTTCAGATATTGAGAAGCTTGCCAAGCGGTAAGATAAGTGTGTTCTTTGTGTCAAAGGACTCCCCCCCCCCCCTTTTTTTAAGAGAAACTTGGCCATATTCATCTGCTTGCAACATGCATGTACAGAAAGAGACTGAGAAAATTTGGAGGCTCGTCTGGCATTTTGGCGCAGCGTGGCGCAATATGGTTTTGGCAGCTCGGCGCAAAAGCGGGGAATTGTATCAAATTCGCGTAATTGGCACAGCTGTTGTACCCCTTCAACATGCATAGCTATTTTTATGTTAATGTTTTTATGTTAAATCACATCTAGACTTGGAAGAATGTAAGCCATTGTGTGGCTGACTAAATGTATAAATTCTGCAAAACATTTGCAGGGCGAAGGACAACCAGGGCGTTGCGGAAGTTTAACAGAGGAGGACCATTGGTGCATTTTCTAAATAGTGTAAATATTATGGAATGTGTGAATAAATTTTCATTCTTTCATATTTTTTTTTTCTCTACCATTGTTTTTATCTTGTATGTGCATGCATTTGAGTGTGCATTAATGTCACATTCACACTAGGTAATCCAGCCTGTGCTGTTTCCACTGTGTTGTGAAATTGCAATTAATGAAGTGCAGTGTGATGACAGCCAGCCTTCTACAGGATTGTCATTTTCTACTTGCATCCGCAGAAATGTGATAATCATGTTTATAGGTCAGCCAAGAGACTGCAATTACTACACTACTACTTAGCTTCAGTTGGCTCTCTCTGTATACCAACCACTGGCTGGCTGAAATGCAGTTAGCAATTTAGCGTCAACCAAGTGCTTACCAGAAACTAATGGCCAGCCATATTAAATTGGCTTACCAGGTAGAATGGTGACTGGCTAAACACCAGCTTTTGTCACTGGGCCAATCATCTGGATACATGCAGTGCAGCTTGGTCGAAGACCAGAGAGTCACAACGCAGACGAGCGCTTGTCTGTGTTCTTTGTCTAAGTTCGCGCTGCATGTATCCAAGTATGTATCAACTAGCCCAACTCAACCTTTTATTGAAACATATGGAATCATTGGAGTCTCAATTACCATCAAAGTGCTGACCATTTGCAACAATGTGGGAAGTCATGTGGTTACCAGCCACATTGAATTTGCTTACCAACTAGAATGAATTGGGGGCTGTTTGGAATGCCAGTTACGATCAGTGGGCCAAACATCTGGAACCACAGGATTACCAGTTAGCTTCAACGGGTTAGTCTACTGAGACCTGCCGGGCAACCACGTGCCTACCATTAATTTTCAATGGGTTGACCATTTCAGGTCAACGGGTTTTCTATTCACCACCAGTTGGCTTCAACAGGTCAGCCTATTCACACCAAGTGGACAACCACCAGTATACCATTTAGTATAAATGGGTTGACCATTTTAGGTCAATGGGGTTTCCTATTGACCACCAGTTAGCTTCAACAGGTCAGCCAATTCACACCAGGTGGACAACCACCTGCATACCATTTAGTATTAATGGGTTGACCATTTGAGGTCAATGGGGTTTCCAATTGACCACCAGTTAGCTTCAACAGGTCAGCCAATTCACACCAGGTGGACAACCACCTGCGTACCATTTAGTCTTAATGGGTTGACCATTTGAAATCAACGGGATATTTAATTGACCACCAGTTAGATTCAACGGGTTAGCCAATTCACACCAATTGGACAACCACCAGCGTACCATTTCGTTTTCATGGGCTGGCCATGTGAGGCCAAAGGGGCTACCAGTTTGTCACCAACCAATTTCAAATGGTGCGCACCATTGCAACTAACTGGCAATTGCTCAGCACCAGCCACACTTAACTGGTAGCCAATGGGGTCCCCTGTTGAACCAGTTGCATTGAAGTGGTGAGCCACTTGGATCCCCCTTTGGAATATAAGGGTTTACCCATTGATTCGAACGGGATAATGTTCAATGGGTGGCGAAAATCCTACTGGTCCAACACCCATTGATTTTAAATGGAAATTTTCCAGTTGGACCCATTGAATATTTTTGACTGGGATGATTTTTAATCATAACAAAGGTAGTGAGATTAGAATACAGGAGGTCGCGCTAGAGATAACAGATAAATACAAATATCTGGGCGTATGGATAAGCAATGGGACCGAGTACCTAAGGAAACGCGAAATATACGTGACGACTAAAGGTAACAGGAATGCAGCAGTGATGAAAAATAGGGCACTGTGGAATCACAATAGGTATGATAAAAGAGGAATATGGAAAGGGGCCATGGTTCCTGGGCTGACGTTCGGCAATGCGTTCTTGTGCATGAGATCAGAAGTTCAAGCAAGATTAGAAATTAAGCAACGGGGAATAGGTAGGCTTGCTTTAGGAGCTCACGGGAATACACTAAATCAGGGAGTACAAGATATGGGATGGACATCATTTGAGGGCAGGGAAGCTAGCAGCAAGATAAAATTTGAGAAGCGATTGAGAGAAATGTGGGAGGAGCGTTGGGCTAGGCAGTTTTCGGCTACTTGTACATGAAAAATGTCGATACAAAATGGTGGAAGCGAACCAGAAAGTTGACTGGTAAATACTTAGAAAACAGCATGTGGCCAAACCAAAAAGAACTATCGGTTAAGAAGAAAGTGAAGGAAACGGACACTGACATGTGGAAAATGGGCATGATTAAGAAGTCCGCACTAGAGATCTATCTAAATTTTAAGCAGGAAATTGCCAAGGAAAGGATCTATGATAATACTCGGGGTAGTTCTCTACTGTTCGAGGCAAGGATGGGAGTACTGCGAACCAAGACATATCGGGCCAAATACGAAGGGGTAGACACAGTATGCAGTGCGTGTGGAGAGGAAGAAGAAACTGCTGAACACTTGATAATGTTCTGTAAAGGGCTTCACCCTATAGTTCAGGATGACGGCGCAGAGTTTTTCAAAGCACTGGGGTTTAGGGACCGAAAGGGCAAAATAGACTTTAAGCGGGTAGACTTAACTATAAGGAGGTTATGTGATTGGTGGCTAAAGTCAAGGCACGAGTGAAAATAAACTCTTCACTGCAAAGTACGAATCCTCAAACTCACTTTTTAAGGAAAAACAGTATAGTTTTTGGTTCAATAAGTATTACGGCGTGGTGGCGCTAGCCAACGCCCAATCTAAAGGGTACAGTTCTCTATGGTACAGCCATATGCATCCATCCATTTATTCATCCATCCATCCATCCATCTAATATCACGGTGACTTCAAGGAGGATACATAATATATATCCTCCTTGGGTGACTTGCGGTACCAGCTGAACGTTTTTCATCTGCGGCCCCTAGGGGCGCGTCAGTCGAAAGTTGTTCGAGACCTGCAATGGTGCATCACTATTTCTGAGGCTATGCAAAGTGTTGCGTTGTTGCACCGTCCGCCACAAGGGACGCTAGCGACCAAGAACATTCTAAAATAAAGAAAGGAAAGGGTGTGGCAGCCGTTTTTCTTCTCATGCGGCAGGCATCTTCTAGAGGAGGCGTTGGTTGTACAAACGTATCCACTAGACGGCGCAAAAAGCGCGCGATCTCCATGTGAACACGGACGCGATCCATGGACGCGATACCACGGAACACTCGTGACAGCATGTTTTTGACGTTCGCACGCGTCTCAGAGAATTGCACACGTCGTTGAAATAATCCAGGAAGAGATTATTTGAGGCGCGAGCTTAGAACAGCGTTGTAGTTGCATGACTGGACGCATCGTACGGACAAGGACATATGTGCATCAGCGGCAATATTATTGGCGAATGTGCGTGAGTAATTTCTGGCCTGCAAAGGTAACGTATGGCCGTTCGTTTTCTCACGAATGCAAATGAAGAAATGTGGCATAGTATTTGTCAGAAACGACGCGCTCGTCGTTAGGATCTTGTGCACAACACCTTCGAATTCTGGCAAGGAACGCATGTGATTCGGTATATGAAAGTGCTGAGTGAATACATTATTCCAGTACCAGCCTGTGAAGCTAGCGTGTAGTATAATTCATACATTGACTGAGACGCTAAAAAAACTCCACGAACAAGCTAACGGGTGGATAGAAGGACGCACGCACAGCACAAGTTACCGTATGCTTGTATAGTGTGAAGGTCGGGCACTGTAACTACGTTTAATTAACACAAACCGGAAACGCCGCGGCACAACAGGACGATGCTTGCAGAAGCACATAGAAATGTCACATCACACACGCAACGCGGGCAACGCGTGCAGTCCTTAGCATTCTCTGCTAGCGGCGCTGTCAAGGGAGCGATATGGAAAGGGGTCATGGTGATGTAACTGGGGTTCTGTCCAGAGGACCGGAGCCAGCCAGAGTCTTGGGGAGATGCCGAGGAGAAAAGCCCGAAGCTGTTAACCGTAACGTTTAATTACATTATGTACAGGCAGCGTGTTATTACATGATGAGAGCAGCATCATGGAAGCTCTCGACGGAAGCATGCTGGGAGCTTCTGCAAGCTTGTGAGAGCCTGTCGGGAGCGCCTCGGCACTCGCATTTTATGTCCTGGCCTTCCCAGGATTCCCTGCAGGAAGAACAACAGAGGCCAGAACAGCCCAATGAAAATCGCCATATTCACCTTCGCCCCCGAAAGGGGAAGGTGAAACGCCGCTTCCTTCCTAAGCTACGAAAAGGGAAGAGGCACGCCCAGTTCAGCCCATGGCGAGGGAGAGAACACTGCACACCGCGCATGACACAGCACAAAACGAAGACATTGAGTCTTACGTGGAAGTCAATTTTGTAGTCTGTTGCAGTGATGGGTATGCGGCGCCAGGCAGACCACAAATTGTGGAAACAGCAGCATCAAGGCGCCACGAAGAACGAGGGAAAGGCATCCGCAGACAGTTCTCAGACGCTGGGACCTTTGCCCGGGACACCTTGACGACAAAGCAAACCGCCTCGACGGCCAAGAACTCTTCCTAATTCGTCAGGCGTGTCCAAAGGGTTTTACGAGGGGCGCCGATGACCTAGAAGAACGATTTCTCTGTTGTCGCTGCTCTTGGTGCATCTCTGGGAGCTCTGACTCAGAAAAAATCGGGGTAGGCTCAGCCACCATGTCTCATGCGACAAAGCGGCGTTAAGCCAGGCAGGCCGATCTTAACAATGGTTCCTGGTCTGACGTTCAGCAATGCAATATTGTGCATGAGATCAGAAGTTCAAGCAATATTAGAAATTAACCAACGTGGAATAGGTAGGCTTGCATTAGGAGCTCACAGGAATACATCAAATCAGGGAGTACAAGTTGATATGGTATGGACATTATTTGAGAGCAGGCAAGCTAGCAGCAAGATAGATTGAGAGAAATGGGGGAGGAGCGTTGGGTTAGGAAGGTTTTCAGCTACTTGTACATGAAAAATGTCGATACATTATGGAGAAAGCGAACCAGAAAATTGACGGGTAAATACTTAGAAAACAGCAGTGTGCCAAACCAAAAAGAACTATCGATTAAGGAGAAGGTGAAGGAAACGGAGACCGATATTTATTTTTTTACAGTACCTTACAGAGCCCTCGAGGGGCATTGTGTAAGGGGGGCGGTACAGATAATATGTTAGAAAAATATATATACATATATATCTACACATACATAGGTAAATATTGATTATAATAGAAAATGCAGTTCAACTTATGAACATGTAAGCAAAATACATACTAGAAAAGTGAATTACAGCATGTGAAGGTGAAATACAAAAAAAAAAAAGTATGATATGTGGAGAATCGGCATGATTAAGAAGTCTGCACTAGAGATCTATCGAATTTTCAAGCACGACATTGCCTAGGAAAGGATCTATGATAATACTCAGGGTAGTGCTCTACTGTTTGAGGCCAGGACGGGATTATTGCGAACCAAGACATATTGGGCCAAATACGAAGGGGTAGACATGGTATGCAGTGCGTGTGGAGAGGAAGAAACTGCGGAACACTTGATAATGTTCTGTAAAGGGCTTCACCCTATAGTTCAGGGTGATGGCTCAGAGTTCTTCAAAGCATTGGGGTTTAGGGACAGGGAGGGCAAAATAGACTTTAAGCAGGTAGAATTAACTCGGAGGTTATTTGATTGGTGGCTAGAGTCAAGGCAAGAGTGAAAATTAAACGAGTGAAAATTAAACCCTTCTCTGCAAAGTACCAGTCCTCAACCTCACTATTTAAAGAAAAAAAAAAGATAAATCTAGTTTTTGGTTCACTAAGTATCAAGACTAGGTATTGTTAGCCGCCGCCCAATCTAAAGGGTACAGCCATATCAATCCATCCATGCCCATAAAGCCAATAGGGGCAAAATTGGATGTGATGATAGCGCAGTCGGGATTCTGGCGGCAGTTGTAGAAAGATAGGAAAATTACAATTCTACCTATAACTGAAAAAGTTGTATTATCTCTTACTCTCGAATAACTTTTGCCAACAAATAACAACTAAGCATTTTAGTTGTATAATTTATAGCTGCGCATGCGCATAAACTGAAATAGCTCTCAAAATCATAAGGGCGTTTTGATATAGCGGCAGGCATTCCACATAACAGATGACACCGTCATCGTCTGCTTCTGCATCATGGCTGTCCTTCACTCACTGCAGCAGCTCGCTGTCTCGATTTCTCACATTTTCATATAGTACATTGCAGTGATTTACTTACTAGAAGCTCACAAGTATCTTACGTGCTTACAGAAGGATGTCTTGAAGGGCTAGTTGGTGCCCCGCCGCGGTGGTCTAGTGGCTATGGTACTCGGCTGCTGACCCGCAGGGCGCGGGTTCAAATCCCGGCTTCGGCGGCTGCATTTCCGATGGAGGCGGAAATGTTGTAGGCCCGTGTGCTCAGATTTGGGTGCACGTTAAAGAACCCCAGGTGGTCGAAATTTCCGGAGCCCTCCACTACGGCGTCTCTCATAATCATGTAGTGGTTTTGGGACGTTAAACCCCATATATCAATCAAGGGCTAGTTGGTACGTGATACTCAGAGAAACAGTGCCAAAATGGGACGGACTCTTTTTCCATCCCGTTTTTGCGCTGTTCCCCTCATTATTGCATACTTTCTTTAGTAAGCTGTAATGCCATGTACAGGCCGAGCAAAATGACAACACTGATCACACAAACTTACAACAATAAATTGTTTTATTGCGAGTCAATTGATGTTTACATTAAATAAAGCCCACGTGAGTAGCGTTTTAGCATGTACAGCAGTGAGCAACATGCATGCATCAGCGTTAGTGTGCAAACAAGGTACCTACTACGCATAGCCCCAACACAGATGCCCGGAGCACAGAAGCTGTCCAGTGCTGGCTGATATATACATGTAACCGCAAGAAACCTTCGCTGGTGTAAATAAAGGTATTGGCCGCGAGATTGAGCAGAGTCGCTGCTTGGCAGAAACTGGCCAGACCGGTGAAGTGTGGATTGCTCCTTGCATCGTCTGCTAGCCACGTCGTGTTTTTATGTGCGTGTACGTGATGCAGGTTCTCAAAGTGTGGTTTGTCCAGTCATGTCAGCGCGAGTGTAACTGTTTCTACGTATGCCGTAAACGACGTTTTTTCTTGTTCGGCTGCTAATGCATTGTAATAAGATCGGCGTGTGCAACTTTCCAGAGTGCTGTTTATTGTCGTCATACCCTCCGTTCAGCAAAATAATTCTAGACTGGGTGCCGCTTTCTGTTTCAAGCACTTTGCAAAATGCTCTTGGCATCCTTGCAAACATGAGGACTATTAAATGCTGTGTGAGTGCAGCATTTAATGGCGACTCGGTTGTTAAAAAAAGGGGGGGGCTTTAGGCCATACATTTGTGCGTTGTTGGTAGGTGTACAACTACGGCACTGTAAGTGTTCCGTGACTGTAGTTTATCCATCATGCGAGGAGCCTTAGTTGTGTTTATATGGCCGTGGTACTAACACATATTACTATATTTCTATGTAAATATTACTATCACATAAACTGTGTGACTTTGTTACTTACACTGTGCTTAAAACAGAGTTACCGTGCACAACCGTGTGCTTAGATTTAAGAACGCTTTAAAAAGCCCAGATGCTGGAAATTAATTCAAATGACATGCCTTATATATTATGTATGATTTCACTGAAAATTCACTCTTTTTACATTGTATAGCATTTGTGTGGCATTGTTTGTGACCGACAGAAGGCAGTGGTAATTTTTGGTCTGAAAAAAAAAAGAAAAGAAACATGCTTGTCTCATTAACCAAGTCTTTGTTGTAGCACTCTCATGCACGTAGTCCGATGAAAGCTTTCTGTTGAACATTTATATAAGTTTTTTACTGGTGCAAGAATATGTCGCACTGTAGCGGTGTACTTCAGTGCTACAACCCGTGTGTAAATCTGCGACATGCAGCAGAGCTCAGCTGCATGTCGCAGATTCCTCTCAAGGGGACAGGGTAAGCAGAAAAAGTTTTTTTTTTACTTTTGTGCAGCTTGAAATTTGTGGCCTTTTCCTTAACCATAATCAGAGGTTTGTTTCACGGTGACATTCTGTCTAAAAATGAAATATTTAAAAACCTGCGTGGCAGCCTGCTACACCGCCATTTCTTACGCAGCAAAGGATTCCTCGCAGTCAAAGCATCAAAACAGTGTAGAAGAGCTGCAATTTGCAAGCTGGAGCTCGGTGGGCACATTAAATAGAAAATGTGCTGCGGTCATTCTCCGCTTTATCTCGTATTGCTAACCTACGACGGCCGATCGCGGCCATTTACCTGGCCTGGGCTGCCCAGACATAGCGTCCCCTTTGTTTGGGCAGGCCTTACAGACTTTTCATATGTGCAGGCATGGGTTGCCAGCAAAAATAGTGCTGTGGTTGCTTTTGGGCATCAAGTCACAATATTAGATTTCAAGGGAGAAAAAACTTTTTCGAGGTGACGAAATTCTCTATTCAACTAACTCATTTGAGCGAGGTTATTGCTTCATAAAAGATTTTTTCAACAATATAGTAGCAGAAGCCTCCCTGTGGGAAGATTGTCTATTCTCTTGCTTTCTCTCAAAGCTATTCATGTTCACTGAAGTGGTGTTCATCTCTGGCTGAATTATCTGGCGTAATGATTTGTTGGTCCTGTTGTGCAAACGTGTGTGCTTGGGCAATTTCACATTTTTGCTGGGCCCTGCATCATTATAAGGACTACGCGTGGCTCACAGAGTGCGGTAACTCAGCACATTCGTACAATTGTTGCGACCTTCCTCAAAGCTGAGCAACTACCAGTATCAATGTACTGCTTGAATAGAAGTTTTAAGCATTGATTTTATCACAGAGCACTTGCATGACATTATGAAGCTAGCAAGGGGCCATAGGTGCTGAAAGCTCTGAAAAAAGTCAGCTATTCAGGCCCAAAAACTGCTGAAAGAGCAAACAGTTCACTAAGTGAAAGCACCATTAATTGTGATAGGGATTTTTAATTAGTCATTTTCCTCAGCAAGTTAGAGATAGCTTCTTCCTATTTTCTGGTAATTAAAACAAGGCAACAGGCTATATCAATCATTCACAGGACACTAGCCTTTCTTAGTTCAAAGATATTTGTTTTCTGTCAAGATTGCTTGCAGGATAACTGAGAAGACCTTACATTTCGTACTTTCCACCCTCATATACGTTTCCATGCTGTCATGTAGCATGCGATTTGAATGGTGCTTTATTGAACAAACTTATCTTTGATAGTCTAGCTATTTGACTTCTTATGCTTGCATTGTAGTAGTCTTATTTAATAAAGTGAAAATCATAGATACCTTATTAAACATGAAAGTTTACCGTTGGCATTGGAAACAACATGAGTGATGCAAAAAATAATTGCTAGATGACGGGCCATGTGACACAATGGTGATGTCACAGATTGTTGACATTTGTGATGTCATTACTTGACATCAAACTTAGACATGGGTTCGCCAATTATGGAGGCAATGCAAAACAAGCTAAGGTTCCCCCTATCTCTGAGGCCAGCCCAGAAAGCTATTGGATGGTGTCAAGGAGGGATCAATATATCAACTGATAAGAGAAAGAACGTGGCTTTTGCATTCAAGTCATCTTAGGGGAGACCCTGTGAGTTTTTTAGTCGGAAGTGTGAAGTGTGTAATACATCTCATTTTCTGTTCACCTCTCTTGAAGAAGTATTTTTTTTGATATTAAGGTTAACATATCTTGTATTTGATGAGCATGAAGTTGTGAGTTACGTACTTCATATACTGAGGTCCAAAAATTTCTATCTGACAGCAAAGTATTTTGTGCTATTAAGGCATTCACCTCAGGAGCAATACCAGCTGTCTTTCGTGCCGACACCATAGGCCGGCAAAAAAAAAAAAAAAAAAATGGAGATCACCTAGACTCGCTCAATCTTGCACTTTAGACTCACTCGGGCTCTCATTTACAAAAAAATGTTTTTTAACCGGACTCACTCGGACTTAAATTTGCCAAAATGACTCGCCTGGACTTCTTCAGGCTCGGACTAATGGCTTGATCTGAGTCCAAGTGGGATCAAGTGAGTCGACTCTGGAGCGAGTTTGCCGGCCTATGGTCGAGATAGCTAGCCATAATGCCACTCTTTTGTGATTTTACCGTTGCTGGAATGCCATACTAGCTGTTGTTCATTCTAGTCGGCTTGTTACTTTTTGTTATCTTTAAAAAAAAAAAAGCAATAAAGTGCTATAAGTTACCATGCCTGATGCCGCAAATTGGGCTTGCAGGGTTGCTGTTGGCTACTGATATGTTGGCTACTGATACATACAGCAAAGCATCTCCATAGATGCTTTGCTGTATGTATTCCTGCAAAATTCAGCCACTTAATTTCAAATGTTTTCGTATACGTAGACCTTGTCCCTTTAGTATTGTTTCTTGGTACTTGTAGTCAGTTATGGAAAAAGTAATTAATAAATTACAAATCTCTGAAAACTTGTGATCGATCACAATCAGATAACTGCAAGTGTTGTGGGCATTCATGGCAAATTTTTGTGGGGTTGTACTGTGAGCAGTGGCGTACCAACTCTTTTGCGAGTGGGGGCAAACCTAACTGAAACTAGTCAGCTGGTATATATATATATATATATATATATATATATATATATATATATATATATATATATATATATATATATATATATATATATATATATATGAGATATAACAGACAGTAATGCCAAGGAATGTACAGGGGAAGTTATTAACATTAATGGAATGTAAATAAGAAGAAAGAAAAGTGGATGAAAAAATTACCAACTGTAAGCAGGAATCGAACCTACGACCTTCGAATTACGCGTTCGATGCTCTAACCACTGAGCTATTACAGCGGCACTCCCTCCATCCACTTTTTTGGGTTTATCTGTGAATTTAGAAGTAGGAGCGACAGTCAGCGCCATCTATAAGCCAAACAACGAGTGTGAAAACACTCTTATGCGCATGTTTGGCGTCACGTAGCACGTGAACTTATTATGAGCGGGCAGCTGATTAATCCTACTTCTAAATTCACAGATAAACCCAAAAAAGTGGATGGAGGGAGTGCCGCTGTAATAGCTCAGTGGTTAGAGCATCGAACGCGTAATTTGAAGGTCGTAGGTTCGATTCCTGCTTACAGTTGGTAATTTTTTCATCCACTTTTCTTTCTTCTTATTTACATTCCATTAATGTTAATAACTTCCCCTGTACATTCCTTGGCATTACTGTCTGTTATATCTCATTATTATTGTGTTAAAAACACGGAAAAACGAGCCCTTAGGTATACACTTCTTTCCCTTATTTCATTGAACGAGGGTCTCGTACTGGCAGACTTGGTGTGTTTAGGTTGTATAAGAGGGACAATTAATCAGCTGCCCGCTCATAATAAGTTCACGTGCTACGTGACGCCAAACATGCGCATAAGAGTGTTTTCACACTCGTTGTTTGGCTTATAGATGGCGCTGACTGTCGCTCCTACTTCTAAATTCACAGATAAACCCAAAAAAGCGGATGGAGGGAGTGCCGCTGTAATAGCTCAGTGGTTAGAGCATCGAACGCGTAATTCGAAGGTCGTAGGTTCGATTCCTGCTTACAGTTGGTAATTTTTTCATCCACTTTTCTTTCTTCTTATTTACATTCCATTAATGTTAATAACTTCCCCTGTACATTCCTTGGCATTACTGTCTGTTATATCTCATTATTATTGTGTTAAAAACACGGAAAAACGAGCCCTTAGGTATACACTTCTTTCCCTTATATATATATATATATATATATATATATATATATGAGAGAGAGAGAACTTCATCAATGCGCTCGCACTTTGATACTTTAATATGCTTTTTCATACGCATATGCATGCCATGCACGTCTTACACACGACGCTTTTTATGCATTACCTCACAACTTTCTGCATGAATACAAATATGCTGATGTTAGCCTCTCCAACAGTCCATATTTGTATTATCATCCAATTAAATGTTTAAGGACTCAAAGTAGCTCACAAAGATTTGAATTTTCATGTGAGAAGCAATCTTTAGACAACTGATGTACTTCGAGCGTTTCTGTCTACTTATCTACCTATCTGGCTAGTTACGTCTTGGTGCTCGCTTAGTTGCCCTATCACTCTAGTATAGACCAAAATCTGCATATGAGGGCACGAGGACATGAAAACATGTGCCTGGTCCTGACATACATGACGTGAAAATCATGCCGTGTACGTCATGAAACCTTCAGTTATGTGTGTCACGTGGCTGTATACCACAGGCTTTGGTATGCGGGTGTGCACATTAAAGTTTGAATCGACCTAGAAGCAGTGACAACGGATGCCGGTGATTTCAATGCTACAACCTTTTAAAAATGGGGCATCGGCAGCCTTGATCCAACAACTGCAAAGAATAACAATCAAGATCCCAGCTGGAATCGAATGCAAACAATTCGTGTGCCAGTCATGTAGTATTATACAACACAAGGCGTGAAAGCTCCTTATAGGCGGCCTGCACCGCAAAAAGCCTATAACAAAAATCGGCACAGCAAAAATGTTGATGAAATTTCACTATATTATAACATTCTCTCGTAAAACATAGTTGAGTGATTACTCTGGTAAAAGAACACTTCGTGTTAATTGTAAGTTTCCCCAGCGTGCAGCCAACAGGGACGTCAAAAGTGGGGTAGCTCAGCCCCCCTAACCTTTCTAAGTGGGGGTGGGGCGTTCTTCTTGGCACCCCCCCCCCCCCCCCCCCCCAACTGGTATGCCTATGACTGTGAGCATTTCCACAAGCTTTAACAGTGATTTTCTTTTTTTTTTTTTTGCAGATGCGTCCATTCCATCTACGAAGTACCATATAAGAGTTATGCTATGAACATTGCCAGATATTTGCTGGCTGCCGCCTCTAATTCGTTATCTTGAAATGAGTGAAAGCAGATATTTGTTCTTCTATGTGTTAGTGTAACAGTATTATAACGTGGTGTCTATTTCATTGCATTTCTTAAGTTTTAATTACCAGCTTAAAT
Source organism: Rhipicephalus microplus (assembly GCF_043290135.1). Classification (NCBI taxonomy): domain Eukaryota; kingdom Metazoa; phylum Arthropoda; class Arachnida; order Ixodida; family Ixodidae; genus Rhipicephalus; species Rhipicephalus microplus. The sequence goes on from NC_134708.1 coordinate 46,645,305, forward strand.
GAATTGTGTCTGTCCTACAAAGCATTGATTCAGTGTAGAAAATGTCTTGCTTCGTAGCTTGGTCCTGTCCTTGCAAAATTGTTCAGTAGTGCACACATTTTTACAGATCATGACATCGAATCGCGGCTATGGCAGACACATTTTTGATGGCAGCAAGAACTCTTTGAGGCCTGCATGCTTAGGTTTTGGTGCTCATTAAAAAACTCCAGGTGGTTGAAATTTCTGTAGCCCTCCACAACGGCATCTCTCATAATCATATGGTGATTTTGAGACGTTAAATCCCAATAATTATTATCAGTGCACATTTCTTATGTTCATAAACTTAGCTCAGACTAGACAAAAATATTTTATGGCATGTCGACACAACACATTTCAGAAGCATTTGGCTCTTGTACTGCTATGTGTTAATAATGTAGTATTGAAATAACTTTACAGTGTAAATCCTATGTATTGTAATTATGTGTTCTGCCCTGTCATTTGTTTCGTTTCTGTTTTTTAGGTTGTGCTTTGGTGGCATCTTTCCTTGGGCCAATTTTTTTTTCATGTCTTATTTTCTTCATGTTGCAATGTTCATATATGGGTTGGTGCAGCTTGTGTATCATGATATTAGTAGTTTTGATGATGAAGCTACATGCACTGGTTTGTTAATTCATTGACAAGGCAGTACATCTAATTAAGTCATCGAACCTATTTATAAATTCTTGGACCAAACAAAGAGCTCTAACAGCCAAGGGCACATGGTCTATTTTTGTGGGGCTAGATTGATTTTTTTTGTTGTGGACATTAATTGCATTGAATGGTTATTAGATCATTGCATTTATTTCAGTGTTGCTTAGAGAAACGTCTTTTATTGTTTAAAAAAATTTCTTAGGGGACTTCACATACATGTCATTTTGCCAAAAGTAAATTACGCTGTCCCGTGGTGAGCGCAGGGAGGAAAATAAAGTTGATTACTTTTTCTCTGATTTCTTTGGTCATTTATGCTTATCACTCTAGTCATTATAACCTCAATCTTACTGTAAAATCCTCACCTAGCGCGCGTGCGCGTGTGCGTGCGTGCGTGCGTGCGTGCGTGTGTGTGTGTGTGTGTGTGTGTGTTCCCACACCCTTCTTTGCTGTGAAGAGATAATGAGAAAAGATTTAGAGAGGGGCCCCTTACTCTGTTACGGACGAAAAAAATTCAAGATGTGGGTGTAATAACCTTTAAAAAGAATGACCGCCTGGTGTTCTAATTAAATGTATTATATAAAATTGCAAAGAAGGGGCAAGGAAGAGGTGCTCCTGCGCAGAGGCAGCAGCATCGACCCTCTCCTGCACGCTCGATGCTGCTGCCTCTGCGCCGGAGTACTTCCTCTTCTTTACAATATACATGCATTTACTACTTCTACTGAACTAGACAAAATTCTAAAAGGAAATTTCTGGTGTTATCACTAGTGGGAAAGACATTTTATCGAATGCTCTGGTAATTTGTGACAACTCTGAATGCTGTTTGCAGGCACCACGCTGTGAAAATGCTGAGAAATTTCGAGCATATCTTGAGATTTTCAGAATTCAGGAGCCTATGACTAAGAGTTCCAGCGATCCATTTGCATTGATTTTTATGCTAGCAGTAATAGACAGTTTCATTTGAAACAAAAAAAGAGTCCGTGCAACTTGGAAATGCCGTAAGGGCTCTGCGGCCCCTCCAAGCATAGAACTAGAAAAATGGACGTGTGAGGTTTGTCGTGACGTAAAGGTTTCTTTCTTGAGTGTGTGCTCAGCTGAGCTACGTCATTTCGTATGTGTCGTGCACTCATGGGTGTTTTAACAAGGTAGCTGTTCTTGGTCAAGGCTTTTCATTTCTGTAGGCCGTTGTATATCAGAAGTCCCTCTCTCTTTTTTTTTTTGTTACCTTGTTCTGTATTTAGCCATGTTGTCCTTTTTGTTTCTGTTTTTTGTTTCTTTTTGTTGTGCTTTGCTTCCACTTTCACCATGTAGCCTAATTCTCACTTGCATCAATCTCTCCTTTGTACCTTGTATGTGCTGTGTTTTCTTAGTTCACGTTGCGACATTCATATATCAGTCTGTGCATTTTTTGTTTCCATGATCCAAATACTTTGATGACTAAATTGCATGTACACTCAGACCTCATAACAGTCACGTCCGTTCTGAGCTACGTTATATACGAAATTTTGTTATAAATAATTCTGTCACACTGTTCACGCTGTGTTTATGGCAAGACTGTTGTTTATCTACTTCGTTATAACCAATAATTTCTTGTATCCGAGTTCGTTGTGCCGAGGTTCAAATGTACTGCTCTATTAGCTTGATGATGTATGCATTGTTCAAAACATTGAAAGAGCTTTGACAGTGTAGGCGCACCAGCATGTCTTTCCAAATGTGCCTTTAGCTTATAGCCATAGTGTTCTTTCAGGATAATATGTTATTGTTTAGGAAAATGGTGTAACAGAAAAGTTCTTAACCACGGATGCACAAATGTCGAGCAAGCAACATGTGTCACAGAGGGTTAGACTGGAAAGGATGACACAGACAGAGAGCAAAAAGCGCTGTTTTCTGCCAGCTGTTTTATTCCGCTGATACCAGGTATAAATGCATAAGGAGAGCCAGCAGGTAAAGCGAGAAAGTAAAAGCAAGGGAAAAAAAGCAATCGGCAAGTAATGCACTGGGTGATGACCACAAGTCTCTACTCTCTGTCTATGTCGTCCTGTATAGTTTTATGCATTGTTGCTTATGTTGAAGTGAACTAGCTAGCCCTGCAAGCAACCAAGCAACATGGTTGAAAAGTGTTTTTGTCATCTCTGTTGGGCCGTTTTCTTTAAAAAATGCATCCGTACAACTCGCCCAATTGTCAGTTCCACCTAATAAGCTATCCCAGTGCCTGCAGGAAGTATCGGCACTATTGTACAAAAATGTGTCAGATAAGATTTATTTATTCAACTTTTCAATTCTGTAATCTCTGTACACTAGATAATGTACCACATCTTTTTTACTCGGTTGTAAGAAAATGCGCTGGTAGGTCTAACAAATTATGTGAAATCTTGGCCATATCTATTTTTCTGAGTATATCATGTTGCCATTGTTGAACACTGACAAGAAAGGTGGTTGATTGTAGGTAATTTTTTCATGTGGAAGTGGTAAAGTTTCGTGTAAATGTGCCGTGCGTGTTCAGGCCTGGAATAATGGTGATCTCTGTGCTATTGCAGATGTGTCCATTCTTTCAACGGAGCATCGTAGAAGTTGCAAGTTTTGGACGTTCCCATTGATCCCTAGTACATTGATTTGTTGTGACATTGAGATTGTGAAGGCATGTGCAGTTGTTTGCTGGATGTGATCAGTTACCTTAAAAAATTATTTGTTTTGGCACGCCTTAGTTTAAGAGAGCTAAAAAAGGGGGGAGAGGGTATTGCAGTGTTTAGATTACAATTGTCAGCATGAACAAACTCTAAAAGTTTTTAAAAGCATTTGTTCAGGTTGAGTGTTTAGCAATGAATGCTTTATTTCAAAAGTTTATTCAGCAGTGCACATGTTCAACAGTGCACATGAAAGTTGGTGGTTCAACAGTGCACCAGTGGGTAATTACAGCTATGAATAGTTGCTGCCCTTTGTTTTTGCACTGTACTATTTTAGCAATGATTTTGAAATCAGCTTGTGATGTAAGTTTATGTTCATTATGCATTAAGTCCTGTCATCCTTTGCATTTGTATTCTTGCATTGTGCTTTCAAATCAACAGGTTATTGAAACTAATGTGGTCCAACTAACTCCATTCCTTTTATGTTTGTGAAATCTCACTAGCTGAAGAACGACCATTTTTTATATTCAACTGAGTGTGACTTAACTCTTTTTCACCATCACCCCTGACACTATTTTTCACTTGAATCAATTATTTTCTGTGAGGTCTTTCATATTTTGTTGAAACTGTTTTGTAGTTCTTTCTTGCGTAACATACAGAGTCACTCAAACCTCGTTATAACGTAATGGGACGTAACGAAATAGTGGATATAACGAAGCAAATGAAATTCCTCTTGAAAGCTCCATTGAGAGCCATGCATTTTAAACCTTGTTAAGTTGTTGCATTTAAGGGGCTCATGACGTGAACACCCCGATGCCTTAAATGCTTGTACTGCTTTGTTCAGTTGATAAATTGAGCCACTGCAGTGCCATGTGGTTACAGTGCATGACCGCTGAGCTGAAAAAAAAAAAAGGGGGTTTGATTCGGGCCATGGGGTTTGCATTTTGGTGGACATGAAATGCTGCAGGTCTGTGTACTGTGCAATTTCAATGCATCTCAAAAAATGACCTGGGAGGCTGAAATTATCTTACACCCTCTATGGTGTCATCTCTCTCTCTTGAGGCTCAATAACACCTGCGACTACCACTTGTCGCGCTAGCAAATTGGCTGCAATGCAACTGTCTGCACATTGTCTCGAATGGCTGCTCTGATTGCTATGCGACTTCTTTCGCTTGGTTGCTAGCTGCTCGAGTTTACAGATGTAAACTTCTAAACCATAGTTCCTGGAGCACGATGAGCTTATTTGACGGGGCAATAGCACTTGGATTAAAGGTGCACTCTGTGTGGTGATGAGTGTATGTCGCTCGGTGGTGTGTACATCACTCGCTTCAAGGGGCCGCTTGGTTGCCACTCACCACGGATCGCACGACCGATGCTGCGCGCTGGTGTGAATGAGCTTGAGCGGCTTCGGGGTTATCTCTTAGGCATGTCGATGCAGCTTTTGCAACATGGCTTGAATGTTTATTTTTCATATTTGTTCAGGATCATGAATTTTCTAATGATAATATAAAGTATCTGCTCTTATGTGCTTCCATAACTGACGGAAATGTCATTTGGCAAATAAGTCTCTTACGGTATTTTGTTCTACCGTTATGCTTTCACTAAGGCAATATAAAAACATTTAGAAGTAGTCTGCAAACTCTGCCAATACATGTGAAGCAGAAATATTCTTTATAGCCCGAATACGCCTTTAATTATTCTACCAGAAACTTTGATGGCATTGTAACCATTGTGATTGAGCTCTGTGTCTTTCTTTTACATATTTTGCAGTTTGTGGCACAAATTTCGCTTCATATCCATCATGGGATATGATGAATGAATATGATGAATATGAATCCAAATTTCACAATGCTTTTCCAGTGTGCTATTGTTTAGACAGTGCTATGCTAAAAAAGTATCAGTTTTGTACTTTAGTGCTTAAACTGCTGGCGAGTGTACTAATAGTTCTGGCTGTTAAAGTGAGTGTAGTGTGTGAAACTTAACTATATGTTGCTGCTATGTAATGGCAACAAGTGTTTGCATCCATATATTAAGCATAGTATTTATGTACAGATCAGAATTTGTCTGTGATATGGACTGGGTCGGTGGGCAGTTTCAACTGCAGTAACTGACATGTGGTTCATTAGGCTAGGGTTGTCATCAACATCACTTACAAGTTCGGCAACCCTTGATTGTCTAGTGCTGTATACGAGTTTAGGTCTAGTACGTGACGCTGAGGATGTAGATGCGGTCGCTGACCAAGCCAAGGTGAAAAAACGCAGAAACATTTCGGGGTCCATATGGGTTCCTTCTCAACACTAAGCCAGCAAGAGCCGTAGGTTGTTTTTTTAGCGCAAAAAAGGACGTTCTATCACAAAACATTTTAGCCTAAAAAAGCGATGTACAGCTTAGTGTGAACAAGGAACCCGTGTAGGTCCTGAAATGTCAGTGTTTTTTCACCTTGACTTGGTCAGCGACTGCATCCACATCATCACAATATCTAACCAGATGAACTTTCGTAGAACTCTTGACTAAGTATGTGACACCATTTGCATTGTGTTTCTGTGCTTCCTGTGGCTTTTCAGGTTTCTCATCTTCGGTGTCACTGGAGCAGTACGATTCACTCGTGTCCTTCCAAGGCGGACTGCACTTCTGCCGGCAGTGTGGCTATGTGACCAAGTACAGGCCGCACATGAAGGCACACCTTTGCAAACACACGGGCGAGCGCCACTTTAAGTGCGACGTGTGCCCAGCCGCTTTCAGGGACAGCGCCAGTCTCAGAAAGCACGTTCGCACCCACACGGGCGAGCGTCCCTTTTCCTGCGTCCACTGCGGTGTGTCCTTTACACTGAAACATCACCTCACCCGGCACATGGAACGTTTTCATGCAGACAAGAAACTGTAAAGGTCAAGAGCGCACTTAATTTTACAATTTTTTTGGGGGGCTGGATTGATTCTCTTATTGGAGATGTGAATTGCCGTCAAAGCGCCGATATAAATATATTTATTATTGTCATCCTGCTGTAAAGTCACTGCATCACTGCTGTCTGTATCAGTGTGTAGTATCGCTTGCTATAACTATTGTAAAGGGAAGTGGCTGCAAAGAGTCCTGGTCTTTGATCGGACAAATCTATGCTTGTGTGAATATACAAGTGCTTCTAATATTGTAACGAATATTACTATATTGAATTTGCTTCAATTTGAACATAAGTTGTTGAAAATTTCGAAGTATTCAAAATGAATGCATAGATGTATATTAGTCCGCATCTAGTCCTTCCAAAAGTTGGTTTCGTACCTGTGAAGGGCTGCTACGCCATGAAAGTATCTATTTAAATGTATAACAATTCACATGTAACTTACTGTAAAGGTGGTTTCACTGCAGTAAAGAAATGCTAAATTGTGGAAACGTCTATTCAGGGGAAATCAGCACTGCAGCGAAGCCCTAATTCAAAGTTGAGTGAACATATTTTTTTCATATCAATTCATCGTTAGTTTCAAAGCTTGCTATACCACCTTATATGCTTGAAGTATACTGAATTTCAAAACATAACATATTTTTCAGGTTATCACTTGCATTCTACGAAATGTCAAATCCTCCTATTCAAAGTTGTTTCCACTTTCTTTTTAATAAAAAAGAATGGCATTGTCACAGCCCTTGTTTCAATCATTAAAAAATACAGTGCGGGTTAGTTGAATCATAAAAAATTTGCCCATTTTTCTTCATAATGTGTGATATACATATCATTCGAACTTGATTCGCACTTATTTGACCAAAATCACTATTTGCTTCGAACTTACAATTCGCTATTCGCACAAGTCTAGAAAAATCTAACATCAGAAGTTATTGAGGCAATGCTTTAAAACAGAGATTATGATCAAGCTTACATTTGCATACTTTACCAGTCAACATAAAGTTGGCATTAAAAAAAAAAAAACGAGAGAGAGCAGTTAAAAGATTACTGGCAGCAACCATTTCACCTCTCACTTTTTGCTTGTGCAATTCGGATATCCGTATGCTGGTTTCGCTTCTTGTTCTTGATCACATGTATACATTTTAACGAGCTGCCTCGTTTCACACATATGGCACACTTGGTTGTTGTTGGAATGGTGCAAGTTTTAAGCTTCAATTTTGTTTTTCTCTACTCTTTATGCCAACATGATCATGCAGTTTGGTAAAAAAAAAAAAAAGCTGTGCAATGCTGTACACACACACACAAAAAAAGCTGTGCAACTTGATTTCACTATAGGAGCGATACCTGCTGTCTTGCAAGCATGGAAAAATTCACTCGCGAGCTTTGTCCCTAAGTAACAGTTCACCATCTTGCCTGTATATTCTCTCAAGCAGTCTCGTTTTTGTGTCTATTTCGCACTCGGGAGTGTTGTGGTGTTCAAAATGTGAATTTTTCACCTCGACACAATGCTGTGGATCTCGCCCTATTTCTAGGGGTGCAACTTTATCTTGCTTGTTACTGTGGTAATAGTGTGATCGCTGCACTAGAATTACTGGGGCAACAATTCAAGCTTCCTCTACGTAGGACCTTTGAGCTCATTTCATTTGTGACACTTGAAATGCCAGGCCAAAGTGAAATGTGGTCATGTGGCTCCATGGAAATAGAGAGGTGTTCGTGTGCTTTTTTTCTTTCTTTTGGATTTTCTGGGATGTGAACAAGTGACCGCATCCCCTGCTGCTGTCAATTTTGCCACATCACTTCTTCCATCATTTAACCTGTCAAACCCGCAAGTAAAAAAAATGAAGGCTGGAATAGTGTTGGAAGGCCTCTTTAATTTGTTACATTTCACAATATGAACTAGTTGGTGGCCTGGATTTGTGTATAGTCTTTAAACATCTGCAAATACAGTATGCATGCACTGGGGTGTTTATAGTAATACTTCACAATCATGAACAGGTAGAGTGTGCTGTATATTGTATTCAGTTTGGTTATCAATTTGTGTTCTTTCTTCCGGGGGGGGGGGGCACAATTCTTTTTTGTCGTAAATGTGTTGTGCAGCTTGAATAAACTAGTTTTGCGTTTGTCGAGAAGGCTGCAGTTGGACTGCCTTTTTCTTAGCCACTTATACATGCTCAATATGTACTGATGGGCTAGTCAGTCAGCCATCATGTTTGATGAAGCAGCACACAAAAGGGTACAATCACACACGTACGAAATGATGTGAACGCAAGTGCTGTATCGCAACTGATGCCTTTATTGTTGGAAAGACCACTGAAGTGGAATAACATGCGCATGCACACTGACAGCAGTGAAGGTGATCGAGGCCACAGATATGACGTGTTCCTGATAAATATGGCACACAATATGTGATTATAGGCCAAGGTATCGGCAGGTTTTTGAGAGAGTGATACTGAGGGCAGCTGACACATTTATTTTGCCATTGATTGATGTCTGTTGCCTCGAGTATTTCTGTTTTTTCCTGCGTTTGTACTGGTGCAAGTCGGATGTCCGTATGCTGGTTTTGCTTCTTGTTCTTGCTCACATGTATACATTTTAACGAGCTGAACCACTGCATTTTAATGAGTGGGAGCACCACCGCAGTACCTGCAATGAAATATCAAATGTCCAGAACCTTTTTCTGAGAAGTGGTGATTGTAACTGCTTGTTCGCGCACTTGCCTGTCTGACAAATGTAAACCTTAGCATGGTGAACGGAATCCTACGATTCACCGGTTCTTTGCTAGTGACGTAGGTGTTACGGTATGCTTCTTCGCACCATTCACCCTTCTGTGCAGGCCTGACTGTCGTGCTGGTACTGAGAACCCTACATCAGCACTGGCTTTTTAAACTTGCTTCAGCAGATCGTGCGAAGTGGTTAACATAGGATATGACCACAGTGCTCCGGGAGTCCCTGCATTCGGTGCCATTTGTTTTTCTTGTCTTCCTGTGCAAGTTTTTGCTGCAGAAACCACGAGGTCTGAATAATAGCCGGAGTACCTGAAGTGGCTAACCTGCTTAGGAAAGCTGGCTTCAAATTCGTGTGGACACGATTTTTTAAGTGCGTTAAAGAAGCATTGTCATGGTCTCTTGACATTAAAGCACGACACATCAACATAAGGAGTATGAAAAATCTTTGAGTGAAGAAAAACCCAAGTAGCAGAAAACATGCAAAGTACGCTATCGCGGTCCTTTACTATATAAACAGACTAGTGAATTATATTTACAGTACAGGTGCATGCCCTGACATTGTGGCAGCTCTGTAGTCAGCGTGTCAAGTCTCATCGCATCTGTGAAGTCTGTCGCACCACAGTGCAGGGTCGTCAGATGCACTGTCTGGTCCCTGCAGTAACTCGTCAGGGCAGAGTCGGGTCCCCACAGTGGCTGTATCGCGCGTCCTTGTGATGCTCAGCCTACGGAGCGTAGGCGCAGAGCATCTCGCGCATCCGCACGAGGGAGACATCGCTCAGTCGAGTTCCACTCCTGATTACGCCTCGTAGCCCACAGGGCATTGATGATAAGGCTGGGGCACCATGCTAGGAGCTTTGCTGGAGTACTTCGGGCAAACGCCTCCCGCTGCCACTGCTCGTCTTCACCTCTTCCCGTTCCAATCTGCTCTGCCTCCTCCTTCTCTCTGCCGGCCATGTGGAGTTGTTTTTGTTGTTCACCTTGTCCTGTGGCTCATACCCACTGTGGGGGATTGGTCAAGAATTGAGTGGTTTTATAAAATTCTATGGAATATTTGAATAATGGCCCATTCTTTGGCCTCTTTTTTGTGTTCTTTCTTCTTTTTTTTCTTCCTCAATTTATTATCTTTTTTTATATATCTTTGTTGGATACGCTTATTTTACTTTCTTTCATTTTCTTCTTTTTTCTCTTCTTCGACAAGTCTACAGACTCATGGCCAGCATGAACGGGCAATTTCTCTCTTTACAAGTCTTAAATGCACCGATTAGTATTGAAGGACAGATCTATTGTCCCACGATTATGTCCTTTTGTGTGTGGCTTCATCATATAGGTGTGTGGCTTCATGAAATAATTTGTGTGTGTACTGTGACCGTTTCCTCTGTCTTTAATGATGTCAGTCTTCTTCTAGACATGTGCGTTTTGTTCTTCTTAGCACTGAATGAATATTGCCAGAAGTGCGTCGCATTAACGATTTTGTAAAAACCTTTTGTTTGTCTTCCCAAGTAAATATCAGCTTGTGTCTTTAGTTTATGGTTTTGACAGTGACATACCATATTTACTGCCTGCTGCCTAATATTTGGAGCTCCGTGTTTTCAGAGTTTATTTTGCCTGAAATTCCGAGGGTGTTTTTCGGAGTTTAATATTCTTCTTCTTATTATTTTTTTAAGAAAATCTACATTTATTGGTGTTTAGACAAAAAATGAAGGAAAGTCCTTAAACAGCTCAAACGACAGGAGTTTGCGCTGTGCAAACTCATGTCGTTTGCGCTGTCAAGCACTTTTCTTCATTCTTTATCTACTATGCAGCACTAACTAGCTCAATCAAGCACATTGGTGTTTACTTCTCATAAATCTCCTATTCTCTGAAATTTGATGTTCGATTTTGCATTATGAATTGTTGCAATGTCTTCTTATTGATTTCATTGCCAATGAAAATGCATTGCATTGTTGCTAATAATCCTGCATTTTCATCCTTTCATTTTTTCCCATCTCCCTGTTCATTTACCCTTTCAATAAGGCTGTTCATGTTCACTGCTCTAAACTCGCCAAAGTGTACTTTTGAGGGTAGAGGGAGCTAGTCAAGCTGTTGCTCATCTTTTTCTCCCGATCTCCCTCATCTTCCTGATGGAAAATAAAGAACCTAGTAATATTATTACCAATCTCATTGCTCCGAAATCTTGGATGAAAGGATATCTCAACATAAAACCACGTGAACGCACAAGTGTATTTTAGGTGTCTAGAGGGTTTGAATGCCCAAACACATATACATAAAAGTACAAATGCTTGAATACAAAAACCTACGTTTGTTCGTATTGCAACCTTAAAGCTTTCAGTAGACACAAGCATACTTTACATGGTCGCTGCTTGTGACAGAAGTGTGCTCCTTTCGATTGATGATTGTCACCTCTGAAAGTGTCTGGTTGCTGTTAAAAATGCCCTTTTAAAATCTGAGCCTGTTGGATAGATCCAAACTGTAAAGAATTTTACCGGCGAGTGTTAATTGAATTTTTAGGATTTATACAAAAATGCAGATGTCTAGTTATATTGAAACTGATGATAGTTGATATTTGTATTTGGATGTGTTAGTCTATTAGTATAGTATTGTTAGGAAAAAGTATCTGCTTCATGGCAGTGTGTAAGTTTTAGTCATAAGCATAGCGGCATTGCTTTGTTGTTAAAGCAATAGCTCAGAATAGGAAAGTCACGGCAGGTAGTTGGTAATCTCTCCTTCTGTCTTTGCTAAATCGTTTAGCATTGCGCATGTTCTTATATCACGCAACTAGCTCAGACTATTGGCAAGATAACGTGACACTTTATTGCAGCATTTTGCTTTTGGACTGCAACATACAGAACTATTGAAATGACGTTTCAGCAGAAAATTGGTGTTACTTTGTTGTGGAGTTAGCCCCATTGTGCCTTTTGTTTCTGTTCTAATGGTGCGCCTAAATGCTATTTTGACCAAGGGACGCTGTGTTCTCATAAGTCAGTCTTTTCATATTTTGTAACATACATGTCAGTCAGTGCATTTTGTGTCCTCATGATACGAATATTTGGATGACCAAATTGCCTGTACTGCTTTATTAGCTTGGTGATGCCTGTATTCTTCACTTTAATACATTGACAGAGCTTTGACTGTGTAGGCGCACTAACGTCGCTTTCCAAATATGCCTTCAATGGGTAGCCATTGCCCTTTAGGATAAGTTATCCCAGAGTCTGTCGTAAAGAAGGGCAGTGTTTTATGAGGATGGGGTGCATAATGTCTATCGACTAAAGCTTACAATTCTTTTATCCATGTCTACCGTGACTAGTGGCACTAATTTGTTACTGGGTCGCTAGGAAAACACTTGATAAGCCTAGCCAACGCCCCTTTTATTTCTTTTGTGGGATGCCGTGTCGACAGATTGACAGATCCCAACATCAAAACATAACTGTTTATTCCACTTATAGGGAAAGCATCAGATCGAGCTTACGTGCGCTACGCTTGTCAGAGGTAACGGAGCAATCATGAAGGCCTTTAGTTTTATAGCCACCAGTGGTGACGTAAGCTTCCGGTGAAGCTGCAGTGGCGCTGTTCCTTATCGGAAGCGTGTTGGTGCTGGTGGGTGTGTCACGCCGGGCAGGTTTGTGCGCATTGGTCACCACACTTTCAATGCCAGTGCAAATGCTTGCTTATCAACGGGAGCCATCGGTCTACTTTAGTTCAAGGAGTGGTCGGAGTGCAACGTTACATGATGGGTAGCGCTGCTTGTCTCAAACATTCTTCAGGGCGCTTTCCCCCGCAGGTGCAATAGACGTGCTTTTCACTTAAATATCATGTTTGTCAGATTTGTTCCTTTGTGCTCATTCTTTGTGGCTCGAAGCAATACTGCCATCACAGCACAGTGCATGCAGTAGTGTTGCAGTGACACTTCCACATTGGTTGCCCGCATAGGGCCACAAAACGTGATACACTATCTCAAAACACCGTATCTTTTACAGAGCCAGCGTGACCATCAATATTGTGAACACGAGGAATGCAAGACGCCGCCCCACGGATTTGAACACGACTGAACAAAAAATTACTTCATATAATTTTCGTCGTGAGGCACTGCATGAGAAGTTTTCTGCCCCGTGACCGCAAAGCACAAGCGAAGGCTAGACGATGGGCGAGAACCAGAAAGGGTTAGATGAGAGGGTGGTGAATGGCTAGATCGGACGCATCTATCTCGCATTGATAAAATAGAGAAGGTGTTTGCCCAGCAAATAGTGTGCATGGTTGGCTGTACTAATTTCCTGAGTGCATGATTTGGCCATAGTTGTTGAGCTGTAGCTGCAGAAAGAGTTCAATGCGGAGCACCATGCTGCAAAATTCCAAGTGCCATGATTTGTCTGAGCATTCACATCCTACACGCTGCTGGATTGCACGAAAGATATTTTGCGGTGTAGTTTCTGAAATGTATAAGTGTCAAAAGAGCGGCTGCAGCTTGATGTTAATGTCTATTTGTGGATATATCTTGAAATGTAACAGATCAATCCTAACACTGGTTATAAATGCATTTGAATACGAGTAATTTTTTTTTGCACATGTGTTTTTGTTACAAATGGTAGAAATTTGTGTGGGTGTGGTGTACATCCTCAGGCTGGCTTTAACGGTGATTTCTGTGGCATTGCAGATGCATCCATACTTTCGACGGAGCATCGTAGAAGTTGCAAGTATCAGACATTATCATTGATACATAGTACTTTCACTTGTTATGGTGAAAGTAATACACGTGCTTAAAAGTATGTATAGTACTATACGTTTAACTACTATACCCAGACATTATCATTGATACATAGTACTTTCACTTGTTATGGTGAAAGTAGTATACGGGCTTAAAAGTATGTATAGTACTATACGTTTAACTACTATACGGTGAAAGTACTATAACTAATATACGTTATCGTTCCATACATGTTAGTTCATTAAAATAAAACAGGACTTATTGCATTGTTTTGGTTCATATCATGAGCAGAAAGGAACTCTGTCTTTTGAAGGTTTGTTTAGATTTGGATTATAAAAATGAACGCTCTCATATTTTCTAGTTGGTTCAACAGGTCACGTGCTTGCAGAAGTGTAGCTGGGAGAAAAGAAATTGTAATTACTGCCATGATTAGTTGTAGCAATTTACTACTGAACTACAATATATTAAAAACGATTTTGGGATCTGTTTATAATAGACGTGTATAAATATTAAAAAACTTGAACAATTCAATTAGCTACTCAAGTGGAAAATCCTTGAAGGTCCCGTAAACCACCCAGAGGTCGAAATTCAGTTGTGGGGAAATTATGCACAAGTGTACAACGAACACAGAGCCGTGAGAATTTTTCGAAACGGTGCTGCCCTTACAGAGTTAAACGCGTTTGATTATTGAAACCGCGACGATCACTCCTTTTGCTCCATCCCGCACTTCCCTCCGCTGGTATCCTCTCCCAAGCGACTTTGCCCTCTCGCCGAGGACCCCTCTTAATCTCGCGTGGCATACGCCATCGCTGATCCGCTGCTTGAAACACCGTTTACTTCCGGTTGATGCGACTCCGGCCGTCGGCTCCGTCAGTTGCTTTGCAGCTGCGTGCTTGTTGGTGAACTGTGGTTGCAGTAATCGTGCCGGTAATGACCCTGCATTGTGCGCACGCTTTCAAAGGATCGAAAACGCGTTGGACCCGTAAGGGGACACGTCGTGCCCCGTACATGTTGCCCGCATGCGGGCAACTTGACGGACAACTACAAGCAGCGCGGACAGCTGCTTGCAGACTGATTAGTAGTCGTAGGCTCTTGTATGACCAATCACAGCATATTTGGCTCAGCACGTCAGTGATATGGAACGGTGCGGCACGGGGAGACCCGAAACAACCGAAAAGAAGGAGGGATTGTTTCCTGTAATTTGTGGCGTGCCAGCGGCTCGTAGCACTGCCAGGTGTAGAATCGTTGATCGCGATGGAATTCTGCACACAATGCATGCATTTACTTGAAATGTTTGAAAAAATATCCGAGCTGGTTTACGGGCCCTTTAAGCGCTAAATCCAGTATCTACTTTGAAAAAATATCCGAGGTGGTTTACGGGCCCTTTAAGCGCTAAATCCAGTATCTACTTTATATGAGCTTACCTCAGTTTACAAAGTTGTAGTATCTTTTGTCCATCAAATATATTGATAATTATACAATTCAAAGTTGATGAATGTTTGAAATAAAAAAGTTTTAGAATTCTAGGCTTGTCTTAAAAAAGTATGCTTTACTATTCGAATAGTATTAGATTCGATTTGGTATGGGTACTATTCGCTATGTGTTTGGCTTGGCTCTGAATTTCACTATTGGCACACCCCTAGTTTTCATTGTAAATTTCTGTTCATTATGCATTAATCCCCGTTGTTCTTAGCATTTTTTTGTTTTTGTGTTGTGCTTTCAAACTAGCAACATGTGAAAACTAACACAGTTCAACTAACTACATTTTTTAAAAGTATGAAGTGCCACTAGCTGAGAAACACTTCTTTCTATATATGTAATAAAATGTGGCTGTATGTCCGTTCATCATCACACATGGTGTCTTTTTCACGTGGATCAATGTTTTCCTGTATCGTCTTTCATGTTCTGCCCAACCCATTTTGTGTTTGTTCTTTCTGGTTCGTTGTGTATAAGTTGGGGCACTTAACGGGCTCGTGATATGAATGGTGTGATGCCTGAAATGCCTGTACTACATTGTTGTGTTGATGAGCTAAGCCATCGCGAGGGCTAAATGGTTACGGGGCATAGCTGCTGACCCGCAAGATATTCATTTAATCCCAGCGATGGCGTTTGTATTTTGGTGGAAGTAGTATACTGCAGGACTGTGTTGTGTGCAATGTCGGTGCATGTTAAAGAACACTCGGGAAGTTGAAATTATCTGGAAGCCTCTACTCTGCTGTCTTTCATAAGCCTCATTCAGGGCTGTGCCTGTCACAAGTCACACGACCAGGTTAGTCATTAATGCCACTTATCACGTTAGCTGTGCAGAAGTGCTCATGGAGAGCCAAAATTGGAACTTGAAGTCGTGGTTATCATGCAGATATAGCGGGAACAGGTGCTTGTTTTGAATGTGTTAATCTACTGGCACATGTTCAAATAAATTTGGCCGTCTGAGCAAGTGTAGTGTCAGAACTGCATCTAAGTCATTTGTGTCAGTAATAGCAGCAGGTGTTTGCATAAATGAAGCATAACATTTATACTGACATGAGAACTTGTGTGACTTGTGCAGGATCAGTGTACCATTGCCAGTGTAATATCATGTGGCTCATTAGACTAATGTTATCATCTAGACCACACAGAAATGAAGGGACCTTTGCTTGTTTGGTGCTACAGTTTAGTTCCACGTATTGTTCGACACACCGTTTGCAATATGTTCCTATGCTCCCTGCGGCTTTGCAGGTCCCTCGCCTTGGGTGACTCTGGAGCAGTACCGTTTGCTTGTGTCCGTACAAGGCAGACTGCATTCTTGCACGCAGTGCGACTACGTAACTAAGGACAAGAGCAATATGAAAAAGCACCTTGGCAAGCACACGGGTGAGCGCCACTCCGATTGCCGCCTGTGTCCAACTGTGTTTAAGCGAGAAGTCCAATTTCAAAAAGAATGTTCACGCTCGCACAGGTGACCGTCCCTTTTCCTGCGGCGACTGCGGTGCCTCCTTTCCGCTGAAGCATCACCTCAACTACCACATACGAACCCACACGGGGGAGCGCCCCTTTTCGTGCGGCCTCTGCAGTGCGTCCTTTGCGGTGAAACACAACCTCAACAACCACATGCGCACCCATACGGGGGAGCGTCCCTTTCCCTGTGACCATTGCAGTGCATCCTTTTCTCGGAAACAGGACCTCGCCCGCCATAGGTGGTATTGTGTTGCAAACAAGAAGCTCTAAGATTATGGGCACGCAGGTTTTTTTTCTTATGGGACTGGATCGACTTTGTTGTTGTTAGCGTAAATTGCTTTGAAAGGTCCCTCAGCTATCGAGATTCTTTCGCAGTGTTGCTTAGAGGAACACCTGTCATTCTTTTAAAAAATTTCTTAAAAGTGCCTTTGGGTGGCTTCGCACACATGCCATTATATCTAAGGTTGGCTTATCTTGAATGGGGATTATGCTGTTCTGTGTTGCTGTGCTGAGCACATGAACGAAAATAAAGTGTGTTACTTTTTCCGCTATTACTTTTGTGCATTCATCTGTATCACTTCGCGCAGTGCAACCTGAATCTTATATACAGTTGAACCTCTTTATAAGAGGCATGCTTTGGGCAGCAATTCTTGTCTATTATACGAGATGTCTCTTATAAGCAGGGTACTATGTATGCATTTTCCTATCAACTTGTATTTTACTTTAGGCACACTGCTATCTCTTATACCGATTTGTCTCTTATGAAGGGGTTTGATTGTATTTACTCCGTCAGTGTTTAAGAAGCCCTCCTTCACTTTTGAAGAACCTAGTTCTTGTTTGTGGGTTGTGTAGACTAGTTGCTAGAGATAATTTCTGGATAAGTGATTGCACAGATGCTGGTAGGTTCAATATTTTAACTACTCAGTAAAATCACTGCACCGCTGACAGCTTCGTTAACACTTATTGGCACTGGCTATAACTCTTGCTAGCGGAAAGGATGCAGATGAGTGTAGGCCTTTGATTGTATCAATCTGAAGTTGCAAGTGATCAAGGCAATGTCTGAAAAAAGAGGTTATCATCTGGATTTCTTTCGAGTTCTTTTCCCGTGTATGCTAGATATATGCTGTTGCAGCTGTTAATAAAAAAAAATAACTGCGAAGATTGATACATGCGCTGGCTGCTATTTGGCTCCAGCTTCTCTCTTGCATGAGTTGGATGTCCATACGGAAGACTTATCTGACTTCTTTCTCTTGCCTGGCTACATTCGCGAGATACCTTGTTTTATGCATGCAGTACACTCTTCATTGTTAAAGAGGTGCAAGTTCAAGATTGCAAGTTTGAAGAATTTTTGTCTGCCTGTTTTACTAACCTGTTTTGCTAACGGAAGCAGATAGTGTCATTGAAAAGAAAGTTGTGCAACTTAAGTGTCATGAGAAAAAAGAGAGCTGTGCAACTTGAGATAACAGTGGCACTGTCTGCTTTGGAACTTGTGGCCTCCGAGTATAGAAAAAATGTACCCACAGGGTCTGTTATTATGCGAAAGTTTTCTTGTATGTGTACTCTCCTGTGTAACCTCGGCTTTCACATTTTTTGCACTCATGTTCAAAAGGTGAAATATTTTCAACTCGACGCAGTGCTATTGGCCTCACCCTTTCTTCAGGGAGCTGCGCGTCTTGTTTGTTACTGTGGTAATGGTGTCATTGCTGCACTGGATGGAACAAGCAACAATGCAAGCTCTTCCTACATAGGTCTTTAGAGCTTGTTTCATTGGAGATTCCTTGCAATTCCAGTGGTGAGTGAATGTAGTCATGCGACCTGGTGGAAATTGGGCTGAGAGTGACTTTTCTTTCTTGTCCTTTAAATTTTCTAGGCTGTACAACTTCAGACTGTGTGCCCCTATTGCTGCTATTCTTGCTGCAGTGATTTGTCAGTCCTTTGGCCAATGCACCTTGCAAGTAAAATATATGAGCTTGATCAGTGTTGGAAGAACCGTTCTGATACGTAGGTGCATTTTGCGAGACCAACTAGTTCGAAGACTCAAGTTGTATGTAGGCTTTAAATATGTCCAAATAAGTGCAGTGTGCGTGCATTGGGATTTCTTCACTAATACTAATGACTAAAAGTAAGGAAAGTATGTTGTATTTAGTTTCATGATTGATTTGTGTTCTTGCTATCCCGAAAAGCAAGAACACAAATCAACGCATCGGTTTTTGTTATGAATTCATTGTGCGAGTTGGATAAACTGGTCTTTAGTATGTCTGGAAGGCTGGAATTGACTCCATTTTTCTTAGCTCCTACACTTGGGTGTGCTGCGAGCATTTATGCTCGCTTTAACAGTGATATCAGATTTCTTTCTGATGTTTCTATGCCTTCTAAGTGCCCCTGAATGGACCCTCTCCACCTTTTCCTAAAAACTTCTTGCTTGTTTGGCTGGTTACATTATAGTATGAGTCTAATTAATGATTTTGACCGTGACATTCCATATTTACTGATACTGCTTTTTAATCAGTTATTTTGTGGCAGGTGAAATCAGATGTTTGTTTTTGAATGTGTTAGTTTATAAATATAATAAAGAAGAGTATCTGCTTCATTTCAGTGTTTAATTTTCAATTATCAGCATGAAGTAATTGCACTTCTCCTACAGAGCATTGTACTAAACATCATGCACTGCTTTGTTAGATTGTTGATGCATGCATTGTCGATTCACGACATTGAAAGAGCTTTGGCTGTTTGGGCATGCAAACATGGCTTTACATATTTGCCATTAGCGTATCGCCATAATGTTCCTTCAGGATAGCAAGTTATCCCCGTGTCCTGTGATGAGTGAGTGTGGCTCGAGTGCGACTGTGTGATAGTGTGGTGTGCTTAGCGCAATGCTGTGGTGTTATGAGTTATGTTAACACGGTTATGGGGACACAATAGCAGCGTTATACGTGTGCGTCGCACAGAAGAGGACATCATCGGGAAACGAGGGCCCGTGTGAGCAAACGAGGGAAAAACTCTCACAGCCGATGAGATGGTGGCACGGCAAATACAGTGTACTTTTGTTATGATATATATATATATATATATATATATATATATATATATATATATATATATATTGTGAAGACATTGTGCACTGTTTACTGGCTGCTGCATGTAAATACATTAAAACCATTGATATACAATATGTCTTTGTACATGTTATTTCACTCAAACTGGAAAGGAAAAATGGGCTTATTACAGTATTTAAATAGATTGCATTGTACAAGCATAGAGGAACTAGCATAACCATCTTTGTTTATAAAGATTAACACACTCATATTTGCGAGTTGGTTCACCATTGCACATGTTCACGCAAGTGCAGCTGTGTGAAAAAAAATTGTGGGTAATTAACTGCTATGAATAGTTGTAGAACTTTCTGAAGTCTCTTTACAGTGTGAATTTCTGTTCATTATGCATGAATTCCTGTCATTGTTTGCATTTCCATTCTTGTGTCATGCTTTTAAATCAACCAGATATAAAAAGTAACGTAGTCCGACTAATCCTATTTACTTTTTTATAAAATGTCACGAGCCCACGAACAGTCATTTTCAATATATAAGTTGCCACATTCCCATTCACCATCAAGCGTGGCACTGTTTTTTGCATGGATCCATTGTTTTTCTTCAACATCTTTCATATTCTCTACAACCTGTCTTGTTATTTATTGCTCATTATGTATCGGTTACAGCATTTCATGTTCTCATGATATGAATACTGTGATTCCTAAAATGCTACTGCTTTGACCTAATGAACTGGCCCACTGCTGTGACTACATGGTTACAGTTCATGGCTGCTGACCCAAAAGATGTGGGTTTGATGTAGCTGTGGTGCTTGTATTTTGACAGAAGTGATATGCTGGAGGACTGTGTACTGTGCGATGTTATTGCATATTAACCCTTTGTCTACAGAGTCTTTTTGGCCAAAAACAATGCAAAAATGCCGATTTTCAAACTTGCCAATTCAATGTTACGTGGTTTGAAAAACAAACATTTATTGCTTAACAATATACAGTAAATCAGCTTCACTGCATTGCACCAAGGAAAGTGCCCTAATCATTTCAGTTTTCATTGAAGTAAATGTGTCACTGAAGTTTTTAAAAATTAGGCACAGAGATAAGAGAGCCTGTGAAAACAGCCTTGGATGTACTGATGAGATTTTTTTACTTCTTTCAGCATCCACTACCGATACTTTAAGACATCAGTTGGCCCTTTTTGTCGCAACGAACTACGTTCACTCAGTTTGCTGTTCAATTTTTCAATCGTGTGACTACAGGCCGAAACCTTTGAACCATTAGCCAGGAACAGCAAGAAGACCTGAACTCTTTGTGGGGATTGGTATATAATGCTTGTAGGTTGGAACATCAGCTTCCTTTACGTGCCTTTTCATCGCCAGGTGTAAGTAGTCGTGCGACTGGTGCTGATAGCTGGTGTGAACGAACCCATAGCCTGAGTGGCTTTGGCTAGTTAAACACCATGAAGCAGTCACCAAACAAGTTAACAAGCACATTGTGCTCTGCATTACATTGATTCTAAGTTGATCATTTAGTAGGCATGTCCATACAGCCTCTGTAACATGGCATCAATGTGTAGCTTTAGTGTTCATTCAGGGTAGTGAATTTTGTAGCGGTAAAGTACGTAGAATGTTGTCTTATATGTGCTCATGTAGTTGACTGAATGGTCTTCGGGCAAATAGGTCACCTTTAGTACTTTGCTGTACCGTTATGCTTCTAAGGAAGCACTATAAAGACATTATGAGGAAATTTCTAAACTCTGCCAATGTGTACAGCACTGCTATTCTTGTTATAGCGCATTAAAAAATTTTGCGCAGCATTCATTGAGTCGCGCAAGTGGGGCAGCACAGAGCTGGTCAATGCTCGGCTGGTCCTGGCTTGGTGAGGCACACGTGCACTCACACACAGGTGCATGAAGTGTCCACATCATCGCAATCTAAATCACAAGTGTTAACTAAATATCGATCTGGTCCAATGGGGGGGGGGGGGGGGAATAACTTGGCCATCCCAGGCCAAGTAGCCTAAATATTTTACTAGCTTAATTGGCCTAATTTTATTTATTGAGACTTGGTCTAAATTAGCTTGCATTCCAATTCAACCTAATTCTAATTAGCACCAACTGTGCTTTATTAATTAGGATTAGCTCAGCTCATTTTGCCGAGCTTGACATGGTCGGTGCACCTTAATCTCAGCGTGACTTAATTCAGTTTGTTAGAATGCTACATATATGGCTTAATTAAATTAGCTAATTAGACAATCCTATGCTTAGTCAGGTTTAATTACCCTTACCTATGATAAAATCAACTTAATTAGGCACAGCTATGCATAACTTTGCTTGATCTCGCAGTGCTGGCACGATGATAATTTGTCTACATTGCGAACAGAAAAAAAGACAGGCATAAAAGTGCTGCTGTAGTATGCCTGTATTTCCACTTTCAGGAATATTGGTGGCATTGTAAGCATTCTGATTGTACTCTGTTTATTTTTTTTATATTGAGCAGTGTGTAGCATCTTAAATTCTTTATTTCATGTTTTACCTTGTATCTGTCATGTGGTCAAATTCCATGGTGTTTTGCCATGTATCATTGTTTAAACACTCCCGTGTGAAGAACATACAAGTTTCGTGCTTGACTGCTTGAGCTATTGGCACATGTGCAAGTAATTGTGGTTGCTAAAGTGAGTGTAGTCTCAGCATTTCATCTAAATCATGCCTCTGTATGGTCAGCATGTGTTGTCTAATGTCAAGCATTGTATTAGTGTACAGATGAGAACTTCTGTGACATGTACAGGGGCAGTGTACCATTGCCACTGCAGTAACATGTGATTTGCAAGGCTAAAGGTATCATAAATTTTACTTACAAAGGCAGCAACATTTAACTGTCAGCTGCTACGGTACTGTTTCATGTAGCTTGTGGCACACTGTTTGCATTGCCTTCGTGTGCTTGCTGCGGCTTTGCAGGTTCCTCGTCTCCAACTTCCTTGGAAGAATACCACTCACTTGTGTCCGTACAAGGCCTACTAATTTTTTGCCGGCAGTGCACGTACATGACCTTGTACAGAAACAAAATGAAAAGGCACCTTTTCAAGCACACAGGCGAGCGCCGCTTTGCATGTCACTTGTGTCCAGCCGCATTCAGTCTGAACTATAATCTTAAGAACCATGTTCCCACCCACACAGGGCAGCGCCCCTTTTTTGGGGACCGCTGCAACGCGTCCTTTTTGTCGAAAAAGCGGCTCACTCATCATGTGTGTCGGCGTCATGCAAGGAAGAAGCCCTAAAGGTCAGAAGTACGCAGGTACTTTTATGTCTTTGAAAGAAAGAGAAACAGAGACAACGAAAGGCAAAAAGAGAAGAATTGAAAGGTAGGGAATAAAAAAAAAGTCACATGAAAAGGGGTAGAAAAAAAGACAAAGTGAGAAATATAGATAGCAGGTAATCTAAGATAGAGATAGAAGCACTGAGAGAGAGAAAAATAAAAATACGAGGAGAAAGAGAACACTACCAGCTCTGCTGCCACAGTCTTCACAACACTAGTGCAGAGCAGCCTTACTTTTTTAATTGGTCATCATGGCAAGGGTTCTATGAGATAAGCATATTATAAATATGTTTTGAAAGAAAAAAATGTTGAGTTTTCATTTTTATGTTGTTTTGTTTTTTCTGTCTTTATTTCGTGGTTGTCTTTTCTTGCTTTTTTTCTAGTATTGATAGAGCCATTGCGTAATGATGTTCAACTTGTGCTTAAGGCCTTTCTCAGCCATTTCGTGTGCATTTTTTCTGTTGCTTCTTGTCTAATCAATACTAATTCAATATGTCCAGTGTGAAAGGATTGAAATCGGTGCTAGTTAGTACTAGTTCATATTCGTTCTGGCGGCAACACACAAGACTAAGGAAGACAATAGACATTGTGCTGTATGGTTCCTCCTCTGTCTGTTGTGCGTTGCCTCACTCCCAGTTCGCTGAATATGTCCAGTGTATCGAACAGATTTGGAGTTAGCATTTACTTTGCACAACTTACCTGGACGTAAATTCAATAACACATGCTGTATGTTGTCTGAATTTAGGATTACAGCCTGCTCAACGTAATGTTCAAATAGGAACCTGGAATGTACTTGAATAAAAATAAATTAAATAAATAAATAAATAAATGGGAATTGGAAGTTTTCTGAACCTCCCGGCTCTTGGCAGTTCCTTCTAATTCGCCCATCTTTAACAAAGCGACAATTTAAATTATGTCAACATGTGATATGATGGTGTTTTTTTTTCTGCATCACTCGTGTTGATGCTGCCGACGGTCACTTCTTGCGTTTAATGAGGCATCTAAAACTTTCATCTTAATGAAAGCATTGAACAGTGAGGGGACTATTGCATAACAGAGGTGTTGCCATGCTTGCGACCTCTGTAGACCAAGCGATGAAGATCGCATTCACTTGTGGTACTTGCCTCAGTGCTGTCACAGTGAATGTGCCCCAGCTGCCATGCAAAAAGGAAGGCGTGCACTAAGTGGGAACAGTTAAAGGACCCCAGACAGCGAAAGATTTGTTTGTGACATTTTAAATGCGAAGCATTTCTTAGCAAACTTTGGCGACTTTGAGCGCATCTATTCATCTATCCTATCTATCTAGCCGCCTATGACTTCTAGCTCTCCTGGCCGTTTCGATAATGATATCGATACCAAACGTGTCACGACATGAAAATCGTGACATGTATGTCATGAATGTCATCATTTACATTTGATGGTCCTGCAGCTCTTGCGGTGGTTTCGTTCACATGACATGTTGCAAAACTGGTATGGTATTACATGATTGCATGTCAAACACAAGCAACAGACCTTAACTTGAAAATCATGACATGCGTGTCATGTAACAACATGACTACATGCTACGCTCATGATGCGCTCGCGGCAGTTTCGCTAGCGTCACATGTACCAAACTCGGTATTGCGCGACGCGAACGGATGACATAGGTAAGTCACACATACAAACATGATAATCACAATGTGCGTGTCATGTGACAACATGACTACATACCACACTCATGATGCGCAGGCGGCCATTTCGCTAGCTTCACACATGCCAAATTTGGTATTAAGTGATGTCAATTGATGACGAAGGTATGTGACTGGTGCAAACATGATAATCATGAGGTGTGTGTCATGTGAGAACGTGACTGCACATCACAGTCAAGGCACCAATACATTTCGACGGGACGCTGTGCGCGTGCTCATCGGCTTTGCCACGCCAGGCACTGGTCCTTCCATATACTCGCAGGCACGCGCCACGCTGCGTTGCTTTGACGCCTGCGTGTTTCAGCGCGTCCGGCTTCCCTCCGTAACGAAAAGAGGTAGACACGGTGTTGTCTGGGTAAGGCATCGGCGCGAATTTCGCGCCGGTTGCCGTCGAGCCGCGCCGACGGATGCTGGTCGCGTCGGTCATGCCCGGTGTCAGACTAAGACTGCTCGCATTTTGCTAATGTAGCGTCGCTGTGCCCAGCGTGTGCGTGCATCAACGCTACATTGGAGTATATCATTAGGCTATTCATGATGCACTCGCGGCCGTTTTGCTAGCTCCACATATAACAAATTTGGTGTTACGTGACGTCAATGAATGACGAAATATATGATTGGGGCAAATATTATAATCCTGACACGCGTGTCATGTAAGAACATGACAACATACCACGCTAATAGCGTGCTGACGGCTACTTTGTTAGCTCCACATATACTAAATTAGGTATCATGTGACGTGACTAGATGACGAAGGTAAACGACACATCCAAACATGATAATCGTGACACAGAAGTCATGTATGGCATCGTTTACCTCCACCTCATAACATGCCGATTTTAAAGTGACATATCACTCTTTCTTATTCATGCTTAGCATATAATCCCCACTGTATGTGGGATCTGCCAATTTTTTATAGTAAGCTATAGCTTAGTATCTGGTAATTCCAAAATTGAATTGTAAGTACTCTAATGCCGGGCACCTCAAAGTGTGTGTTCTGCGGAACCTTAGGGTTCCACAGGTCCCACCTCGATGTTCCGTGAGCCTCTAATGAAATTTCTGCTTTCATTTGATACAAGTGCAATATGTTATACCGGCATGTACAGAATACTCCTCATTGGTCCTTTCAGGCAGCTGCAGGTGGCGCCTCTACGGGCTTTTAAACCTCGTGCAGTCACCTTCAACCATTGAAAGTGCATTCCCACATGTCCTTCACACGCTGCCAGCTCAATTTGAGTGAAAGCAGCTGTCAGGACAGGAGCTTAAGCCATGGCCAGTTTCTTCAGCCTGCATAGCACACCTTGCCTTCATTCCGCAGCAGATCAATCATTCCGCAACATTCATTCTGCAGCAGATCAATCAGCAGAAAGCTGCGGCCTCATTCATTGTAACTGTTCCTTCCTTCAGTGTTCTCAACATTGTAGCTCTTAGATTATGTGTCTATGTGTTAAAAAATACAGCATCGCACTTTGATGATATGCCAGTGAAAATGGTAGCCATAAATGCATTGTTTAAGGACATTGTGAAGCAGCAGCTCACAAAACTGTATCCAAAATGAAAAATTGCTATGGCATTTTTTTTCAGCAACCCTAAATATCAGTTATTATAAGTGACTGAACATATGATAGTGAACAACTAAAATGGCTTGCAATATTTCCTTTTGTACTGCATCATCAAATCTCTTTAATGCAAGCACTGTATGCAGACATCTTTGAATCTGTGTATTTCTACAAAGGTTCAAGTAAATCCAGTCAGCTTTGGAACTTAAGACAAATTTTTTTGTTTGCTGTAGATGAAGCCATGTGGAATGCAGCACGTACTTCAATGTCTTCGTGCGTTCCTTCCTGTTTACCTAATTGTTTATTTATATCTGTATTTGTTCAATTATTCATTTTTAAAGATATCTGTATGGTTCTTATGTTTTCTTTGGATTATTGAGTTGATGCTTTGACAGCGATGCATTCGTGACTATTCCCCTATTTCTAAGAACCATTATAAACTCCTTGACGTGTTAGACGCAGCAGGAGTGGCTCAACGAACAGGTGACCTCATAAATAAGACAATGTACCTGATGCTTTGGTCTCAACGTGAAGTAGGTTCCGTACATTTGCTTCATCATTCAACCGTTTTATTAGGATATGGGTTAAGGTATCAGTACATCTCGTTTGGACCGGCAGTGCCTATTAGTCATTGCCAGAACCATTACATTAACTACTACTCTAACTGTGCCTTCACTCCTAATGCTGCATTACAGGACACACTGTAATCTATATTGTTTTCTAGCTGATCATTCAACATAATTAGGGTCTGTTAAACCACACTTTTTTTTTCTTTTGCTCAGGCTGTCATTGTAGTTGCTCATAAAGTGCAATTTCAAAGTTGCCATTGTCAAACTGTGGAACTTTGTACTGTATTCGGAACTCAACAAATGGCACCTAATGTGTATATTTCTTGCCCATTTAAATGTTGGCCTTCTTTTTGTCATCATAAGTGTTTGATTACATTGTGAAGCAGTAGCACAGAAGACTGTATCTAAAATGGTAAATCTTTTTTTTGGTCCATTTTTAAAGAAGGATTTTTTTAAAAATTAGGTAGCTACAAGTAAAAGGCATCTATGTATTGTATATTATTTTACATTTGTGTACCTAATTCTTTGAGCATCGAACATTTTCACATTGCGCTCTCCTTGTATTCATTCTCTATCATTACCATAGTAGCAAACAGAGTACCTAAAGTCTTTTTTTTTTTCAAATCTCTGAAGAACCAGCATTCATGTCGGGAAACATGTTTTTCCTTTGTACGTTTTAAGATGTTACGAAAGTTTTGTTTTTATGCTCTTTTTATACACCATCATTTGCTTCATTTCTATAACTGCATAACAACATTGAAATGACAAAATAAATGTTGCTTTCGAGTTGCCTTAACACTTCATTGTCTCATGTATTGTGTCGTAATTCATTTTACTTAGCCTCTAGCTATAAGTTGCCAGTGGATAAGCTTTTACAGTCAAAAGGAATACCCCTCCCCTTCTTTTATGATAACGTAATATGAATCTGTGCATGCATACAGAATCTTAGCTAAGGTATGGTTCTTAGCTGACTTCTGAGGTAAAGTTCTTAAATGAAACGTGTGAAGGGCATAAATGCACTTGGTCGCATGAGGGAAACTCTGAAATGTGTTTTTATAGCATATAACATATGTACTTGTCGTGTAATGGTAGCAGAAGTGTGGTGTAATGTGGTGTAAAGCTTCAGTAGATCAAAGTGAGGGCTAATGTACTGCCGTCAGAATCGGGTGCATCGCAAGGAACTTATTCCGTGGAGAGTTGGAAGAAATTCAACCCTCCTTTATGTATTGACATCGGCAAGGTGTGTGAGCGGGCTAGTTGCATGGTATTTTATATTTTTACAGCCGAAGCACAAGAAAAAGTAGACAGGGACGAAAGGGACAACGAGCACAAGCTCTAACTTCCAACTAAAATTTTATTCCAAAGCAAGAATATTTATTTGTCACATGACATCACAATCGTATCAATAAATGCACTAGGTTGAAGACAAACTAAACCTAAGCGTTGGGGAATTCACATAGAAAAACCACGTGCCAGTGAATTCAAGTAATCTAGTTATTGTTTTGTTAGTGCGATGGATGGCTTGCTGAGGCAACTTCGATTTTCTGTCGTCGCCGCCTCAATAGTGAGCCTAGTACTATCATTAGGGTGAGTAGCCAGCACAGTTCTTTTATCGAATACTGGCATGCATTTGCATTTTGCTCAATGAGTCATGAAACCATCAAAGCCCATTGATGTGGGCTTTGAGCTAGTCGGTACTCTGCAATTCGTGAACATTAAATGCAAAAAAAAATAATAATCTGACGAAGGATGGATGTTCCTCTTATGCGTGTCTGCACATGTGTTTGTATGGGTGCCAGTATAAACATACTAAATGTGGATGTTAAAAATGGGTTGTATGAACAGTGCCACCTGCTACGTCAATGTTTACAACAAACATTATTTTAAACTGCTGGCTTCCAATGTACCTGGTGGACGTTTTTTGGAGAGCTTGTCGACCAATATCGTGAGTGTACATACGTTCCATCGCTAAAGAAAGAACATGGTATGCAAAATCTTACGATGACATGAGGCAAAAAATAAGTGAGGGGGTACACTCCATAATCTCTCCCACTTGGACACACCGTTGTATATACGCTACGAGCATAATGACGATGACCCACTGTCGGAATTCAAGATATAACAGCACTTGTATGCCAGCGGATGCCAATTACTTTTGAGAATGCCATTTCCCGGTGTTACATTGTACTATGTACAGTTGAACCCACTAATATATGAAAGCTGAAAGGAATAATAAGAAAATTCTGTATATAAAATAGCTTGGTATACAAAGTATTCTGTATATAAAAATATATTCATGGAAATATTTCATTTCATTTATATACACATCAACGTTATAAGGTATGTGAGTTTGACAATGCAGTTCTGGCCAAATCTTCATCAAATAAAGTAACATGCGTGCATGGCCTATGCAGGTCGTCTATTCTATTTCATTTGCTGAGCACTAAATCGGTATGCTATTGAACTATAAGGCCTTACAAATGGGCCATTTATGTCAACCTTGTGCATCCCAACCTTTTGGTTGGTAGCTCTGTAGAGGATGCCGCTTAAGTTTCACTGTTGAATGCAAAAAGGCAAATGTGCGGCCACAGAATTAATTGTAAAGAGCGTTGTGTGTGTAATGCACAGTTAATTCATGCCCTCTTTACCGGCGAGTTGTTTCATAAAGTTCAATGCATTTTTCTGTTATCTTTTATGTACACCACATCAATTAAAAACAAGTAACACCCTTTATGCTTTTGGGGGGAGGGGAGAAGAGGGCTTTTTTTTTCTGGTCTTCATGCAATTTTTTCCTAGTTTAGTGGCAAGGGGGAAGACACTGCATTGAGAGGAAATATGGGTAGCATCATTACAAGTTTTGTGCAGAATTCTTTTCTCTTTCTTTTTCGTGCTAATATAGAGTTCGGGGTTACCACCCGTTTATGAGGTCTCAAACATGTTGGAGAAAGAGAGAGAAACGAGAAAAGAGAAAGGTGGGAAGAGCATTTTGGAAATAATTGCTGTTCATTGATTGGAGAGTATGCTGAACACTTATATCATTTTCACAATGAGGTAATTGCAGCATATTAATGGCAATGCAGAATTAGAAGGACACGTTTGGCTAAATGAAACGCTGCATTCTCACCTCGAACATTGGCGTCGTTGACGCTGCGGTGAATGACGCGTTTGCGAATGGCAAGTGCTGGGTGCCCATGCTATGCACTTCAAAGTCTTCAAAGTAGTAGAGCTGCCGCGCGCTTGCGTGCGTGCGTGTGTGTGTGCGCACGCGTTTTTTTTTTTTCTCGTGCTGAGTTGTAAATTCGGCTCTTTAAAGTGCCTAAAGCTGGCTTCTCCGCTACATAACATGTCAGGAGAAGCCGTCCTCTAAAACCGCCTTCGTTTGATATTTTTCACGTACATCAGTTTCTTAGTCGGTCTTAAGTATGCGTGCTTGCAGAAAGCTACAGAAGAGAATACGTATAAAAATGTGTTGCCTTTTGCTGCGCGTGAATGCTACAATAGGCGCTACAAACACCTTGTGTTCAATACAGACGCGTGGTGGAAACGATCGTACGTGCACCTAGGAGGCAAAAATTGGAATTGGAAGTACAACTTGCTTCAAAACGATATGACGAGCACTGCCGTCTACTTATCGCCGCGGGGTGCGTTAATCTTTCCAGCGCTATGTACTGGCGATAAACAAGTTCTACTCGCGCAACCTTATGAGAATATATCCCAATACATTCGCGAAGTTTCCGGCGCGGCACTGAGCGCCAGTAACCGCTTTGTTTTGTTTTTTTTTTTAGGGTGGGGAGAGAGAGGGTAAACACGGTGACATGAAAAGGAATGAGCATGCATGCATGGCAAGATAAATTTAGCGGCAACCTTGTCAAACGCGTGACCGCGGTAGCTTTGGTCGCGCTCATGGAGGAGGTGGCCGCGCGCGCTGAATCATGCACATTGTGTCGCGCTGTCACGGCATCAATTTTTCGCCCACGTGCAAACTGCTGTATTCTGTATCACACATTTACGACAGCTGGTTCTTTAGATTTCCATTTGTAGCCATGGGCGTTCGCTGCTAGGTGCAGTGCGCTAAATTGTTTTGCACTGCACTCGTTTTCGGTGACAACCTTGGGATCACCAGAGAACACCTACCAGTTTGGATCACTATGGGTTTGTCCGTTACAGCCAAAGAACATCAGTGCCAACAGTGCCGAGTCATGTCACAGTCGTGTCCATCAAAGTGACCAGCCGAAAACTACGGATACATATGGAACGTACCAGGCTGCATTTGGTGATACCGCGGCGACGTTTCTAGAACCATACCGCAGTGTGACACGGTCACTTCTTGATTGAAATCGGGCCTAATCCAGATCAAATTTCTTGATCATGATTGGCTCCTTTGCGTGAGCTCAATAAGGTATTGCCAATTATTGTTGAGAAATTCGATCCCGATTGGGCTTAATCGCTGTCAGCACCCCGTGACAGGTCTACCAGGTAAAAATTAAATGCGAAACCGAAACTTCGCATAACGTAGGTGGTTCGTAGTGGTTTACTTGTGTTCGTTGTTTTTACCCCACAGTGTGACTTTTTTACATTTTTTATCTTCCTTGTATGTGTTTTTTTACGACGGCTAAAGTGTCATTATATCTACGCGTTAAAAAGAAAACAGCAGCATATCATCATCGTCGTTTTAAGTGAACGCGGACGCGCAGGTGGCGCAGGTGTTCTGTGGCGCTACCGTGGCGCTACTTTCATTTGCAAGCTTGCTCGGTTGCACTAGGTATTGACGTTAGTGACAACTTGTGTTCGACGTTCGAGCACGTTCGTTGGACTAATTAGACTAAACACGTTCGCTGAACACAATCGCTGGGCTGTTGGTTGAACCGATCATTTTAGCCGGGAGGGCAACCGCGCTCGTGGCTGGTGCAGAATGTCAAAAGCGCGCAATGGATGTGTCTCTCAGACAATACAAAAGTGCATCGACGGTGTTTGGTGTCGGGGTTTAACGTACTACGTGAATGATTTTTTTTCCCCCGGAAAGGTAACGTGCGTTTGTTTGTTTTCTTTGCTTGCCACGAATGCGAAAAACTGAGGCGTGCTACTTGTCAAAAATGGTGCGCTCGCTAAACGCCCGATTCTGGTGTTCCGTCCTACAGAGTGCCAGCAGCCGGCATGTTAGTGTTGAAAGTTATTGTGCCGGCACTCTCGTCTAACGGCCCAACGAATGTAGCTTTCGTGTCGATCACGCGCCCCGCTCTGTCAGTAGTATAGGACACAAGCATATGAGTGATGCTGCATGCACGATTTTCGAAATCAGTAGAGGCTCTTTCGCGAGATCGTTGATTGCAACGTGACAGGTTGGAATCTCGGTGCCGACGTTTCTTTTTTTTTTTTTCAAGTATTGCATTGACATTAACCCTCCTGGTTTTAATGGGCGGGCAAACCACGGAAGATGACAAAATGACAAAAACGCGAAAGCGTGGATTACTGGCGCCCTAGTGACACGGGCACACTACGGACATTGGCAAAACAGTGAGAGCCGTCGGGTGAACATGCTGGACCACTAGTGTAAACCTTGCGCGCTAGGAGCAAACAAAATTGACGAAGAAAGAACGATACAACACAAACACGATCGCTCTTTTGTTTCCTCGTGGCGCGCAAAATGATTACACTGTATGTACGACCGTATCTTGGCTTTCCTATGCTGGAAGCAACTTGAGCTACTGCTGCCGGCATAGTATATGTGCTCTTCTTATTTTTAGCCTGTATAACTTTACCAGGTTATATTGAAAATCAAGTGTGACATTGAAGCATATGAATGTATGTAATGAAGGCATTATTCCACTACGAACCCATGAAACTAACTTCCTGTATAATGTGACACTAAACGGGCACACGAACAAAATAACTGGGAAAAAACCCACCTAGTATGTATGACCGTGTGCTTTTCTAGCACCAAGATTAGTATCCAAGTCATGCAGTACTAACAAGCTCGCAGCGCTGTCCTAGCTCACTTTATTTATGTTGCTCACCAACTACTTTTGGATAAAAGCGCATAGAGCACCGAAGTTCGGAAATGCAGGTAAGTGAAAGCATTACTAACACGAGCGCTTACTACCAACTCTGTGTTCCTTTACCTGTAACGCCGCACTGCAGTGCTTCATGCACTTCATCTTCACCGTGCACGTAAACACACTCACCCACGTGCACCACTACTATTATCCCCACAGGTCGCGGAATTGAATCCTGGCTGCGACGGCTGCATTTTCGATGGAGGCGAGAATGCTGTAGGCCCATGTGCTCAGAGAACCCCAGGTAATCGAAATTTCCGGACTCCTCCACTGCGGCGTCTCTCATAATCATATGGTAGTTTTGAGACGTCAAACCCCACATATCAATCATCAGTCACTATTTTTATCCAGAGCTGGGTTCTGCACGTTCCATGTGACCCTGTAGTGATCTGCTGCTGTAGCCACATCGCAGGTTCACAATATTTCACTGTACTTTTTGAGAAATTAGCTGTATGCCTAGGTTTTGTGAAGGATGACCTCCACAATCTGCGCTGGTTTGGCAGAGGAATGGAAATAAAGTTTGTTAAACAACCACTTTGGGAATAAGGCGAGGAAGGAAAGCCTAGTTTTGAAAAATGGTGCTATTTAATTTCAGGTAGCCGCTTTGTTACAAGGATGTTTTACCGAATCGCAGTGGGAAATATTTACTGACCCTTGTCCAACCGTATGTGCAGTTTATTTCAAAAAAAGAAATGCAATGCAGCCTTAAAAACTTCTAGCTCAGGTGCAGACATTTTCCTTTACTGTTTGTGCTTTTTTGTGTCGGACGTTGCAACCCGGACCGTACATTAAGGGCAAGTGCAGCCAAACCTAAGTTGAGCACTAACTTACACTGTCCATTGTTTCATTTTGCACTCCTCGTCAAAGTGTATAAGGCTCTGTAGCGTTGTAGTCCATGCTGCTGATATTATGTTATTCTTCCAGTGCCAAAAAAAACATAAACCACGTTGCTCTTCGCCATCTCACGGAAGATACATTTGGTCAAGATGTACAGCTGCACTGTAAAGAGGTGCTTTGCCATGACATCACACTTGCAGATGCACTT
Organism: Rhipicephalus microplus; assembly: GCF_043290135.1. NCBI lineage: Eukaryota > Metazoa > Arthropoda > Arachnida > Ixodida > Ixodidae > Rhipicephalus > Rhipicephalus microplus. The sequence goes on from NC_134708.1 coordinate 46,679,113, forward strand.
GAAGCGACAAGTCGAATCACTGTACGTGAGCCTTTTTACATGCCTGAAATCGGTTAATATGCTCTCACTCGTTACCATAGCTCGGCAAGAAATGTGGGCTCACTCATGACGTATATTTTGCGCTTAGAGCTCACTCAAACTTTCCAAAGTTTTACTTGACCAGACTGACTCAGACTCAGCAATACTAAGTTTTCTCAACCGTCCTTAAGTGGGTCTATCCAGGTGACGTTGATTTCACTTGCATCTATTGTGGACCAAATAAAGCTATTTCACCCAGTCACTCACTCAACGGAACTTACGCGGACTCAACTCCACCAATATATTAGTCACCCAGAGTCACTCGGACTCACGGCTTGATTTGTCTGAATGAGTTTGAGAGATGTTCTTTTGCCCTAGTGGCAGCTATTTTATCAATTTCAAAGCTGTGGTCTGCCAAATTTTCTAGAGTTATCATCTCCACATAAAGGACAGCGATGCAGTACACCGGGAAATAGATTCTTAATGTTTGAGAATGTAGTAGCCGACCCCTCACTTATGTGAAGATGAACTGTCTTGTTTCAGAGCTACCCACGATAACATTAACTCGGCTCTAAATCATTTAGTGCATTAATTTGCCAGTGCATATTCACTGCACCCTGCATTAGTAGTTCCTACATATCACTTTCAAAGTATGGTAACTCTTTGTCCATACCACTGGTGTGACTTTTGTCAAAGCAGAGCAGATTTTTCTTCATGGCTGCTATATTATTTGTTCTGTGACATTGCGAATGTGTTATGCCTTTTAAAAGCTTTTGTGCTGGGAAGCCATCAGTTTTACAAGTGCAGCACGTGTGAACCAGTCAAAGAATAAGACAGAAAACAGTCGGTGCATCGCGAAGTAAAGCCCTCCCCCACCCCCTGCCAAAAAAAAAAAACAGCAGAGGGTAAAGAAAAAATTCCACGCATTCCTGCATTGCGACAGCACATTTGAAACGTGAGTTCACCGAAAAAAGCATGCATTTAAACATACAGGCAATGACATACATGTACGTGCTTGGCTGTCTTGTGGTTGTTTGTGGAATGGAGATGTACGGCTTTGATTCTCAAAGGGTTGAGTCAAAACATATTCTTTTTGATGCGCTAGTCTGTTACAGTATGAAGAAGAGTATCTACTTAATTGTAATTTCTGTTTCGATCATTATCAGACTAGCAGATGTGCTTGTATTGCTAAGTATTGGTTCAGGGCAGGAATGCCGCGCTGGGTAGGTGGCAATGCCTACTCCTGTCTTTTCGAAATTGTCAAGCAGTGCACATGTTCTTATATTCATGCAACTTGCTCGAGCGAAAGAAATATTTGTGCATAAATTAACAAGAAACTGTATAGCAATATTTTGCTTTTCTCCTGCAGTACATTACCAATGATATTGAAATAACGTTACAGCAGAAATTTAGTGCAACTCTGTTATGCATTTAACCCTTCTGTTCCTTTTGCTTCTTTCTAGTGTTGCCCTTGGTGCCACTTTCTTCGTAGGACACCATTGTTGCTTGGACCAATCTTTTCATGACATTTTTTATACATCATGTTTTCTTTTTTTCTTGCTATCACATTATGTACCAGTTGGTGCATTTTGTGACCACAAAATATGAGTTTATTGACTGCTAAATTGAGTGTACATAACACTCAAACCTCGATATAACGAAATATGGGTTATAACAAAGTAAATGAAAATAGTTTTGCAGTAAATATAGTGATAGAAATATACATTTATAACGAATTTTTGGATATAACAAACATTTTGGTGTAAGATAAAACTTTCTTATAGTGTGGTTTAAGTGTATTGGTTTGTTTGCTTAATGTGTGCATTGCTCAATGAAAGGCATAGAAAGAGCTTTGATTGCTGAGGCATACCAATGCTGCTTTCCAAATGTGCCTTTTATGTATAGCCATGGTTTTGCTCTAGGATAGTTAGTTATCTCTATCTGTATACAGAAAAGAAGGGTAGTGAAATGTTGCACATACGATTTATTGATCAAGTTTTTCAATGTTTATACAGTATAAACTCGTTAATTTGGATTTCGTGAGGTTAGACAAAATGTCCAAATTAACTGGATCTTGAGGTATCGGAAGTGTCAAGAAAACTGTAAGCACATGTCTACACTCAAGACTCATTATAAGAAAGTTGTATCTTACAAGAAAATAACTTTGTGATATCCAAAAATTAATTTTAAGGGTATATCACGAACACTATATCTATTGCAAGACTATTTTTCATTTACTTCGTTATATCCGCTATTTTGTTATGTTGAGGTTTGAGTGCATTATGTCAATACACTTTCATTATCTTGATGAATACTTAAGTCCTATACTTACTTTGCCTAAGAGCGGTGTAAAAGGCGCAAATCTTGCCATTTGTGTGCATTCACTGTTTGACCACACCTCAAGAATTCCCTATGCTAACTAACCTGAAATGTGTTAACCTGAAATGTCGCTATCGTCATTATCATATGGTTCACGCTGATGACGATAGTGACACTTTGGCTCAGTTGTCTGCAGACGCCGTTTCTGCCACTTCGCGCCGCACATATGCGACAATTTGCCCTCGGCACGCTCCGAAAATCATTCAAATTAACAGGAGTATGATGCTATTGAACAATATAGATACTTGTTAGGGCCAGAGAAGGTTTCTGATTAATTGGATTGCCCAAGGTAATGAGTGTTGAAGTAATGGACTTTTATTGTATTCCATTGTGAAACGCACCATTTCATCATTCGTGCGTATTAAGAAAGGCACTCTGACAAGTCCTGTAGAAAATTAACAAGGTTGGCCATATCAGCATGTGATGGGGCCAAGATTGCCAAGATTGAGATAACAAGATAGCCTGTCATCAGCATGTGACAGGGCCATTATTATGGATGATGAATAAACTTTATTTTCATATCCGGCATGTTTGTGGTCCGGGCTAGACCGCACAAGGAGGTACCGGGAGACCTTGTCTTTGTACAGCCTCCCTGGCCTGCTCGATAGCCCATTTTTGGTCTTGAACCTCCCAGCTGAGCAGCACAAGTCGCCACTGCTCCCGGAGGACTTCAGGAGAATTTGTTGATAAGCTGGGGCATTCCCATAGTATATGTTTGTAAGACGCCTTTTCTGTTACACGTAGCTTACATTTATTGTCCGGGTATAAGTTTGGGTAGCTCCTGTGGAGGCGCACAGGATTCGGGTAGCAGTTCGTCTGTAGCTGTCGGTATTCTGGTGCTTCTTGCCTGTTTAGACTCGGATGAGGGGTGAGAATGACGCGCCTTGCTTCTCTATAGTGTTGCATGTATTCTGTGTAGCCTGTAAATCGGTCTTTGTGTGGTACGTCGGCGGCGCCAGGGATGATCGTCGAGCGGTGTGGTCGGGTTGCGCGGCGGGTTAATTCTCGCGACAACTCATGAGCCAGCTCGTTAGGATTGGGTGTATCAGTCTCTGTGTGCACCGGGAACCATACGAGGTATTTCGGTTGATCTACTTTGTATGGTTCTTGGTTATTAACGAGGATTCTGAGGGCTTGCTGTGAAATCCGTCCTTGCGTAAAATTTCTGATTGCTACTTGCGAATTGCTCAGTATGAATTAGTGTTTGTTGGAGGTGATAGCCATGGCTATGGCTACCTCCTCAGCCTCCTCTATATTGTTTCTTATGACTGAGCACGCATTAGTACAAATGCCGGACATGTCACTCACGACAGCAGCGTGAGCTTTTCGTTCAGGGTATGGGCTAGCATCTACAAAAAGAGATTTACTGTTCGTGCCGTGTGCTTTGAGCAGTGCTTTGGCTCGGTGTTTTCTGCGGTCTGTGTTGACAATGGGGTTCATGTTTTTCGGTATCGGGTTAGAAGTGATCCTAGCTGTGATTGTATTAGGGATGTCATTTTGACACCATGTTGTGCATGGTACATGATCCCTAATCTACTCATTATATTTCTTTCCGTGTTAGTTTTACTGAGCCTTTCAAGCTGGGATATCAGCTGAGCTTCTATAATCTTTTCAAGCGTATTGTGTAGTCCTAGCTGAAGAAAAAGGTTTGTGCTAGTATACTCAGGTATTCCTATCGCTTGTTTGTAGACCTTCCGGATGAGTGCATTTATTTTGTTAGTTTCAGCTTTTTGCCGGTTGTGGTATGCTGCTACATACGTTATGTGACTTATGACGAAAGCCTGAATTAGACGAATTACGTGGGCTTCTTTCATACCTCGGTGTTTATTCGTGACCCTGCGAATCAGTCTCATCGCATTCATGATTTTGGTGTTTAGTCTGCGTATAGTCTCGCCCTTGGCATCGTTAGCCTCGGTGACTAATCTCAGTACCCGTATTTTTGGAACTCTCGGTATAGCTGTGCCCTCCTGTGTATGAATCCTAATTTCCTCATATTGCCGCTTGTTTTCCTCTGACTTGCATGGTCTGCCTCTGATTGCTGGCCTGTAGAGAAGAAGTTCTGATTTCTCCGGGGAGCATGTGAGTCCTGTGCCTTCCAAGTATCGCTCAACTGTTCCTATTGCTTCTTAGAGTCTCTGTTCTATGTAGCCGTTGCTGCCATCACTGACCCATATTGTGATGTCATCCGCGTAGATAGAGTGATATAATCCCGGGATTTTATTTAACTCTTTTGGTAGTCCAATCATGATTAGATTAAAAAGCATTCGCAATATTACGGAGCCCTGAGGAGTGCCTCTACAGCCCAATTCTTGGAGATCAGATGTAAGGCTTCCTAAGCTGAGCCTTGCTTTTCTGTTGGTCAAGAAGTTTCTGACGTAATTATAGGCTCGCTCACCCATGTTTAAGCTCGATATGCGGCTGAGAATTGTTTCATGAGCTGCATTGTCAAATGCTTTCTTGAGATCCAGACCGAGTATGGCTCGTGTGGATCTTGTGGGGTAGTCTGATTTGGTGTTTAATCTGTAGTATGGCGTATTGGGTGGCTAGGTGACAACGGAAGCCTATCATCGTGTGTGGGTAGTACTCACCATCCTCAAGATAGTTGTTGGCTCTATTTAAAAATGCATGTTCCATTACTTTTGCTACGCATGACGTTAATGAGATGGGTCGGAGATTTAACTTGTTGATTGGCTTTGCAGGTTTTGGTATGGGGATTGCTCTAGCCCTCTTTCCACGCGTCGGGTATTGCCCCTTCTGTCCAATATTTGTTTATATATCCTGTTAAAAATTTTATGGATTCATTGTCCAGGTTACGTAATGCTCGGTTGGTGACTCCATCGGGTCCCGGTGCAGATTTTACATTTAATTGGTGGAGCACCGCTCTAATCTCTTCTACCTCAAAGTTTTGGTCCATGTTGGGGTTGGCTTCACCTGTATAGTTTTTATGTTGTAGTGGCGGCGATTTGGGCACGTAGATGTTTCGTAGATCTGTCATTAGCTGCTCCTCGTTTCCTTCGTATTCGCGTGTGAGACGACGGATAGTGTGTCTCTGTTCAATTTTGGTATTGGTGGGATCTAAAAGAAACCATAGCAATCTCCACGTTTGTGATGTTCCAATTTGGGTGCCCATGTCCTTACATATCTCCGCCCATTGTTGCTCACACAGCTGCTTGCAGTGACTTTCAATGTCTTTATTGAGCTGTGCTATCTTTTTCCGGATTGTTCTGTTGTGTCTTTGCCTCCGCCATTTGTGTTGTAATGCTTCTTTAGTTCACCACAGGTGGATTAATCTGTTATCAATGCGCTCAACTGGGATATCTGTTTCTGCTTCATGTGTGGCTTTTCTGAAAGTGTCTATTATGCTCTCGCACCATTGCTGGATATCGTCAGGATGCTCGGTAATCATTTTTCTGATATCCCGAAATTTATCCCAGTCAATTAGACGTTTCCTGTTACATATGGTCGTAATCCTGTCGCTATCGGTGAATGGTACGTGTGTTTCGAGTATGCGATGGTCACTTCCTAAATAATCGAATGTGTTGTGCCATGTAGCCCCCGGGGCATTCTTGGTTATTGTAAGATCCGGTGTTGTGTCTCGCTGGGTTCTTGTACTTATGCGTGTGTGCGCATGCGGATCTGTTATCAGAGTAAGCTGTTCATCTTGTATGCTCTGCCATAACTGTTTCCCTTTGGGGGTGGTGTAACCATACCCCCATACCTCGTGTGCAGCATTGAAGTCCCCTGCTATGATGAGCAGGGCGTTGCCAGCTAATATCACGGCCTGCCTAAATAGAGAGTGAAATTGCTGTCTGTGATTTGACGGACTGCTATATACGTTAAGAATAAATGTGCTGATCCCTTTTGTTTTCCTAGACAGAAGGTCTGTCATTATATGGTTGTATCCACATTCTAGATTATGGGTTCTGACCGTAATCTCTCTCCTTATTAGTGTAGTGAGAACTTTATTTCCTTCTTCACGCTCGGGACTTACTGACTGGTATCCTGGTAGTGTGGCGAGGCCATGCGTTTCTTGAAGTAAAATAACATCTGTCTTGTTACCTTGTCGGATGTACTGCTGGATGACAGATTTCTTAGCCCTGAATCCTCTACAGTTCCATTGCCATATGCGGAGTTGTCCTTTGCCACGCCTCACCATCGCTGTTCGTTATTTGTGTGGCAGGTGGGAAAATAGGTGGGTGGATGAGAGGGGTTGGTGGTTTTGTGGGAGTTTCCTGCAGGGGATATGGTGCCTGTGGTTGTTGGTGAACGTTCGTGACTACACCCTGAAGGTCTGCGGATTTTTTTGGGTTGTGTCCTCGTTCCAGCATTTTTACCCTAGCTGCTAGTGCCGTTAGATCAACAGACGTCTTAGTGGTGGTTTCCAGGATAGATTAGAACGCGGTTAATAGCTGGTCAACTTTTTTCTGAATGTTATTCAACCTTGTTTGTTACGAGATGCTTTCTTGTTTAGTGCTTGGGGGATCTGTAGTTTTCTGCGTTTTGGCCTTTCGTTTTAACGGAGGGGTAGTTATCTCCATGCGATCGTCGGCTATGGGTGTTTCCTCCTGCATTACAGTATTAGTTATATTAGGGCTTCTGGGTTTGCCGCATTCGCGTTCCATAGTGAGGAGTTCTATTTGAGCTTGCACCTGTTCTATCATTTCTTTCATCATTTCTTTCATTCATCTGTTTTCTCCTTTAAGCCGCTCTAACTCTTTACTGTTGTTGTTATTGCTACCGTTATTATTTTTAACCTCCTGAGGTCCCTCCGGTCGCAAGCCGCGTACTCTATCTGCCCAACTCACCTTGTTTGTTGGTCCTTTAGACGCCGATCCTGACCTGGAACTGGGCTGCGAGCTTGCAGGGCTGCGGTTCTTTGAACCGGAGCGGGATCTTGTTTGCTGTCGTTTTCCGGGTCTCGATGTCGAGCGCTCTCGTGGACGTCCTCTTGGTGGAGATGAGCTTTGCCTTTGATGTTCTCGTAGTCTGGCCCATTGTCTCTGTTTTACAATGTAAGGTTTCTTGAACCTGGCCGTGCAGCTTTTATCGGCTGTAACGGGGTCTTTTCCACAGATTTGACAACTAGGGTCGCATCTGTGGTCGTCTTTGGCGTTGTGAATGCCGCAACCAGCACAAAGTGTATCTTGGGGGTTGGGGCACACGTCACTTCTATGTCCCAGTCTGTCGCACTGCTTGCAGTAGTCAATTTGCTTGCGGTATAGTGTGCATGGTATTATTACCCCATCATAGCACACACTGGAGAGTACCTTGTTGTCACTGAAGAGCACAATGACCGTTGTAGTATTCCCCAGTCGTTTTGCTGTGATGATGCTGGGGTTTTCTTCAGTGACAAGGGCCGCCCTAATGCTACCGGGCATTTTTTCCAGTGGGATTCCTTTGATGATACCCTTGGCTGTATCTTCTGGCGCTGTTTCATACGCTGCCACTTCATATTCTTTGCTTCGTATAAGTATTGTCTTGATTTTGCTGTACTGGTCAGCTCGGTCGGGGTCTGGTGTCCTCACTATCATGATGTTCTGTGTCTTGTTGGGGCATATCACGTCGAAGTGCCAGACTTCTGGTGGTGTAACCGCGGCTTCATGCATGCCTCTGGTTATATCGGTGTGGCCGAGTGCGACTACGCGTAGGCCTCCTCTCGGTCGGATGAGAATTTGTAGTCTCCCGCTGGCAGCTTGGGCATTCTGCTCGCTTTTTCGATGTGGCTCATCCGTCTTTCCTGCGTTTTGGCTTGCGTGTTATGAAAACCGGGTTCTACCTTGTTGTTAGCACCATGGATGCCATCAGCGTCCCTGACCGATTCACGTCCGGGCTTTCGACGACGTCCGTATTAGACGGTGTGCTAGCCTTCTTCACTCTCGGTAGTGGCTGGCGATTCATCATCATCGTGTTGTACGTCCATTGTCCTTGAATCAGCAACACTGTCTTGGGCGTCGCCTGCCGACGCGGTAGATTCCATTGGGTTTACAGCGCCGGCTCCCTGAGGAAACCGGCCTGTTTCGCGAGGCTTAACAGCGTCTCGTGTGGTGTGCACCGAGAAAAGGCCGTAAAAAGACGAAAAACAGTTGGCCCACCTTGTCTTTGGTATCCTGAGAATCTGGATGACGAGGCAAATCTTCTGATATCACTATGAGAAATGCACGTGATGATTTTCACTGCGAAGTTGTTCATGAAAGCAGGAGCCGACGTGAAGCGCGTCTGCACTCGTCAGCGCTCGCAGCGTCTCCCCCTGACACGCATCTCATAATTATCTTATTATGGAGGCATCATTAAATAAACAGAGCATTATTGTTGGTGAAGGCCCTATCACACAGAAACCACATGGATTGAGTTGCTGCTGCTCTGATTTAAATAGTTGACTCACTCAACTGCAGTGCCGGGAAAATACTTTGTTTGAAGATTTGTTGGAATATTTGCATCCTACCCAGTGCTGCATTGCAGGAAAGGAGATGTTTTGCTGTATTGTTTTTGAAAATTACTAGTGCTCAAATTTGTGTCAACTGCTACAGCTTGTCTCAACGATAATGCTATCGGCTACTTCTATGAGAGTTATCCAGTCATATAAGTTGCAATACCCCCCTATAAGCCCCATGTATCAAAATACGGACATGACATAGGCCCATGTGTCAAGAGTGTGCAGATTGTCGCGCCACTTGTTTATCAGCACTCCAGCTATTATTCGCATTATTTTGTTTAGCATTGTTGCTCCCAGAAGGTGAGACAGTCTGCTAGTTTCTAATGAATTGAACTAATTGTGTGTCTGGGTTTTGGAATAGTTTCGCAACTGGTATGATTGAATAACTCGGGTGGCTATGTATTGAAATGTAGTAGATCAATTCAAATATTGACAAAAAATATAATTGATAGCGAGTGTCTTTTACATCCAGGTGCTGTTGGTGCAAGTGGTGAAACTTCGCATGAGCGTACCATGTGTTCAGGCTGGCTTTAACGGTGACCTCTGTGCTATTGCAGATGCATCCATTCTTTTGACCTAGCTGGAAAGATACCATAATTAAGAACACTGAAGAAAGTCCTATAAGGTAGTGACTATGGCCCTCAAGTGCTATTTTTAAATTGTAGGATTAATGCAGCAGTTAGTTCAGTATTTGATCTAGTACTTAAAACTAAGACTTCAAATATAAATAATGTTTCATGAATGCACAACATGAATCTCACAATAATGATTCTGAAGGACACATTCGCTTTGGCTAGATGGAGATTAAAGTGAAAATTCCTTCTTTTGGTGATGAGTAGAGATTGGATAATCTTGTCAAAGGTTCAAGTGCTTGCATTTTTATAATTCATTAATTAAAACAGGAACAATGATCCTTCGCTCTTCTATCCTGTTGTTCCTTTGGAGTTTTCTCATCATTTCTGATTATTCAAAAAGTATTTGAAAAATATTTTATATATGGTATATGCACTATGTGGTTCATAATTTGATTTTTTTTTAATATTCCTTCTTCCCTAATCTTCTCTGACAATTTATGTTCAATTTGCCTCTGTCATCTTTTCTTGCTTCAACAGGAAAGCACGAGGAATGACACTTCAAAGCTTGCTCATCCCAGCATCAAAGCAGAGCAATGTTGTAATAAAATGTTGGGTACAAAGTTGTGTTTATTCAATATTTTAATTAATACATCTGTGTCGTCTTTGCTATACAGCATTTTATTAATGATCAAACTTAAGGAACTTAATTTTTATGTTTGTAGCAAAAAGCAAAATTTTATAAGACCATTGTTGTGCCACTTGAGATGGCCAGCCAACCAAGTGGCTTTACTAAGATAAAAAAACAAATATTAAGAACCTAAATTTGCTCCTCTAAATAAAGGAATTTTATGTATTTCTGCGCTACATGTTCTCTTGTGTAGTTGCCACTAAGTACAACTGGTTAATTTCGTGTCGCCCACCAGAGCTTGTCTTCAGTAACCAAGGCAGTCGCGTGTGGTTACTTGCTGAAAAGGTTGTTGCCTGAGAGTTTTAATTGATCCCGGTGTAAATTCTTACCTGCAAGATCATTTGATGCCAAGGGTGAAAATTTTCAGAAGAGTGGTGCCTGCCATTCTTTAGGCCAGTTTTTAACAGTAATCTTTATGCTATTTCAGATCTGTTTATTCCCTCTACTGAGCTTCCAAGAAGTTGCGTTCTTCGGGCATTGCAAGATGGATCATACTTGCAGTTTCAAGTGACGTTTGCCCCGTTAGATTGCAATATAGCCCTGAGATCGTGATAGCAATATGCAGGTGTTTGCTGGCTGCTGCCTCTGATAAGTTATATTGAAACAAGTCAAATGGGATGTATCTTTTTGGAACTGTTTGTCCATTTATATTGAGAAGAAAAAAGTGAACTTTACCGCAGTGTTTTTTAGTCATCATGGATAAAAAAACTGCGTCTGTCTTTACGAAGCATACTCTTGTCTCTGTTCAACGGTATGCACATTTATGCCAGCCCAAATTATGCCAAAAATCTCCCGGGTAACTTGCCACAACACTTGTCGGCGGCACTTTGTTTTTGCAATGCAGCATGTTTACAACCATTTTGTTACTTCTTCAAAAATTTTGCCCCGTCATTCTTTGCATTTCTGTTTTTGTGTTGTGCCTTCAAATAGGTTTGATGTCAAAACTGGTGTATATCAACTGCAGTGCTATCCAAGGTACAGTGGTTTTCTTATTGTGCTTTAAAGTCGCTGCATAGCCTCCCATCATCAAAATTGGCATAATTTTGAACTGTATCGGTTTTGCTTGTTGCACCTCTTTTATTAAATTATGTTAGAAACCTTGCTGGCTAGGAAAGGCACCTTCGCATCGGAAACTCGTGAAGCAGCTGAGTGTGCCATGACCACACTTACATAACCGTTGTGCAACTCGTGTTATTGCAAAATCGAGCATAACGTGGAGTGACATACCAAGAAGTATTCTTCAAATTAGGCTAAACTGAGACATAGACTTGTAGAGTGTTAGTGTTGTGTCTAGCAATAATTACAATGTACGTAGCTGTTTCAGTGCTTTAAGTCTTTTGGAACTGTTTGATAGCGGTGTCTTTAACAACTTCATCAATAGTGTTTGTTGAAAGTCTTTACTACTGATGTAAGAAGCGTCTTATAGCGAAAAGGGATTAATTTGAATGCAAGTAAAGGGGCTTAGTTGTTCTCGTTTCCTTTATTTTGAGAGACCATTCACTGAACCTTTAATATGTACAGACTCATTTACACCTATGGTGAACCCCTTATTAGGGTTCAAGACCTGACAGAAGCTGATGTTTGATACATAATTCGAGAAATTGTTAGGGGACTTATCAGCCCCACTTCTAGATGTCATATAAGGAACATTTTTATTGTGAAGCACCCTCCCATTTAAACGGCGTGATCACTTCCCCACAGCGTTAAGCGGGTGCACCACCAGAGCGTATGTTCCGAGTTAGTTATACATATCATCTCAATTGCAAACTCCGGACTCAAAAAACAATTATGGGCAGTCCAACGGGCCCGTGATGCAGCAGACAGACTTGGTCTTTCTGTTCCGATGTGGGAGCAGCCCTTAATGTGCTAAAGCGCATTCCGACGAACCAAATAAAGTTCATTCACCCATCTATCTTGTGAAGCAGAATAAATATTCTAGTTTTACCAGTTCGAAGCAGGTGTTCACCTTAGATGTGGTCGACCATGTATTACCTTGTATTTGAGATAGTGCATTTCTTTTGCTCGTGGTAGTGATACTTTGATGCCCGATGTGTCATGTAGTGTTTTCTTAAGTTAATGTTTGTGTTGTGCAGGGCAATACTTTGAAAGGTCTCCGATAATTCAAGCATGTCACAATAGCATTCTAAATGGGGCTTTACTGTTTATCTACTGCATTTATTTGTGATAATCGATTATATATAGTGATAGACAGTAGTATCTTCTTGTGTACTTTTTGGAGCAAATTAATAGTTTTTTATTTAGGAGGGGGGCATTTTTATTGCATTTTTATCGCTTCATTGAAGCACTGTATGAACAATAATGGGCAGTGTGTTAACTTATACAGTCCATGCATGAAACATTAATTGTTTGCGCAATGCTAAAAATGAATGTGTATTTCAGGCCACCAGAGCTGTGGTGTTATTGTAACCCTTGTAATTGTTCTTTTTTATATTATAGACTACCTTAACTTGCATTTCATTTTGTATGCTTCTTGTGTTAACATATGAACTGATGCATGCTGAATTGTAGACATGCAAAGGGAAATTATGATAATTAGCTTAATTAATGGTTTGGTGCTTGATCTAAGGAGATATACTAAAAAGTCTTATTGTTTAAGTGTAGTGTCGGAATTGCATCAAAATCGTGCCTTTATGCATAGCAGCAGGTATCTGCATGTACAAAGCACTGCAATTATCTCAAAAGAAGGGAACTCTTGTAAGACACGTACTGTATCAGTGAACTATAACTTCAGTATAATGTGCAGTTTCTGTGGACAGTGTACGCATACCAGTGCAGTAACCGTTCTTGTTTCCCTGGTGCCGCGGCCGGATTCTGTAGTGTATAAAACACGATTTGCATTGCCTTTCTCTGCTTCCTGTGTCTTTGCAGGTTCTTTGTCTTCGGCATCCCAAGACCAGTACCATTCTCTCTCATCCGTAGAAGACGGGCTGCATTCCTGTCATCAGTGCACCTACGTTACCAAGAAAAGATGGCACATGCGTAGACACCTTCGTAGACACACGGGCGAGCGGCCTTTCAACTGCCACCTTTGTCCAGCTGCATTCTCCCAGAACTGGGGTCTCATGGCACACATTCGCACCCACACAAGGGACCGCCCCTTTTCCTGTGACCAATGCAGTGCATCCTTTTCTCATTTAAGCCACCTTATGGCTCACATGCGCGTGCACAGAGAAACGCGTCCCTTTTCCTGTGTCCACTGCAGTGCATCCTTTTTACGGGAATTCGCTTTCATTTGCCATATGGCCCAATGCCATGCAAAGAAAAAGCCCTGAATTTCTGAAGTACCCAAGGTTCTGACTTTTTTTTTGGGGGGAGGGGCTTAATGGAAGATTGATTTTTTTTCTTCGGGGAGACTGACTTTCCAAGTGTTTTGTAAATTTTTTGTACACCTAAGCCTGGAGTTTCTTACAGTCTATTACGTAGAGAGCAGTCTGTCATTCTTGAAGAAAATATCCTATGTGCCTTTGAACAACTTAACACATATGCCAATATGTCGAATGTGTCTTCTGCTGAGATGAGGAAGCCAAATAAACTTGCTTTGCCGGGACTCAATCGATGATCTCGGTCAGGCCATAACCTCAGGTTAGGGGAAAATAGGGCAACGTAAAAGCAATGATACTTGGGCAAGACTTAACATTCCTGTCTTATCTTTTGCTGTGAGGGCTCCACGGATGTCTCACGAGCGATTTATACATGTATGACATTGTGCTGAACAAAAATGTAACCACACCGACATGAATATGCATAAAGATGTCATGTTACCTGTGGCATTGCAGTTTATCTGACCAGAAAGTGTTAGAGGTGTGCATGCCGAATGTGAAACAAAATGGAGCATGGTGTACAATGTTCAAAACGAACAGCTGGTGACCTTAGTAAATGTGTTAAGTACCAACGCTGAGTGACTAACATAGAGAGTGAATGTAAAATTTTCTGTTGGACTATCAATCTGCATGTACGAACAAGATGGGACCAACAGTGAACCTTCTGCATACTTAAAAGCATGCCAAGCATCTTAATGCGCTCGCTTTAAAAAAAAACAGCATTATGGAAAATGTGCAAAGTGTATAAACATGCTTGGTTGTATGCAGGAAAGTCTTAAATGTGTTTTTTTATACACAGCGCACGCAATTTCGCTGTTGTGTAAAAAGTATTGGGCTTCAGTACAGGAATACGGATTTGTATATCGCCATCAGAACCAGGGGTGCAGCACGAAAATTCTATTTAAAACAAGGCATTGTAGATAGCATTTGTAGAAGCATGAAAACAAACAGACATCACAGATGTGCTAGGTGACATAAAGTAGCAAAAAAACTCATTAGCACTTCGTTAACATTATTAAAGGCAGAAGTGTCATATCTCAGGGATATATTGCGTCATGTGCATGTCTAATCAGCCACTTAGGGTTTTTTGTGTTTGCTCCTGTATGTCACCTTGTGCATGTGTGATGGTTTGTTTGCTATTTATTCTGCTTCAGTTCGAATTTAAACTTTAGTTGCGAGTTAGCCCTGGAGACTACTGTTCCTCTGCTCGTTCGTCATTTCTTTCACGCTGTTCATTCGTCCAAGATGTAAACGCATGAACTTGCCCAGTTAAGAGTTGTGATGCAAGGGTAGCAAAGAATTTATTTCTTGATGGTGATTCAAACCTCTATTTGCAGCACATGGGTTTGCACTAGTCAGAACTATATAGTGAGGAAAATTTCCGACTTGGATAAAATGCTGAATGCTTTCCTGAAAGGTTACCGTAAATGTGTTTCAAATTTTTTAGTTGAAGTATTCACAGCATCTCTCAAAACACGCACCTCACTAGATAATTAGACATAGGCTACGTGGTTCCCATCTTCAAAGCTAGTGATAAACTAAAAGTAAATAATTACCATAAATGTAAACTCCTTACCATTGTGTGAATTCTTTGAACATGTCATTAACAAATATTTGATCCAGTACGGAGAGTATTTACGTGTTACTGTCGTGCATAACTTAGGCTAGAGTGAGAATTTTGTCTACATTTGTGGATCTTTCTAGCGGAAGCAGGGAGTGTTGCGACGAAAATTAAAACAAGCATCTCCTGATGTAAAACTTAACGCTTACACTACAGTTGTTTGACCCAACCTGGAGTACGTGTGGGACCCATATTCACTGATTCTAATCAACCAGACTGATTGCGCGCAGTGCCTCGTTGCACGCTTAATCTGTGACTGCTCTGGTTGATAAGCCAAACCTTCCGAGTTTGCCTTCATGCTGGAAAATAGCCAGGCTAAAATGTTTTCATCAACTGTATAACGATATGCAGAACATAAACCCCGGGCTCTAATTGCAGCCTTTAGGCAGAGTTTCATGTCGGTCCTCCCACTCATCTGCTATTAGACCTTGCGTGCCTAGAGTTGATGTTCCAAACTTTCTTTCCTGGTCATAACCATCAAAGAATGGAAAAAACAAAATTCAGAAACTTTTGAACGTATGAGTTTGTGAGTTTCGAAAAAAAAAACAGTCATTTGGCGCTTAATTATAACATTCTTATTGTTATGTATAATTGCACAATATTGTTGCTATGCTACTGATTTGTATTCCATTCGCAGTTTCGCACATGCTGTGCATACATTCCTGTTGTTGAGTTTGCATTGTGCTGCTTGTACTATGCCGTTTGTATATTTTCTTTTAAGCTTCCCCACCCTGTAACAGCTTGAAAGGGGTCACAGTATGAAATAATGAAAAATAAAATGAAATTCATCACCGTCGAGCACAAGAAAATTTTGAATGAAAAATAAATGTCCCTTTTATGGGTGTTTGCACATGTAGAAAAGTCTGGGGCAGGGCCTGTGGGTACTACTCAGTTTGAAAAAGTTGAGTGATCCAGCCTGAAAACACGCGTGGGCAAGAACATGAAATGTCACAAACAGACGTTGAAGCATGTCTTATGCGAAAATGCGAACAAGATCCGTGTATGAGTGTGCCATCCTTATCTCTTTCATAAAAAGAGGTGACTTTTTTGGAAAAATGTAATTGGAAGGTATCGTCTTCTGCGTTTTTATCTCCACAGTTTTTTAAGGTGCGTGGGCAATTTGGTTCTTGCCGATTTGTCTCATGCACTGTGCTCTCATTTGTATTGGGAAGGAAAGAAGTGGAAATTTAAGGGCTCATTTTGTTAGACACAATATGAATGATAGCTAAGGGACAGTGAGTCTAAGGAAAGCATTGGGGATGCTATTGTAATGTAAATGTGAAGAACGAAATGTGGATGAAAAGATAACATTCTGCTGGCAGGGACCGAACTTGTGACCTTCGAATGACGCTCTACCAACTGCTCTACCAACTGAGCTTCAGTAGCAGTCATCCTCTTGTCCACTTTATTGGGTATATATGGGCATTGAACCGTGTGAGTATCCGTCAGCGTGGCCAGTAGCCATTATGGCGAGTCTTTTTTTCTGCCTGTTGGCATCACGTGGCACGTTAACTTATTGTAGGCCAGCAGCTGACCAATGATTCCTCGTGTACTACCTGAAGGCATCAAGTCTACCAGGACGAGACCCTCACTATGAATGAAGAAAACCGAAATTTACGGGCTCATTTTCTTTGTTAGACACAATATTAATGAGAACTAGCTAACAATGATTCCAAGAAAAAGTATAGAGGCTGGTATCAGTTGTAATTGTAAAGTACACATGAAGAAAGAAAAGTGGGCAAAAAGGACTTTCAGTTAATGAGCTGTTTGCCGCATTGATAGCAGTTCTGAATTGCAAGGACGCATTTGACAGTTTTTTTTTTTTTCCTCTAGGCAAATGCCCGTTTATGTGTGTTGGTACAGTGATCTCCCAGTAAACCAAAATCCGCTTAACGGAACTGCTGCATAAATGGAACAACCGCCTCTGATATGATTAGCTTCATACTTTGTTCTGCCCCCCCCCCTGTTCATCTGTCAGTAAAAGGAACTCCTGTTCAATGGAACACATTTTTCCAGTTCCTTCAGGTACCGTTTCAGTTTCATCACTCCATCAAACCCTTTGCCTTCCCTGACTATGTTTCCCGTCTCTTGGTAACCATTTTGTTGCCTTTACTGTCCACCAGTTGTTTGTTCTCGCGCATTGCATGACCAGCCCAGGTCCATTTTTTTTTTTTCGTTTGATGTCAGCTAGGATATCTGCAACTCCTGTCTGCTCTATTATTGATTCTTTTGATCTCTTCATGTTATTCCTGTCATTTCACATTCCATCATCTGCTGTGTAATCCATAGTTTTTTCTCTAGTTGTCTTGTTGTTCTCCAGTCTCCACGTTTCAGCCCCTTATGTTTGAACTTGCAGTATGCAGTGGTTGTATACTTTTTGCTTTAATGATAGTGGCAGATTTCCTGACATAATTTGGGAGGGCCAGCCATACGCACTTCAGCCTATTGGTTGAAATTTCCAGAGCCCTCCACTATGGCATCTCTCATAACCATATGGTGGTTTTGAGACATTAAACACCTCATATCAATCAACCAGGCCAGGCCATTCATTATCTTGGTCTTCCTTTGCGTGCATGTACATGCACACAAACTGGTAATAAGATCTTTGCCCAACGAACTTCAATTCTTCATTAATTAAAAAGTTGACTTCATTTCTTCATATACTGCCGTGGTTGATGTATCTATATCTATCTATGTCTGCCGCTACAAAAATAAACGTGAAGGCAGCTAGTAAATGTTGTTTTTCTTATTTCCGAGGATTTTTCATGACCACATTTCTTGCAATGCCCTGTATGTCAATAAAAAAATCCCTAAACAGAGGTTAGTTGTCGAAATGTCAACTCGACATGGATTTTTTCATCGCAAGCTGCATCATCTGGCCCTTTTTCATTTTCTGTATGCCACTGCGACATAAGAAAGCTGGTGTACTTGTATTGTGTCTCAGGGCTGCAGCGACATTGCAGATGAATGATAATGATAAGTGACAATTGTCTTCTTTTTGTTGTTTTCTTTAGGAAGGGGTGTTCAGCAATGAAATGAAAAAAAATCGGAAGGGTGGAAGGTTTGAACTTCCCGAGGCCCGCCCCCTCTTCCTGGAAGCGTACGCCGCTACTGCTGTTGGGTTTTTTTTCCCCCTTTTTTGTTCTCTCACGGTACTTCGAGAGATTCATAGCTGCAGTGTTGCACAAAACTAAAAGCTTTGCCCAGAATACGGAGTTTTGGGCAAATTGGAAGGTGGGGGCATGACACGTCACAACGCTAGCAAGCTTTTTCTTTGGAGGCAAATGTTTATGAATGTGGCAAAATATCGCCGCAGTGGAGGGAGGAAACAACTTATTCTTTCCTCCGTGATTGCCACAGTGGAAGTCCCTATGTTACAAGTATAAATTTGAAGAAATGTCGTCTTTCGCAGAAAAAAAAATGTTCTACGTAGTGCATCAATCATTCAATCGTGAATATTTGACATACTACCCTGTGCTGTAGGGCTGGAAGGTATGCGCCAAACCGGCTATCCGGTTAAACCGGAGAAAAGTAAATCTGGCCTTGAAAGCCGGATAAAAAAAAAAACAAAAAAAAACTGGAACTCTGTTTATCCGGTTTGAATGAATGTGCACCCGGTTATCCGCATATTTAGTCTCGCTAAGGAACTTTTTGACATTTAAGTGCTGTTAGATGTGCACAGGCACAACATGCGCAGCTTTTAATTCATTACTGGCATAAATTAACTGTGCATGCACTTGCACACCCTGCTGATATTCATAACTAATGGAACGTTTGTGAATGGGTAATCACAGCTACTTTTCAGGAGACATTATCATTTGTAACTAACGTAATATCCCACATTAAGACAAATCAATAATGTGATAAGGTCAATAATAGCACATATCGGACTTGTACGAATGGTTGTAATGTTTTCTACAAACACGATAATCCAAAAAAAAAAAAACGAATATTTGTCGTAGCATTACAAAATAACAATCCGGTTATTCAATTACCCGAATATCACGGTATTGTTAACCGAATAACCAACCGAATATCCCGTCAATCCGGTTTTCGAAATCGAATAACTGGTTTAATGTGACGCCTTTCTGCGCGGTGGTCCGCGCGTCCTTTTTCAGTCTGTCGGTAGCGTTTGGCATCGCAGGACGGCAAGATACGATGCGCCAAAAGAAAAAAAAAAGAAACCGTCGTCGAGAAGTGTACGGTTCTACATAGCTTTACCACAGTACACCTAGAACATCACGGTCTGGCCTACGTGGCCCACAAAATGAGCTTTTGTGATGTAGCAAATAGACAAAAAAAAAACTTGTTTTTATTTTTATTTCTCTGTGGAGCTAGCTGTCAAAATAACTTCTAGGCTTATTATGTCGTCTAACCCACAGAATAATGTGGTTGGTTATTTTGTTGTTGATCGCGCTTGCCGCTGTTGTTGGGTCAAATCAAAGCACGTGGACACAGGACACCTACCAGTTTTCCGCGTCCGACGTTGCGATCGGCTTCAGTGATTTCTTCGCTTCTTGGTGTTATGTGAGGCCGCATTCACCCGAAATTGAGTCGCAACGGACTTCTAAGATCACCGGGACGCTGTGGACACAAGAATCACACCGGTGGGTGGACTATTTGTACATTAATAAGTGACTTTCGTGACGACGACGCTGAGTGAGCAGCTACAGACGCCGTCGTTCGGCCCGGCCGCGCCGTTGTTTGCGTGGTGCACAGGCACAGCGTCTCAAACATAAAATGACTTGTTCTCGCCACGTTAAGAGATGGAATATGAATCATCGAAGACCCCGGGGGACGCTGAAGAGAATAACAAGGATTCCGGGTGGATTACGGTGACTAAAAGACGATCGGATGTGAGGAGAGCCAGTAGAGCTGCTGGCGCCGGAACGCCGGCGTCTAAGACGAATGCTCAAGAACCTACGCCCGGCCGTCACAGCTTCGGAGATGTAAAGAAAAACCTTATAAGGGAAGCAAGATGCCACCGCTGCCATGTGAAGAAACTAAGGTCGTCGTGAGGCCGAGAGGCGGTCTGTGTATTAGCAAGTCTGGTGCGTCTGTCGTGGCAGAGGCTATATGGAGTGCGGCGGGGCTCGGCCCGGAAGAGAGAAGCACGGACACAATATGCCCTAATCACCTGCAAAATATTATGGTCGTCAGTACTTCGAGCCAAGAGAATGTTAAGTGCTACGTTAACGTTGAAGCTATTACGGTGGCCGGACAGCGCCACGAAGTCGGTGCATATGTTGCTGCTCCGCATGCCACCTGCAAGGGAGTCATCCATAGGATCCCTCTTAGTGATGATCCAGGAGCCATCGACCGGAAGATTGTCAACGCGAGAAATCCACTGGCCCTCGGAGCAAAAAGAATCAAGAATACTGGCGTGATCATAGTGCTGTTCGACGGGTACAAGGTTCCCAATTATGTTTCCTATGGTGGCACCCTCATCAAGTGCACTTTATACAGCAAGCAAGTTGATGTTTGCTATGCCTGCGGCCGACTAGGACACCGCTCTGACGTCTGCCCGACGCCTGACGCTTCAGTCTGCAAGGCTTGCAGACAAGCTATCCAGCAAGAAGAGGATCATGTTTGTGAACCAATATGCAGTTTGTGTGGCGCAAAGCACCTCACCGCATCCAGGGAATGCCAGCACCAATATCGGATATTCTATGTCGTCAGGCGCAGGCGAGGCCTTAGGGCCCGCGCCCTTCGGGAGAGGTCTCCATCCGTCAATGTCGATGGCTTCCTCGAGCTCAACGACTGTCATCAGCAGGGCCAGCCTGGACCATCGACTCCTGGAGGCCGATTCAAATTACGAGGGAGATTCAGAACCAGAGGCAGCTGCAGGAGTCGTTCCACGTCCAGATTGCGTCTCGGATCCCGTTCGAGATCCGGGGCCCGCTTCATGTCCAGGACACGATCTCAATCCAGGGGTGGCACCAGACCACGTCCCAGCTCCAGTGCCCGTTCCGGATCCGGTCTCGAACCTGGCCACGGAAAGGCTGACGCACCGAGCACCAGACCAAACCCCTCGCCCAGGACAGACTGCGGGCACGCACGGGGACTCCAGCTGTCCCGGGCAGTCCACGCCACCGAGGACCAGAGCAGGGGCAAGTCAAACCTAACCTGGGCCGACAGGGTTCGTAGTAATGACGGCGAGCAACCCATGTGATGCGACCCGTCCCCAGAGCATGCTAGAGATGCGGAGATATTACGATTGAAAAAGAAAAACGCCGAGCTTAAGGATACGCTTACTAAAATGGCAAATGAAATGGCAGAGTTTGAAAGAATGCTGAGCACGATGCACAGCAAAACTGAAGGCGAAACAACCGATACGCCGGTTCCGGCTCCTATTAGTGATGGGCCCATGGCAACTAAACGCAGAGCGGTAGTAAGCAAGCTTAAGAACACGGAATCTCAAGTCGAGGAGATTAAGCAAACGCTGGTTACAATTACAGAGAACATTAAGATGGTGGCAGAGAGTGTAGCTAGCCTCACGGAGAGTGTTGGGCAGATGCAGGCTGCACTCGGTGACCCAGTAGAGGGGCTTAGGGTAATGAACGAGCGCATCATTGCGCTAGAAATTCACGCCAAACTGCCTAAATCTGCGCCACAGGGTGCGTCACCTAACAACGTGGAAATGGCCATTCCCGTACAAGTCGATAGCCGAAGAGCTTATTATGAAGATGAACAGATTTTTCGAACAACACTGACTCCCCAGGGCGGTGATCAAAGTAGAATCCATTATGGATAACGATAAAGAAAGACACTGTCTGTATTTGGCAATGGAACTGCAGGGGGTACGCTGATAAAAGAGCACACTTGCAGCAGTACTTTAGAACAATAACGAAGAAACCTCAAATTATAGCGCTTCAAGAGACCTTAGCTTCTTCAGCATCCCTTTCTGGTTACGGGACGGTCCCTGGTCAGTCAGGAGGACGAGGTGTCTGCACACTTATGAGTAAAAAGCTGACGCACGTCGCCCACAACTTGCAGATGGCCAGATGCAATATCGAATATGTAATGGTATAGATCCTACTTCACACACCATGGCGCAATCAGCGGAAAAACAGTGTTTTTGTTTTGAATGTCTACAGTAACCCCAGGCACAGGCGCCAGCATTTCAAGACGTTGCTTGAGAGGGCAGTTGAATTAGCCGGTCCTCGGCCCCTTGTCATAGTCGGTGACTTCGATGCACCACATGGCTTATGGGAATACGTGTATGAGACGAGAAAAGGTCGTGACCTCTGGCAGGACGTCACCGAACTAGACCTTACCTTAATCACTGATAAGGCTTTTCCTACGCGGATAGGCAACTCTGCGACCAGAGACACGACGCCAAACCTCGCTTTCATCAAGAATGTCGAAAAGACTACATGGGCTAACACCGCCATGGATTTTGGCAGCGACCACTACGTTCTACAAACTTCTATTATAGTGGACCGTAGCAGAGTCCGAGAGTTCACGGTGGTTGACTGGGTCTTTTTCGCAGCATCCGCGGTACAAGGGCCAGTGCTCCTGATAATTTCGAGGAATGTTGCGAGGGCATCCGCAGAGATACCACCACTGCCACCAAGAAGATAAAGACAGATTTAAATGTGGAGAAGATGGACAGTAGGCTTGCCCACCTGCTCGAAGCCAAGACAGCTCTATTTTCTCGATGGAAGAAGCAGAGGCACAGCCGTAGGCTGCGGCAAAGAATATCAAAGTTGAACAAAGAAATCGAACAACATTGCGACACACTGTGCACACAGCAGTGGGACGAGTTGTGCGAGTCCGTCGACGGTCAAATCAGAAATGGCAAGTCCTGGCACCTTCTGGAGCACCTCCTGGACGAGCACAGCACTAGAGCCAACCAGACACACTTTAGCCCGTGCCCTTCACGAAGCCACCAAAGATCAGGGGGTTGACAAACTCGTTACCCGATTAGTTTCCAAGTACCTGTCGGTCGAACGAGAGGATGAAGACGGCGTGTTCCCAGAGTATGGCGGTTCTCCTCTACCCGAACTAGACGAAGACTTTTCAGAGGCCGAAATCAGGAGAGTGATACGAATGCTCAATCGCAAGTCGGCACCAGGGCCAGACGGGATCACGAACAGAACCCTCAGAAACCTCGACGACGCATCCATAGAACATCTAACTGGTTTCATCAATGAAGCATGAAAAACGGGAAGGGTTCCTGAGGAATGGAAGCTAGCTGACACCGTACTGATTCCCAAGCCAGGAAAGTCTCCTAGCGTTGAGGATCTTCGCCCCATTTCCCTCACGTCGTGCGTGGGTAAGGTGGCAGAGCACGCAATTCTCAACAGACTTAACGACTACCTGGAGGGAAATGAGATTTATACGCACAATATGATTCGGTTTCGTACCGGCCTTTCAATGCAGGATGCAATGCTGCTCATTAAGCACCCAGTCCTTGATGGATACTCTGCGTCTCTCATAATCATATGATGGTTTTGGGACGTTAAACACCACAAATCTAATCTTGATGGATACTCTAGAGATATAAAGGCTCGTCTTGGCCTAGACCTAGAAAAGGCCTTTGACAACATCAAGCACGAATTCATCTTGGAGACTGTGGCGAAACTCGAGCTTGGGCCCAGGCTGTACAACTACATCAAGTCCTTCTTGTCTGGAAGAAAAGCGAGGCTGCGCATCGGGAACTTCTTCTCTGACGACATATCACTCAGACATCGAGGCACGCCCCAGGGGTCTGTGATTTCTCCAGTGCTGTTCAATCTCTGCATAATCGGACTGTCGAAAAGACTGGCTAGCGTGGACAGCATCAAGCATACCATCTACGCCGATGACATCACAATTTGGGGCGTTGGCGGCAGCGAAGGCCGGGTGCAAGATGCCCTTCAAGAAGCAGTCGCCGAGGTGGAATTGTACTTGCGCCAAACGGGACTCAGATGCTCGCCCGCCAAGTCGGAGCTCCTGCTCTATAGAAAAGAACGAGGTGGCCGACCAAAGGGATGGAAACCCCGTCGAAGAAAGCGATATACACATTTACACGAATGACGGCGAGGAAATCCCGAGGGTAGACACCATCCGGATTCTCGGCATGTTTATTGAAGCGAAGGGTGGCAACGGTACTGCTCTGCGGAAGATTGTCGCCAAGACTGACAACGCTTTTCGAGTCGTCAAAAGAGTCTCCGGGAGACATAGAGGCCTTAATGAAGACAATTTGTTAAGGCTCATCAATGCGTTCGTGCTCTGTCACTTTACCTACACCGTTGCCATGCACAACTGGCTTAGGTCGGAGTGGGACAAGCTCGACGTGATTATCAGAAAGACCGTCAAGAAAGCAGAAAGCACTGGGGCTTCCCGTACTCACACACACCGAGAACTTGCTCGCGCTCGGTGTGCACAACTCTGCTGCCGAGATAGTGGAAGCGCAGCAACGCTCGCAGCTGGCTCGCTTGTCCACTACGACGGCTGGTCGGCGCATACTTGGCGAGCTAGGTTTTAACCCAATGGAGCTGGAAACAAATAATGTGCGTATGTCAAAACATACAGGAAAACGTCATTGTTGCCCCAATACCCCGCAACACTCACCCTGTACACAATGAGGGACGTCGTCGGGCAAGGGCGACGGCTGTACTGAAGCAACTGGGAAAAGGTGGCGTAAATGCAAGTTTCGTTGACGCTGCAGCATATCGAGATGTCAAAAAGTTCGCAGCGGTGGTTGTGGACCAGACGGGCTCAACTTCGAACTGCGCCGCGGTACGCACAACGAATCCCCGGGTGGCCGAACAAGTGGCCATCGCACTCGCTCTGCTAAATGGTCGGTGCGAAGAAGTGTACAGCGACTCCAAATCCACAGTCAGAGCCTTTCACAAGGGCCGCATATCAACACAGGCAGCCAGAATCTTGAACAGCTCCACCAGCTATACGATTGTCCCTCATACCATACATTGGTTCCCCGTGCATGTCGGCTGCATAAACGGCGCTGCACTGAACCCGAACGAGTCGGCCCACACAGCAGCGCGCGCACTCACTGACCGCGCTGCTCGACCTGGGCGACGGCTCCAGTGCCGACGACGTGGGACATAAAGACACACCTACTACACACAACGAGATTACCAAGTATTACTACATGGCGAGGTGGGCATTCCCAATGCCACATTCAAAACTCAATAGAGCACAGGCCGTCTCGTTGCGCTTACTTCAAACCCATTCGTACCCGTCGTTAGCATATCTAAATGCAATTTATCCTCACAAATTCCCTGATGCCGCTTGCGGGCAGATCGCTACGTTAGCACACATGCTCTGGGAGTGCGGGTCGCTTGGACCGACTTATAGCAAACCCGAGTGGGATGCGCTTCTGCACAGCCCAGAACTTCAGGACCAAATCCTGGCCGTCCAGTGTGCCCGTGACAGGGCCGTCAGGCTAGACCTGCCGGTCCCCACGTGGGAGTAGCCGGGTCACGCGTGGCAACCTCAGCGTCTGCACTGGACCATAATAAAGTTGTTCTCACTCACTCACACAGAGCACGTGGGTCAAAGTTTCTTGCAAATGACATCGATGGGGACAAGAGAGAGCAATACTCCGCAGCGTATGCGACCCTGCCATCGCTCGCTCCTTTCGTTCTCCTGGCGCACTACCGGCTGCGGTCTGCGAAAAGATCAACTGCAGGCCTCTGTCAAACCACTTTTTTAACAGCTTTTTTCTTTTTCCTGGGAGTCCGGACTTCATCGAAGAGTAGTTACACCTGTAGTGTTTTCAAACCATTTCTTACCGTCGCTGACAGTGCAGTGATTCAAGTTTGGAACGCAGGAACAGCTTTCCTCTTGAGAGTCCGGTCTACATCGAAGAGGGGTTACACCTGTAGTCTGTGGTTCGCCTGCTTCTCCTGAGAACTCGGGCGAATATGTTCGCTTCATAGGTGTGTACTCGTCCAAATTCTGTTACAGTGAGGCGTGAATATTAAAAAGAAAGCCTTTGCAATAAGGATACTGCGGACAGCTCGCATCCAACCGTCTTGTTCACACGATGAGTGCCACCTCTGTAAGCAACGAAGCCACATCGTGAAAGTATGCGGCTCACGGTACTGCTGAACCCAATTCACCTGGTTATTCTAGTACATTTTAACTTGGTGGAATTTTGGTGGAAGGGAAGTCGACGAGAGCCATCGCGAGAACGCTGTGTATGGCGTGTTCGTGCTGTGAGGTGACTAGCCAGCCTTGACTATGGAAATGTGCAGCAGCGGAAGCCGAATAGGCCAATAAAGTGCGGTGCGTAGACGTGCGCAGGGTTCTCAACCACTTGGAAGGAAGTCAAGTTTCATTGTAGAATCCTGAAGAAAGCAAGCGACACAAAAGTCTAAATGAGAAGGCGTGCTTTTCAAAACGGCCGGCCTTTATTCCCCGGCTTAGAGTAAAAAAGGGAAGTCTCGACATTAAACATCAGGAGACCTCGTCCGCCGTTATCGTCAAAAAAACTGCGTAGGCGTGGCCCTGCACTTTAAGTCGTGATGGTAGCACCCCTCAGACGACTAGGAGTCGACTGTTACCCCTGTGCACACACCCATTGTGCAGTGGGATCAGCTGTCACGATCAGACTATCTGGAAACTGCACATATCGAAGAGGACTCTGCATCCTATTTGTCGTCACTTCTGGGCTTACAAGAACAGAAAGAATTTGTTGGGCAAACCAACAGTGAGTGTGCAAATGAAAGAATGTGAGCATCGTCTGCCATTGGTTGCAGGGGATATAACAGATATCAGGCTTACGCACGGGGTCTGCTTCAATCTCTTGTGCATAAAAGCCTGAGTGGTATCCATAATGCACGTCCGCCACATTGAGCTGCTAGTGGCGAAATGAAAGCGTTGCTCAAGAAGCATTCGACACTCTTTAGCCCTAACTTGGAAGGAGAGATGAGCTCCCATGTGGAACAGAACACACCCTTAGGCACCACTACAACTCTTGAGAGCATTGCAAGTACTCTTTTCATGAAGACCAAAGGTGATGCGGGCAGGAGACAAGTCGAGCCATTTTCCAGCTTGCATACCACTCAAATTGGGCGACACGTGAATGAAGAATCGTTAAAGTTGTGTCGGAACTACAAGAGCACAGTTGACTGTGTAGTGGAGTGGCAAATGTATCCCCTGGCTGCAAACACCAGAACAGCTCTTTGTGAAGCCTACTTGGTGCTCGTAGTTTTTGTGGTTAAAGCTTCTGATGAGGTGTCGATGGAAAGGCAGCCGACTTGTAAGTTGCTACACATTGTGCGTTTCTTGCTTCCAGTATGGTGCAGTAGAGGCTGCGGCTCATTGTTGGTTATGTACACTATGTACTTGTACATTTTATGTGCAGATGCACTTGACGATGTAAAAGATTGCATCTACTTAGGACAGGTAGTAACCGCAGAGCCGAACCACGAGATTGAAGTTACTAGAATAAGAATGGGCTGGAGCACATTCGCCAAGCACTCTGAAATTAAGATTGGTAGATTGACACCATCTGTCAAGAGGAAGGTAAATAACAGCTGCATCGTGCCAGTACTTACCTACGGAGCAGAAACCTGGAGTTTTACGAAGTGGGTTCAGCTTAAATTGCAGACGTTACAGCGAACGGTGGGAAAGGAAAATGATAGGCGTAACCTTAAGAGACAAGAAGAGAGCAGAGTATGTCAGAGAACAAACGGGTGTTAAGGACATCATAGTCAAAATCAAGAAGAAATGGTCATGGGCAAGACATGTAGTGCAAAGGCAAGACAACTGCTAGGCATTAAGGATCACAGACTGGATTCCAAGAGAAGGCAGACGGCTGAAGGGGAGACTGAAACTTAGGTGGGCAGATGAGATTAGGAAGTTTGCAGATATAAAGTGGCAGCAGCAAGCACAGGACTGAGTTGACTGGCGGAACATGGGAGAGGCCTTTGTCCTGCAGTGGGCGTTGTCAGGCTGATAATGATGACAATATGTATAGTCGGCCACAGTATAATATGGACCACCCGAGCACATGCCGAAATTATGCATAAAAAAACGAGGAACAGTGCGAACCTGATGCCAAAATAACAGAGACTGACCAAGCGCCGACTTACAACCAGAGCTTTATTCTGATCAAGGCGG
Source organism: Rhipicephalus microplus (assembly GCF_043290135.1). Taxonomy (NCBI): domain Eukaryota; kingdom Metazoa; phylum Arthropoda; class Arachnida; order Ixodida; family Ixodidae; genus Rhipicephalus; species Rhipicephalus microplus. The sequence continues at coordinate 46,707,245 of NC_134708.1, forward strand.
TTATACACAAGGAGGCCTGTATCATGAAATGATGTGGGGATGATCCATGTGCATATGAGTTCATGGTTTAAGTGCATATACATACTACCTTGCACAGTATAAAGATTTGGTTTCAAGTTAGTGCTAGGTCCGTCTTTAACACGTGCCTTGCACTGTTTCTCGTTTTCTATAAACATGTACCAAATGCAAATGAGTTCTGCGGAAAGCCGCAAGGTGGCGGAAGGGTTAAGAAGGGGAACAATGACAACTACCCATTTGTAGCACGAAGTCACAAAGAAATTCGTGTGGATTTCTTGGAAAGAAAAGCTTCTAGTTGGCAAAAATTTGTCCTGGTCCAGGTTTACAACTCGGCACCAATGCCCGGGGCGGTTGCTCTACCAATTGAGCTAACCAAGAAGGCAGCAATTGACAATTGTGTTCACGTGCTTCGAGTTGTCGATGAATTCGCGCTCGCCCTGTCAATTGTCAAGAGCAGTCACCCCAGAAAGGCGTAGGTCCCGGGCTCGAACCCCGGACCAGGACAAAATTTTTTTTCTGAGAAATCCGTGTGGACTTTCTTGCGGCTTCGTGCTACAAACGTGTGGTTGTCTTCCCTTTCTCATGTACCAGCTTACCAAAATACTAAACACTTTGCATACTGAATACTATTGCATCCGCCCTGTGAAATTGCCATCCGCATCGTCTGGTGTCGAGCCGTTTGTTGGTAGCAGCTCCTCTGTTGAATACAGGCCACAGCTATGCCCTCGACAGCACACAGCTCGCCATTAGAAACTTCAGATGGCAATTTCGGTGTGCACTCCAGTGGTTCGTATTATTTGCAGCTCAGTGTGCATGGAAGAACTGTTGTATAAATTGGATAGAGCTCTCGTGTTCCTGGCCTACGTCTTAATTGGTAAAAGGGATGTCACGCTGCAAGGTGCTAGAAAGCTAGAAGTCGTATGCACAGATTGTCCACAACGACACAGTAAGAAAAAAAACATGGTTGCGTATAATTTGGGCGTACCATTCTTGCCGTTCAAGTATGAGCCAACTTGCCCAGCAACAAGTTTTGTTGCAGAATACTAGTTTCTGAGAACTGCTGCAGAGAATCTATGTAAATGATCTGCCAGTGAAATCTGTGTTGAGGAAGTGTTTTACTTCAGATTGTCAGTAAGGTTTGTAGGGACGCAAGTGATTGAAAACAAAGTCCACACGACTCGCTAGGTTCCACCACTGACATGCGAAAAAGTACTTTTAAGTATTTTTAGGAGATTTGAGCTTTTCTAACAACTTTGATAGGAGCAGCTCGAAGTTTAGGAGTGGCATTGGTTTGAGACAGGCAGAAGCAGTTCAGTGAGAGAAAAATCCACTGGTCGCTCGCGCCAGTCAATTGCGATATCAGTGATCCCGTAGTGCTTGCCTGTGCCATGTCGCCTAATGTACTAGGCACCTTGCTGAGTCATGTGGGTGGAGATGGCAGAGAGAGGCCAGTTGCATGTACGTCGACAACCATAAACTTAGCCGAAAAAAGCTATGCTTACGCGTACTGGGAAGCACTTGTCAAATGCCTTGCTGAAGTTTAATCTCTTCCTGTAAGTAAGGCTCTTCATAAATGCGACAAATCAGAGGCCGCTTTTAAGACTTGGTCCATGCTAAGCCCATTCAACGAGCGCGGTCACCATGTATGCTGTATTTCGTCTCTCATGTCAGCATGCGACTACAAAATCGAGTACCTAGCGGCGGAATATCTATGCAGTGCTAACGTCTTCAGCCATCCACCACGGAAGGCCAGAAAAACAGAAGAGGGGGAAGGACATCACCACGGAATGGAAATGAAAGAAATCGCACCTGAAGTGACATCTAACGCAAAGAGTGGGCTGACGTAGAAGGACAATGGTCCACAACCGAGTAAACATGAGTGGCCAGAGCTGAAGCTACCAGAAGAATTTGTGGCACTCAAGTGGGAGCACCCTGCATACACTGGTTGCCCGCAAAGCAGTCTTGTCACTCTTCACCCAGGCAGGTAGCATGTCATGGAAATTCTTCCCAGACCTCATCCAGGAATCGTCAAGATGGAGTAACACGCCTAAGGAACATGGTTGCCAGGACCAAGTGTTGCTGACAAATAAAAAAAAGTACCAGAAATCAGCCGACTTCAACAAAGAGCAGTAACAGTGGGCACACTTGGGTGAAAGTAACTGTTGATTTTTCATTTTAATTACTAAATGCAAAGGCTCACTTGGCAAAAATGCAAATAGGTAGAATGTGAACGCTGTAGAGACAGATAAGAAAGACTGAAACCCGCCTTGCCCTAGTTGAACACTTCTTTTTTATGCTAATGAGCAGCCCTGCCTTTCACCTGCTTCGCGCGTCTTTGTGCAGCATTGGGCTTCCTGCCAATGTATTAACATGGTATATTCAACAATATCAAGGTCAGAATTGTTGAGATTAAAGCACGCATTGCTGACTTCATCATCTCTTGCATGATAACAAAATGCCTTTTGCTGTTGTAAAAATAATGCTCGGTTCAACTGTCTTTCATGATCTTTATTTAAGCAACGACAGCAACAACATTTCGATGGTCTTGAAAATGATTAAAGCACGAATGTTCTAAAGATAAGAGTTGGTGAAGTTCAAACAGAAACAGAAGTGCTCATATTTGTAGTCAGCTTCTTGCGTGACTGTGAACTCTGAGCACTTAACATTCCTGAGTCATAGTTTTGACTTACCCTTAATAAGTTGTGCAAGCACCTCTTTGGACATCTCATTTTTAATCATGAAAGCAGAGCATGCATATTGGGGAGTGCGGAGTTCAGTTCACCAGAAACAGTTTAGAGTCGCAATAAGCAATAGATTGTATATGTACTTGTAGAAAAAAAAATTATTAATAATTTTTTAAAAATGATTCTATGAAGTCATGTTCATTGGACATCTTCTATGAAGATGTGTACACCATACTTGTACTCATCACAGAAAATTATTCAACCTTATACATTTACATTGAAATGTAACTGAAATTATTAACCATGGCTTCAAGTGATTGGGTGAGTGCTGAAATGTAAATTATTGCATTTTAATTATTTAACTACTGACCTTGAAAAGACTCACAAGGAAATGTAGTGAATTTATTTAAGTTGATAAATTGTACTCTTAGAACTCTAGTGTTCTTAACTTTCACCATTTTAGCTTTGATAAGACGGTCTATACAATAAAGGGCAAAGTGTCGCCTTTTAATTCCGCAACGAAATCTTTGCATGTTTTGCCACAGATTTCCAAGTGTGTGTTTTCATATTTCAGCCACATTTGCAAAGTGAAATTCCCTTGGAACTTGGTGCGTTAAGTCCATGTCTTTGCCCCCCCCCCCTCCAGAGGGCAATCTACTTCATTTTTACCCAGCAAAAATAATATAGGTCCAATGTGCGTGGTAAAATTCAATCACTTCATGGTGACAGATAACAAGAACTTTAAGATGGTATCTCCAACTGAATTTTCTTGCGTTTTGTTGCTTACCAATCACCTTCTTGAACTAAACAGGGTGGTTTTGGCATTCCAAAAGAGTAATGCAACGATATGAAAATAATCGGTATTATTAGTGTCGCTTTAATGTTCAAGAAAATGAAAGGACCTACCCTGTCTATGTCAGTGCACGCTGTGTAGTCCCTCGTGCACTTTTTATGTCCTTGTTCCATGTGAAAACACTTGTGAAAAGCGTAAAGTTACACCTTGTGCCTATGCTAAAGAAGGGCAGCTTTGTGCTGAAACGTTATGTGGAGGCCTGTGCCTGTTCATTGGCTCAATACTCACATTTGTGTCCTTTTTGAAATGCACTGCTTTGTTATTATTTATTTATTTATACATACTGCAGCCCTATTCAGGGCTATCGCAGGAAAAGGACGTTATATAATACTAGGCAACAGAGAAAAAATACAAACAAATAATACAAATTGTGAAGCAAGTATACTCGTAACAAAGCAAAAGTAAAAATGAAGTTATGTACGTGTCAGTAAGATATTCATCGACAGCAACTATGAAGTTGGTTAGCAGTAAGGAGCGAATGCTACCAGGCAGGGAATTACACAGTTCTATTGCACGCGGAAAAAAACTGTGTTTAAAGGTATTAGTACGAGAAAAGAAAGGTGTTACATTCAAAGCGTAGGAACTGCGGGTACAACTACCATCAGTAAATGTGATGAGGTTACCATGGCCAAGGCCAGAGGAGGAGTTAATAATTCCGTATGAAAATTTTAAAGCTTCGTCTTGGTATCGCGAGAGTTGTGATGGGATGTTTAATGATTGAAGGGCTGTGGTCGGCGAGAAGTTAAAAAAAAAACACTTCCAGTATGTTCATCACAAAGGGTAAAATGTTACCAATCCCCAATTTCCTACCATCAGTACCCAATGTGGCCATGCCAACATTGATGGAAGCGTTGCTCCAAACTGCTCCGAAAGAGAAATGTTGCTCCAAAGAGTAATTCATGTTAGTAATTGCTCCAAACTTGCTCCAAAATGACACTGAGAGATTGAGAATTACGAACTTTTATTGTTATACCCACCCATACGCCCTAAAGAAACTGAAAAGAATCTGTGTACTATCGTCCCAGTATGCTGCTAGTGTGCAGAATTATCGGCTCTGATCTCATTTATGCAACAAGAGTTTGCGTATATGCATATAACTCATCTGGCTGCTTTTCTTTTTTTTTTTCAGCTAGACATCCAGTCTAGTGTGGCAAATTGTCAAATGAGCAGAATTGCTTTTATCTGACATTGATAATCTACTATTTATTTGGCAACATACGTGCAAATGTGGTGGTTACTTCTAAATTGTGGCACTGAGCTTTACCAGTTTGATTTCATTTCTGCCACAAGTACTAGTATATTAAGCATAAAGCGTATTTCATGGTACATCTTTGGCTACCTGCTATTGTTTTCCACGTGAAATTTATTTTGACTATTGTCTGTTCAAATATATTTCATAAGCAGTATTAATATTTATGAGATGTTCTGGCAATGCTCTGAATTCCAATTAGTGTATGGAAAAATTTAATATCTTCTCTAAACTAGAATTTTTTTCTGCTCTGAAAACACTTGAGGTTGCTCTAAAGTGGGTCTTTTCCAGCTCCAAAGTATGCTTTAAAAAATAAAAAGGCACTTCCATCACTGTATCAAGCTGTAGCAGCAAAGTTGCAGAAGTGGGCCAGCATGGATTGCTAAGATGATGGAGCAACTATTTAGCATACTGTTTTGCTCGTGTCAACATTGAAATCGGATGAGTGAATTGTAAGAGTTCGGTTCGGCTTTAAACGAGACCTCTGTATTTTTGCAGGTGTGTCTGTTCATCTGCGGAGAATCATACAAGCTGCACACTTCAGGCCATGGATTGAAGTGTGAACCCACAAGGAACTGCACACTTTGATTGGCTGCGTGCAGTCACGTGTGCTTTATGTTGGTCGAGATCAACAGACTGCTCAAACCTTATGAACGCTGTGTTTGCTCCGCTGTTTATACTGAAGGGATTGACAGCGTGAAAGTCATTTCGCTCCTTTCACTTATGGCAATTGATTATGACACCATGTTAAGTTCTGCAAGTTCATATGCTAAAGAAGTTAGCTGCTTGCCTTGCTTCGTGTAACAATCCAATTCGTTGCTATTGTAATTATTGCTTTTCCCTTACAATGTAACTGTGACTATGTTTATGTTTCTTTATCAGATTACGGGACACCGATTTTGCTTGTGTTATGTTTATCATTTGCAGCAATCTGTGCGCTCGTGATCTGAAGACTATGTTCATGAGTGAAGCGGGTGTAAGTTTTTTTAGGCTGATAAGTTCATTGTGCAGTGTGTCGTGGTCGAAGTACCTTAATATTTAAATATGTTTGTATGACTTTCAATATGTAGCTTCAATGCATAGTTGTCCTACCTATTCAGGATAATGAGCCATTCTATAAATAGGAACAACGCAGAATACCTATTTGCATGTGGTTGTGTGACTGAAACATTGTATGGTGAGTAAGTTCCTTTAGCCATGAGGTGCACATGGCATACTTAATTTTGCTGTGCCATTCCTCCCTGCTTAGCTTCCAGCACTTTTGTTGAAACGAGAAAAGAGAAAATTCAATTGCAGCGTGCGACGAATCTTTGTAACTCTGCTCGTTCTGGACGAATTCTAAAAATCTTTGCAGCGGTGAATTCGTGAGCCAATAAGCTCCTTTAGTGTATCCTTTCCATGGCGTCTTGAAAAATTGTTCCAAGGCCCCCTTAAGCATAGCATTTATTTAAAACAAATGGGAGCCTCTGTGATGAATCTGTTGTTTGTTACCACTGCAGCAACAGGAGGTTTGAGTAAACCAGCTTGGCCACACTTTAATAAAGGGGTACCAACACGAACTTTCAAAGGAGAGTTTACTCTACCATGCAAGGCTCCTATATGCAGAAACGCCTGGGTCAATTGTGAAGGTCAGCAAGGGCTGATTAGACATTTCATTTTCACATTCAAGGGATTTTCGAGGGGCACACCATGTCATCTCTAATGTGATGCAATGTTACATGTCGACTCTCGAGATTTCATTTTCCAGTACAGCTGCTTCTCATGACATTAGGCATTGCGACATTCAAAGTGGACATTATGCCTCACAAAAAACATTCAATATGGCTCCACGTGTGTGGCCAATAGAGCCAGATGGGGAGCAGCCATGAAAACCTGAGACCTTGTGTGAGAACATTGAAAGAATGTCATGTCATTTTGCAATTAAAACATACAGAAAAAACCGAAACTAGCTTTTCAAAACATACTGCACGCTTGTCAGTCCATTTTATATGCTCTGGAGAGGGTGACCTTCTGTTTGAAGCAAATAAAAGAACAAACGAAAACTTTCATGCCGGTACCATTTTAGCAAGTGCAGCAGCCCGTCTCGATCACAGTCAAGTTTCTCGTAGTGTGTGAAATAAACGTCGCTTCTGAAACGGCGGGTTTCTTCAAAAACTTGTGGTTAGGGTTTAAATCATCGCCCAGTGTATGAAATAGCTTGGCATTGCTTTCCCTTTCTCTCTGTGGCCCTGCAGGTTCCCCATCCAAAATGGCGCACGAGGAGTACCATTCGCTCGTGTCCTTTCAAGACGGGCTCCATTCTTGCCGACAGTGCACTTACGTGACCAGGTACAAAACACACATGAGAACGCACCTTCTGAGGCACTTGGGCAAGCGCCCCTTCGAGTGCCACTTGTGTCCGTCCACATTCACCGAGAGGTCCAAGCTCAAGCTTCACGTGCGTGCCCACACAGGAAAGCGTCCCTTTCCCTGCGACTTCTGCGACGCATCCTTCAACCAGAGGAACCACCTCATTGAGCACATTTACACCCACACGGGAGAGCGTCCCTTTTCCTGCGACCTCTGCCCTGCGTACTTTACAAGGAAACACAATCTCGGTGTCCACATGCGCACTCATACGGGAGAACGCCCGTATTCCTGTGTTCACTGCAACGCTCGTTTTTCACGGAGGGACAACCTCAGATACCATGTGACCCACCTTCACGCTGAGAAGCCCTAAAGGTCAGTGTGCAATAGGTGTGCAAGGGAGATCAGGCCGCAGTAGTATTTCCCAGGTTTTCGTTGTTCCTGCTAGTTAATAAAAACCAAAATGGTTTTGTTGGCTGTTCACTGTTTAACTAAACTTAATTATAGCTAAGGGTGTGCGAATATTTGACTTTAAAATGCGAAGGAATACCTGATCTAATTATCCAATATGACTTTTGAATAGCTAGCATTCAAAGTTGTGAAATATTAAAAGCCTTTCTTAAATTATTCGAACGCAAAAATTTTAGTGTGTCTGCCTGTGTTTCCCTAGTGTTTCTTAGGCTGTGCTGAGGATATGGTGCTATGTACGAAAAAAAAATGCCCTCTGCCGATGATGCGGTGCTGCCAGCTGGCACTGGTCCTGAGTTCTGCACAAGCTCATGTTTCTAACACCCCTGCCAGATGGCGTCCACATCTCGCTACCTCTTCTATTTCATCAATCCCAACTCGATGCGGCTGATTCAACTTAGATGAGGTGCTGTCTGAGGCAAGGCAAAGAATATTTAGAACACATGGTGAAACTTGGTTAGGCTGAGATGGCTAAAACTAATATCAATGTTATTAGTGGTAGGCCTTTTTTTAAAACTGTCACCAATATTATAGTTGAAAAGGGAGAGCATGATTTTTTAAAATGAAATTTGTCATTTCCGAACATCAGAAAACTGTCAAGACCATCACAACTTCGCTTCCGAAACGAGGGCACAGACTTCTTGAGTAGATTGGTCGGATAAGCCACAAGCACTGTAAAACATACTGACTATGGCCCATGAAACCCTCGGTACTCGGCTTCAGATGTGAACATTTGTTCATACTGCGCAGTTGCCACTACCGCTCGCATCCTTTGTTCAGCAATCCCCACTGCACAGTTGAAAGGCTGCCGTGAAAAAGCTCCTGAAGATTTTTGGGCCCTCTACACTCGTGACAATGAAGCACAATGTTGCTGTTGTCAGATTATTGTGAGGAGGTTAAGACTGCCGCTGCTTATTGGGTTGCTGGCTATTGCATACTCGTAAATGCTCGAAAAATGAAGAAATTAACAAAATGTCTTCCCGAATAAGCCTGTAATGAAGCTGCCGCCATCTCGTAGCGTCCCAGATTTTTCCTTTGTTTCGCTGTAAACTGGAGGTGCATGTTTTGTAAAAATAACGTAGTCTTTTCTGCAAAATGATTTGTAGTGTTTTTATAGCAGTCAGTCATAGTGTTGTGGGCTCGAGGACATACAGATTTTGTTTTTGTTTTTTGTCTTTCTTTCAATTGCAGTAAAATCTTCAGTATTCGATATTTGACTGGTTAGTCACTATATTTTTCTACTATTTGGCATTATTCGATTTGTATTGAATTTGAGATGAAATTTCATCCTTTGCACACCCCTAATTATAAAGAGATCTTTTTATATAACAAGGTATCTAAAATCTTTGTGATTTGAGGTCCATGCAATATATTTTTAATTTTTAACCTCAACATAAAAAGTAATGTCTACTTGCATTTTTTTATACATATACAGTAAACTCCCATTAAGATAAACTTTGTTAAGATGAATTCTTGCTTAAGATAAACAACACAAAAGTGTTTGTTTGGTTTCCCATAGACTCAATGCAAAAAAAATCTGCTTAAGACGGACCGTGTAACAGGCCTCTTCTGCTAAGACAAACTCATACAGCGACGAACAACAATGGGGAGTGGGCACAACAAAACATTATAATCTCCATGGGGGCAGCCAGGCAAACAAGAGACAACAAATTGAAAAGAAAAAAGAAAGACTTCCTGACGTAAAGACTCTAAGCAAATTGAAAGCGAATTGCGATGTGGAGAGAGAAAGCTATATAAGTGGAAGAAAAAGGTCAGCTCATAAAGCTGGCATCTCCCCCACCCCAAACCTGTAAGGGCAGAAAGGGCTGGATTTATCAGCAAATAAAGAAACAAAAGGTGTTCATCCTTTTGTATTCTCCTTGCATTCTTCAATTCCCCAACAGGAACACAGTAGAGAACAGAAGAACACTAGAGCTTGACTAGAGGGGAAAATACAAGGGAAGGGGGACAAGAAAAAGCCAAACAAAGTGAGAACAGGAACAAACATTGTGTGTACATTTAATTACATGAAACAGAAACCACATATGTGGCACTAGTACCCCCATCAAAGAAGTCGGATACATTGTCAACACCGTCAGACAACGGTGCCTGAGCACATGTTGTCAGTTTGTGTTGTTTCGCATAAGGCCTGTGCGTGTCGTATCGGTTCCTAGTGAAATGCAGCCAATTGGGATGGGCCGTTTTCATTATGAAAGTGCGCGGCAATGGAAGGTAATTTTGCACACTAAATACAGCTGTGTCATGTCTTTTAAGTGGGCCCGAGGCTTGTGATTACGAGTAGTGTAAACGAAGACCTTCAGCTGCATGTCGTTCAGGAAAGTTACTGCAGGCTGAAAATAAAGTGTCCAAACCTGAAAAAAAGAAAGCTTGCAGACTTTCATAAGTAACTTGGTGTATAATATTGGCTTTGTCAACAGATGCAACGAAGATGTATTCAAAAGTGATAGAAATGCCAGTAAAACAGCCTCTGAGAAGATGAACAGCCAGAAGAATAAATTTTCCATTCTCTGAAGGAAAATTGTGCTTGTCTCTCCCTTTTTATTATTTTATATTTATCAAAATAGGGTCGAGCTACAGTTTTGTTTTTAAAATGTGGTAGCAAGTCATTCATGAGCATATTTATTATGAACTCATTTACTCTAAATACTCTGCTTGAAAGCATAGCTTTTATCCAGTCAAACCAAATAAATGTTTTTTCTTTATCGATTCCTCCGCATTATAAGTAGACTCCATTCACTGTTTTCAAGCAACATGTTTGGGCGTACTTGGTATGTTAGCATTTGGTTTTGGGGGGCACTTCTGAATGAGGAACTCCTGATAAGATGAACAAGTGATTGTGGTACTTTCGATCTCGTCTTAAAGGGAGTCTACTTTATATACCGAATTCTCACCGCTTTCATAGCGGAATGATGAAACAACGAAACGAAACCTATAATCGTATCCATGGTGTTATGGTTGCGCATCTGAGAGGGGTAGCCACAGAGCGGGACGTCTTTCCAAACAGTGGCTTTTCGCAAATATCAGAAATGTTCAAAACTTGGTGCAGCTTTGTTGTGAAGGGATATTTTGTCCATCTTCACAAGAGGAAGTTTTGTGTTCAATTTCCAGACCTGCCGGGGCACTCACTGGTTGGTTTTCTTATCTGAAGTGGGGCACCCCAACCTAAGGCTTGCTGCTCATGAGACCATAGGCGTGCTCAGGGTTCCCCTTCAGGTGGGGCAAAGGTTCGTCCCAGTGCCCCCTTCCTATTATGGCGATCTATGGGGCTGACATTGCTGTCCTCCCCATTGTGTCAATCATGGTTGGCTTTGAGCCCCCTCTTGTGAGTGGGTGTGACAGCCACGTCCCCCCCCCCCCCCCCCCCTACTCACTTGAAGGACCCCTGACACCAAATGTGGAAAGGCGAGATGCTTGTGTTGCTTGATAGCACTGGATGTGGGGACACCTCTAACTGACTATTAGTGGCAAGAGTAGCCTAGAAGATACTTTAATTTGGTTTTAAAGTAAGGGTGCATGTTCTAATAAGTATTCAGGTGCAATCGACATTTTCTGCGGTTTGACGTAGACCGGGACTCTTTTTGTGACGTTGCAAGGTCAACATTTGTGGGGCGCGCACAATACCGACTGGCACCCAGCAAGCACTACTGTTCAACACCCCTCTCGCTCTGTTGTCGGGCTGCCCTCAAGGTGGTTATGGCTTCTTAAGCCAGGAATGCTTTTCTTTTTTCTTTTTTTGAGGGGTACACGCTCAAAGCACCCACATCGCTTCATTCTTCACCGCAGGCGTGTCCCCCTATTTGAAAACAGTCTCAGGCGCTGCTCCGCTGTGGGGGGCTAGGTTCTTACTGTATTTAGGTGGGCATTTTGAAGTGATGCAAAATTGTTCTGAATTAATGCCATTAACATTAATTATACGATGCATTGGAGCATTTACGATATGATTTCAGCATTACCAGGCATAAAGCTACAAATTACTGTAAAAAGCTCGCAAAGAAAACTTTTGCTGTCAGGGGTCTTTTAAGAAGGGGTGCACGCACCTATGCATGAATGCATGAGACTATCACGCATTGAGGGCAAGTGTCCCGTGTTGGACAAAAGATACATATTTCGCACTTCACATTTGGTTGTTATTGTATGTGGGCCCCTGTTTAGGACACATTAGGTGCAAGTACTCTGAGCTTGCAAAAGAGTCGCGTAGTTCACGATGGTAATACCTCCTTATGAGGCCAGCTGTATGGGTAAACCAGATGTGGGCGTAGCGCCCCTGGGCCGATTGAATACTCGTGCCATCGGATCTTGCCACCACTTGGCATTGGCAAACCGAGCCATTTTTTATTATTTATTTATTTTAGTTTTATTTTATTCATGCTGTCAGCCCAAGGGCCGAGACAGGAGTTGGGGTTACATATCTGGCATGTACAAAGAACATATGTAGAAACAAGTTTCACACTGTATGCTCAAGACGCACACTATATGTAAATAACAAAACAAAAACACAAAACTATATCAGAATTCATCCCGTATAGGTCACGGTTAAAAGAAACAGGTTCCAATACATCTCGTACACGTCACCAAAAAGAGAAAAAAGATTTGAAGTGATATAGTACATATTGAACATATTGATATAGTACATTGAACATATTCAACCAACAAGGAACAAGCAATTTGGTTACAAATATTCTGACAAAGCCTTTTCGAACCTTTGTAAATCGCAATGTTCGACTATATATTGAGGTAATTGATTCCAGTCATCGATGCTCCGAACCAAAAACGAATACTTGAATAAATCTGTTCTGTTAAAAGGTTAGTTAGGTCTGACAGGAAATTTAGTGCACGAAACAACAACAAGCTACATCGAGTACTTCGCAGGCTCTCACCCACAACATATGGAAACTAAAACATAGCTGTTTTGTGGGTGACAGTTCTCTTAGTTGCCAAGCTTGCAAGTTGATATCATTAGAACTGTTTAACATTTGAGCAGGTTGTAACGATGTGCGAAAATATTTTGCTCTGCAACAGGTTTTGAATTTGAATTTGATTTTGTATCAGTTGTGACAAAATATCGCGAAAGGAAATTTCTCACCTTAACGTGAAAAATAAATTATAGTTAATTGAAGTACATATCGTGCTGCATCTATCCCTCCTTTGCCTTCTTTGGTTAGTCTGTCTCACATTTCATTACTGGGAAGGTGATCACTGCTTGCTCGCTGAGAGACATCTGCAGGGAGGTCTGCAATTTATGAGGTTCATTTCTTTCATGTTCTTTTGTAATTTGTCTATCACTTGTTAATTATGCTTTTGTGGACATCAGAATGACGTGCCATGCAAAATTGGCCCAGCTACAATGTCGCTTTCCTCTCCTATTGGTCAAGCCTGATTTTACTCACAGTATGTGGTCGCATTTCGCTCCAATTTGAAGAATAAAATATTTCTGATGCGCAAACAGTGAAAAAACCATATTTTGTGTAGCGCACAAAGGTGTGGCTACAGTATACACTGCAAGAAGCTGTGATGCTATGATGTCATTCTAACCTTTGTTTGTCTCACATTAAGTTCTGTCACTAATGTTTGTTTTCACATGCTCACTAATGTTTGTTTTCACATGCCTTGTTTGTTAAAATTTCAAATGAGACTGTTGCTGTGTGGCATTGTATAAAGGCGTGCTATCCCCGTTTCTAAAGTGCTGTCATCATGTACGCTATATTTTGTCTTTCGTGTTGGTGTATCACTACAAAAGTGAGTACCTAGCAGCGGAATGCCTCTGCAAAGCAGAAATCTTCAGTCATTTACTACCAGAGGCCAGCAAAGCAGAAGAGGGCTTGGAGCATCTATATGAAGTAGGAATAAAAGAGACTTCATTTAAATTGACATCAAACACAAAAAGTGAAGGGGGGTTACACAGAAGGACTAAGTGTTGGCTATAGACCTTGAGAGTCGGTATGGTGGCTTTGATGCTCTTGCGTTCTCCTGAGCTTGCAGTGCACTTTTAGTATTGTCGCTGATCTGCTCCTGTTCATGTTTTAAGGTGGAAGCGACAGTCGCAGCGGTCGCTGTTCTCCACAAATGGCAACAGTAGTTCTTTTTTTTTTTTTTATGTTCAGGTACGAATTTGCTTTTTTTTTTTCCCTGTCCGAGAAGCCTCAAACTAGCGCTGTCTAGAGCTGTATTCGAAGAACAGTGCTGCAGTGACTGCGAAAAATTCTACTAAGCCTGGTCCCCTCATTGCCTCAAGGCATTCGAGAAAGACAGACCACCTGAGGCCTTATTTTCACTAAAAACTCAATTGCAAGCTCTACTTAAAAGATGAACAGAATAAATACTTGCCCTGGAAAAAGGTTCCTTGTCAAAAGTCACTGGAACTAGTCGTTCCATCCCTTGGACACCATACGAGCAAAAGTAGCACCCCATTCACCTGCAGGCATGCACGTACACTGACAGGAGTGCGCATGCACACACATCTCATGTTGTGAAAAGTGCAAGGGCCCATCAGTTCGTCACTGGTTGTCTGCTAGAAAAACCACTTTGCCAGCCCGTGTCTGAACATGGTGACGAGAACAGGCAATTATGTGTTGTTTTGAGGTTTCCATGGGATTGAAATTGCATTGACGCGCGTTTCAAAAGGAGTTGCTCGCTGCTTGGCGTCAAGTTGGACGCTTGGGGTCAGTGTGTGGTCTTAAATAATTGCTCTGCGTGATGGAACCTTTCAACATTACTGGAAAGCGATGTTGACTACGATATATGAGTGGAAGTGAGTGTTTTTTTTTAAATGCTCTACGTGCAGTGAGTCATATCAAACATTTTTCGTTCTCAACTAAAAGAATGCGGTAAATGCGTGTCCGATATCACACCGGCTACTCGTGGTCACCGTCCTAAAAGGCAATAAATCGTGTGAGATCAGAAAACGCAGACAGGCATATTGTGCCTAATTGGCTGTCATCAGCCTGCTTTGTCCCCATTACTTCATGACCTTGTAAGTTTATGTAAACATTTAGCATAATAACAGGAAAAAACAAGCATATTGGAGTGAGGACACTTATAGATGGAATTTGAACCGTTGCTTATGCGCCGTATAGCTGCCATCAAGAGTTGTCAACAGGCACAATTTTGCAGTTAGCTGCTTTGAAACAATGCTTCTGCAGCCGTTTTGGCAACCGCACATGCAGACTTACGAAAAAGCTCGGGATTTCTGCTTAGTTCTTGCGTTTTTTCAGCCTAGAGTTGCGCTTTACTGCCGTGAGTGGGCTCTTGGGAGCAACAAATGACGAGCCCAACTTTTTTGCTATAGGCATCTGGTGGCGCTTCATGTGTGGAAGTGCCACGACCGGTGCACTGTGGGTGCCTGGTGCACAAGCTACCTCAAGAAATAGCTGCATTTGTGACCTTCAAGCACGAATATTCTGCATACTGAGATTGCCTGTAGTTGGGGAAGCGTCTTAGTCTTTTCATTCCAGATCCTGATAGATAGCGTTTCATTGAAATTTTTCACACACCTCATCTAGAAATTGTCAAATTAATGAACTCACCCAAGAAGCGAGGTTGCCAGGTCAAAATGCAGCTGAAAAATAATAAAAACTGGCCAGAAAGTAGCCAGCTGCCACCAAAGCCCATATAGGTAGCCAGAAGTAGTTCCGCACTGGTGAAAGCAACTGTGACGTGTCTATTTCAATCGCTAAGTGCAAGGCCCCTCTTGGCAGAAATGTAAATAGATAGAATATGTTCACAGGATCAGAACTGTTGAGATTAAAGCTTAAATTGTTAACTTAATCATCTCACACATGACGACAAAGTGCCTTTTATGGTTGCAAAAGTAATAAATTTTACCCGCCTTGCATTACTTTTCTTAGATGGACTGAAAGGAACAGCCTTTTGGTGACCATAAAATTTATTATAGCGAGAGTGTAGTAAAGATTACAGTTGATGGGGTTCAAGCATAAACAGTGGTACTCACATTTGCAGTCAACTTCTTGCGTGATGCTGAAGTGTGAGCACTTATTGTTCCTTAGTCATGGTCTCCACATAGCCCTAAGAAATGATGCAAGCAGTTCTCTGGATGTCCCATTGCTAATGTTGAGTGCAGAGCATGCTTATTGAGGTGTGCAGAGTGTTGAAACTATTTAAAGTCACGTTGAGCAATAGGCGATATGTAAACGTCCGAAAAATCATATTCGTGAACAATTCATGTTTGTAAGTGTAGCTATGTACCTCTTTTATAACGACACTTACTTAAGTCGCCATATGCTATTACTTTCTTTGAAATGTAAAATTCAAATTATGAACCACTGCTTAAGTAATTGAGCATGTTTAGTACATTTGCTTTACTTGATTATTAAACTTGAAGGGACACAAAAGTGGAACAATAAAGTGAGTTAAATATATTAATTTTACTACAAAGATTAATGTCACTCGTTTCTCAATTTTATAATAAGAGAGACAAAAAACGAAGGCTCATTTTAAAGTTTTGCGTCTCAGTTATTGCAGGTTATGTCACAGATTTCAAAGTGCATTTCTCGAAGTTTGGCGACCTTGGTGCAACGAAGTTTCCTGAGACGTAGTTACTTTGAGTCAATGGCCCCCCTCGGAGGACAATATACTTCATTTTTAACCATCAGAAGTAATGTGGGTGTTAATAGAGTTATGCAATTTTTCATGATTTATAGTGATAGGTACAAGAACTTCAATACTATGTTTTCACATGAATTTTTTTGTGTGTTTTCTTGCTTACCAAATATCTTCTCCTGGTAAATGGATTGATTTTCATGTTTTGAAAAAGGAATTTTTCGATATGAGGGTAATTTGTATTCGTCTTAGACCATCATGTACTTTTCATGTCCTCTGCAAACGGCTTTTCAATTTCTTTGTGTCATTCCTCTCGATTCATTGCAAAAACACTTGCGAAGGCAACAAAAATTTGCACCGTGCACCTGCACCAAAAGAGGGGCATTATTGTACAGAAAAGTTGTGTGAAGGATTGTACCTATTCAATAGCTCAGTACTTACATTTGTGCCCTATTTGAAATGCACCACTCCTTTATTACTGAGACTTAAAAAGAAAACACATCGTATCCAGCAGCACAAGAAAGAAGCACAGACAAGCCAGTTTTTTTTTTTTTTTTTGCCTTGTTCTTTTATGAGCGTCGGCAGGATTTTGTCTTGGGGGGGGGGGGGGGGGGTTGCAAACTCGTGTTGCACCCCAGTTGGGGCAGGGGAGAAGCACTGATTTTGCTTGGTTGATGGGCAGTGCTGGGGTAACGTGAGGGGAGCAAGTGCCCCTTTTGCACCCCCTGCCAACACCTATGTGTTCTTTCTTGCACTGTTAGGTTCTACACTCAATCCTCATCGTAACAGAGCTGCATCTTACACAAAATTAACTTTGTTATATCTGGATGTTTGTTATAAAAGTTTATTCCTAACACTGTCTATTGTAACACTGTTCTATGTTTACTTTGTTGTAACAGGTATTTCGTTATATCCTAGTTCATTATATTAAGGTTTGAGTGTATAATGAACCACCAACTTGCCCCAAGAATTGCACTTCTAGTAAGTCCACCACAAAGGTTGAAAATTTACCAATTCCTGATTCACTAGTATCAACATCCGATGTGGCCATGCATTTCAAGCTGTAGCAGCACGGTTGAAGTAGTGGGCCAACCTGGAGTGCTAAGAAGATGAAGCAACTATTGACCACCCCGATTTTCTTGTCTCAAAATTGACGTTGTATGAGTGGATTGTGAGTGTTGTGTCTGATTTTAAATGTGATCTCTGTGCTTTTGCAGATGTGTCGGTTCATCATACGAAGTGTCGAAGTGGCATACGTCGGACATTCAATGGTTGTGTGAATCCACCAAGAACTACATACTTTGATTGGCTGAGTGCAGTCTTATGTGCCCTATCTTGACAGGGATCGGCAGACGGCGCATACCTTTTTACGTGTTGTATTAGCACCGCTGGTTGCACTGAAGAAATCGTCAGCATGAAGGTGTTTTCACTCGTTTCTGTGGCTGCATTTGTGCCAGCATTTTGAGTTCCGCCAGGTCAGTTGCCAACGAAGTTAGCTGCTACCTCTGCTCCGTATAACATTCCCATTAGTTGCTGTCGTAATCGTTGCTTTGACTTTGGGACCTAACTTGACTAAATTTCTGTTTTCTCTCAGATTTTGTGATGTGCATTTTGCTTGTGTTCTTATGTTTATATATCAGTTGCTTAGTTCATGTGCTCGGGAACTGAATACTACTATCATGTCTTAAATACATGTAGATCTCTTTTAAGCTTGTGAGTGCATTGTGCAGCAACATTGGTTAAAGTACTTTAATATTTCAGCGTGTCCATATGGCTTTCAATATGTGGTATCAAAATAGCCATCCTACCTATTGAGGTTTACTATCTGTGCTATCTATGCTATATATAGTGACAACTTAAAAAGAATATCGACTTGTGTGTGGTTGTGGGACTGAAACGTTATATCATAATTAAGTTCTTTTAATACACCGTGGATACATTCTACTGCGACACAAGCAAGAAAAGTATTTTAAGGGAGAATCTGTACAGGGCCCCGATAAGAAAAAGAGAGTGTTTGTAGTGATCACATTTTTCTCCACCAGGAGGTTTGATGCTTTCCTAAACCGTGTAAATATTTTTTTTTTCATTTTAGTATCTTCAAGTTTGTTCCACATTAGGTCCTTTCACTGATGTTCTATTTCATATGCTTAATGTTTTAAGAGCTCTTTTGCCATGAATCTTTAACAACTATCTGTGCTTTCTGTTATTATGAGATCGTATGCATACTTGCCTGTTAAAGAAGAATATACTTTGTTCAGTGGGTTGTTCCCCCACAAAATGGTACTTATGCAAAGTAACTTTACTACTTTAAAGTCCCGAGCAAGCAACGCCGCCCCCTTCACCCATTGGGGATTACAATTTCTCAAGATGTGAAGGGGGAGGCCTTTGCTCGATCATGGATCTAAATTCGAGATAGCGGTGAAAGAGCCGCAAAGAATATAGAATGCACACCCATGCTTGTAATTAAATGCTCCATTGACTGTGAATGCATTCACTGTTCTCACGAAGAAAGTAGTAGAGGGGCGCTTGCTAGGGATCTTTTGGTTGGCACAGTGCTATAATTTCGTCCACATCAGTCATCCGTGCTTTGGCAGCAGACGTTTGCATTCACTAAATGTAGCACTTATGTACAGATACATGGGAGTCTCTGTGAAACATCTGCTGTGTCTCTGCGACGTTACCACTGCAGCAACGTGTTTTGGGCAGGCCAACATGGCAATGTACTTTATTGAAGGGCTACTGACCCGAATTTTCAAAGCCGATTTTACTCTGCCATTTAAATCTATGTACAGAGATGCTTCTGTGCAAGTGTGAAGCTCAGAAAGTGAAAATTGAATGTTTTATTTTGAAATTAAAGGGGTTCTTGTAGTGATATCATCTCTAGCGTGACATAAGAGTGAAGTATCGATTCTAGTGACTTCATCCGCCAGTATGGCTACTTGTGACAATGTCAGGCACCAGAGCTATGAAAACACGATGCCTTGCAAGACCACATTCCGAGACGCTTGTACCGTCTTGTAATGCCAGGATGCAACAGGAACAGAAAGTATGTTTAAACAGAATGCTGCATCTACTTTCTCAGGCTGCACTCGCACTTACCAGTGTATTTGGCGGCTCTTGAGAGCTTGGCCTCTCATTAGAAGCAAAATTAGAGCAAGTGATTGTGTTCGTGTCAGTATTCCATTAATAAGTACAGCAACTATTCTCTATCACTTTATGCTGCGGTCAAGTTCTTCTTAGTGTGTGAAATGGTTTGCATTGCTTTCCCTTTTTTTTTGTGGCCCTGCAGGTTCCTCATCTAAGATGTCGCACCAGCAGTACCATTCACTCGTGTTCGTTCAAGACAGGCTGCATTCTTGCCGGCAGTGCACATACGTGACCAAGTACAAGACGCACATGAGAACACATCTTCTGAAGCACTTGAACCAGCACCCGTACGAGTGCCACTTGTGTCCTGCCACATTCGCCGAGAAATTCAAGCTCACGCTTCATGTGCGTGCCCACACAGGAAAACGCCCCTTTCCCTGCAATTTTTGCAACGCATCCTTTTCGAAGAAGGACCATCTCCTCGGCCACATTTGTACCCACACGGGAGAGCGTCCCTTTTCCTGCGACTACTGCAGTGCATCCTTCTCAAAGAGGAGCCACCTCAGTGAACATGTGCGCACTCATACGGGAGAGCGTCCGTATTCCTGCACTCACTGCAACGCTTCTTTTTCGCGGATGGCTCACCTCAAATATCATGTGACTCACCGTCATGCCAAGAAGTTATAAAGGTGAGTGTGGACTCGACATGCGGTTGAGGTCAGGCCGCGGGTATATTGTCACGGGGTCGTGACGTGGCCAAAGACAGGAAACTTCATGTTGGGATTTAACTGTTTATTTGGGGCGAACCTGTGCCAGGTAAAGGGAAAGTCTAAATACAGCAGCAGTCTTGCACAGATAGCAGTCTCGGACTGATAGCGGCGAACGCAGCGTCGGCCTTCGATCAACAACTCACAAGCGGCGAAGCGCGTCGGCATTTATAGCCTTGCCGTCGAATGTTCTAGTGTTATCGCTGGCGGTGGCGTAGGTTCTAGAACAATCTGTACCGTTCGCACAGTGGGCGTGATCTTATCGAAATGATCTACTACAGTCCGGAACCTTCTCGAAACCTGCAGGCGCGGTTTGCGCCGAGAATTGTGTGGTGTTTCGGAACGATAACAAAAACTTGTGAAATGGAACGTGGCAATATTGTGCCACGTTTTTGTTGTTCCTGTGAGTTTGTCAAAGCAGGAGTGATGTAGTTGGCCTGTAGTAGTTCACTGTCTAAATGAATTTCGTTATAACTAGGGGTATGTGAATATACGACTTTTTAGTTCAAGTAGAATACTTGATTGAATCATTCGATACAAATATTGAATAGCTAGTATTCAAAGTCTTGAATAATTTCCACAGGATAAATATCTGAAACACGATAAAGGCCAAAGGTGGAACCTGGTAGGGGTCGGGTGGCTAAAACTTACGCCAACGTCGTTATCAATAGGCCTTTTTTTTATATTCCACAGTATTCTGGTTTGAAAAGTGCGATGTTTTTTTTTTTTTGAAAAGATATCAGTATGTCATTTCAGCTAATAAAAAAAAAAGGAATATACTCAAGAAAATCATGCGGTTCTTTGCAACTTTGCCTCCGAAATGATGGCATGAACACCTCTCGTAGTTCAGTTGCGTATGCTGCAAGCGCGGTGAACATGCTGACCTTGGCCTGTAATAGTCTTGGTGCTCTGTTTCACATGTAAAAATTTGTTCATGCTGTGCAGTTGCCACTACACTACTCCAATGCTGTCCCGCGTCATTTGTTCAGGAACACCCGTTGTTCCCGTGTGCAGTTGAAACACTGCTGTGTAAGAGCACCTGAGGATTTTCAGGCTCCGAACACTTTTGACAATGAAGCACCACATTATTGTTAACAGATTACTGTTAGAAGGCTAAATCTGCCACTGGCCCTTTTGCTGCCTGCAATGGCAGCTCTCACACATTCATAAAAGCTTAGGGAAAAAAAAGGCTCTTCTGAACAAGCACTTATTAAAGCTTCCACTGTGCCGTAGCTTCCGTGATTTTTTCTCTGTCTTTCTGTAATCCGACTGTGCACTGTTCCTGGAAATACGATAATGGTGTTTCTGCATAGCAATGTGTAATCCTTCAATAGCAGTCACAGTGTTGTATGCTCAAGGACATGAGCTAATTTCGTTTCTTTGTTCTGTCATTTTTGAAAATCTTCTGTACTTGATATTCGATTCTTTATTCAGTATTTTTGTCCCCTATTTGGCATTATTCGATTTAAATTCGATTCGAGATAATATTTTGCTATTTGCGCACCCCTAAATACAGTAGGCCATAAAAATATGTTCCGTTTAACAGGTGTTCTGTTTATTGAGAGATGGACAAGGGCGCAGAATACAAGAACAAAACCAATCTTGCCGGAAACACTTCTTGCGTTTATGCAGCAGTTCCATTTAACAGATTTTCATTTACTGAGAGTCTATTGTATAATGAGATTTTTCGTATCACAAAATACTTACTATCTTTATGATTCAAGGTCCATATGACACTGTGTACATTTAACCTCAACATAAAGAATCAGGAATATCTGCTGTTCCAATATATCAAAGTTTCTATGCTTCCATGCTGAAAGAATGAGAGAATGAAATGAAATTTTTTGTTTATGTCAATGTTGAAATTGTTGCGCATGTGACTTGGGGCACCACAGAGCAGAACTTCTTTCTAGGCAGTGGTTTGGCACAAGCTGGTGGTGAAGTGATGTTTTGTACGTTTCCACTATTGGAAGTGCTGTGTTCAATTTCTAGCACTACCACTGTACTCACTGTTTTTTTTTATTATTCGAGGCATGATGCCCTAACGTAGCGCCCGCCTCTGTATGGAGACCGACCATCTGTGCCTCTGTTCGCGGGACTATTGCATTGAGGGCAAGCGTCCTGTGTTGCAATAAACATATGAAAATCTAAAAGATTTTGCACTTCACGTTTGGTTGTTATTGTACCTAGCTACCCTGCTTAAGGTGCATTAAGCGCAAGCACTTCGAGCTTCCTGAAAAGGCACTTGGTTCATGGTGAGGACAGCTGCTTATGGTGCCAGCTGCATGCGTAAACCCTCTGTTTTTCTCGATGTGGGCAATGGGTCCCTGCACCAGTTGAACGCTCATGTCGTCGAATCTTGCCACCTCTTGGTAGTGGAAAATCGAGCCATTTTAAGGGGTTGTTTGTCCTACCAGGAAATTTAACTGCAAGAAAGCAAAACAAGCTGCGTCTAGTACTTTGCAGGCTGTCACTGGCGACATATTGAAACTAAAGCTTAGCTGATTCATGGGTTACTATTCTCTTAGTTGTCAAGCTTTCAAGTTGATATTACTATAACTTTGGTTTGCATCTGAGCATGTCAGGCAATGTGTAAGATAGCTTGCTCTGCAGCAGATGTGCATTTTAATTTAATCTTGTATCAGTTACGACAAAGTATGCCTAGGGCACATTTCTTGCCTTTAGCTGAAAAATGAGTTATAGTTTATTCAAGTGCAGTCCGTGCGGCATCTATTCCCTTGCCACTTCTCTGGTCAGCCTGTTTCACAGTAGGATGATGATCACTGTAAGCTGACCTAGAAATGGTGCTTGCATCTTTCTTCTCTCTTCTATTTTGACACTGCACAACTAGCATATTTCCACATGCTCTTGAACTCTGTGCTGTTCATGCTTCCTGTCAAGGCCTGTTGCGATGTTCTACACTACACACAATCATAAATGCCCCATTTGTCGAAACACTTCTATGAAGTGTGCCCCCACAAATAGTGCCACCTTGAGGCCAAGTAGGGAAGGAGAAAGACAAAGTTTCTAGTTATACACAAGCCTCAATATAATTAAACCAAATACAACGAAATACCGGTTATGACAAAGTAAATAAATAGTCTTGCGATAAATATAGTGTTAGAATTGAACCTATATTACGAATTTCCAGATCTAATTAACTTATTTTGGTGTAAGATGCAACTTCGTTATAATGAACTTTGAGTGTATTGCAAAAGAGGCACTTGTGAGTTGAGAACAACGCATGTAGGTGGGAAAAACATTGGTGTATTAATTACACTAAGTACCATGGCATCTAGTTACACAAGCAAACACAAACACATCTTGCACAAATAGCCCAACTTGTTGCATATAATAAATAAGCAAGCATATAATAAATAAGCAAGCATATAATAAATAAGCTGAAATAAGCAACAGCTCAATTACAAGACCAGTTGAAATTTTCTAGGCCAAGTGATTTCTTACATGAGAATCAGATTGATGCCAAAAGAAGAAGTATCTGAAAGTGGTGCTGTGAGTGTTTGTGCAGTCTTTGACAGTAATCCCTTTGCTCTTTCAGATGTGTCCACTCCTCCTGCGGACAAGTTCGGATATTGTCAGAAATGTTGCATTCGCTTCTTCGTAAAACATTGTGATGGGGATATGACCATGTTCAGCAACTACTGCCTTGGATTGGTTATATTGAAAAGACCAGAGAGGGATATTCATCTTTTGCCCTTTTAGTCTATTGAAATTGGGAAGAATATATTTCCTTGCAGCGTTTAACTTTCAATCACCGGCATGAAAGAATTGTGCCTGTTTCTGTACATTGCATTGTTTCAGGCTGGGTATTGGGTATCCGTCTTTACAAGTCTGTTAAGTGGTGTACATGCTCGTACAAGTACAGCTGATAAAAACAATCTTGTAAATGAGGTGAATCAGCGCTCTGCGGTGTTATTTCGCTTTCATGTTGCAATATGTAAACAGTGATCTTGAAGCAAGTTTACAGCCGATATTTTGTCTAAACTCATGATGCATTTGGCCCCATAAACTATTGTTCATGCTTTTGTGCTGTTAATGGCAATTTTTTGAAATCGTTGTGGGCCAACTAACTTCAGTTTGTGGCAATGGCACTAAGGAACAGGTACAATCTGAATTCACAAAAATGCAGCTAAGTTATCTTTCACCAATTGTAGCACAGTGGCTCAAATTCAATATTTTGAAAATTTTGTTTGTATATTTGAGGTTTCTTCCAGATTCTTTCTTGGTTTATGTATTATTTGTGTACTATCTTTATGTGGACAAGTGATTGAGATGGTGTTTGGAAGTGGCCCGAATGCACTATCACATTGCTCTCCTGGAGGTGAAGCTTAAGTTTTCTTTAAATATTCGGTTGCATTTTCCTTTATTTGAGGAATAAGACAATTCTGATGGCTAGTTAACAATATTGTAGCTGTATCATACACCACCAGAACCTGTGATGCCATTCTAACCTTTGTTTGTCTCATGTTAAGGTATTTCAGTAATATTTGTTTTCCACGTGCTTTGTGTGTTAAAATTTTAATTGATGCTGTTACTGTGCAGCACTGTGCAAAAATAAAAGTGGGATAATTACTTCAGTGGGTTATTGCTCAATGCAGTGGTGAAAATGCAAGGTAATTTGACTATCTAGTTATAATTGCCATAAATGCATTGAAATGAGGAGGCGCTACGCATGGGAGCAAACGCATGTCACATTGGCTCTGTCGATTTGTGAATGTTTCTGGGGGTTTTTCGAACTCTACCCTTGAAAGTGGCACACCATCGGACAGGTCAAGTCATCGTGAACCCACAGATACCAGCTTTTTGGGTGAGCGTGAGCTTTACGAGCTTTAGGCTCATAAACTGCAAGAACTATACGAGTGAGCGTCTAGGCCTAACGGTGGTTGGGCCTGGCGCATACCGCGTCTAACTCGAAGACTGATCGAACAGCCGAGATGGATGTAGACGAGGCAGGGACAGGGGAAGCCACGGACCACAGAACTGAACAAACAAGAAGCGTTTCCACGAGTGAAGACGAAGACGCTGATAGCGTTGCAGATGGCTGGATTGAAGTTACACGAAAAAAAAAGAAGACGCGCGAGCCAAAACAAGGTGGAGAGACAAGAAGACGCCCGTTCACCAAGCCCGATGCACCAAGGCCGCCGAAGCATTGTCAGCAAGGTTCTATGAGTAAGCAAGATGTCCAGACGGCCCAGGGACCATATCAAGGTAATTGTTCGACCGAGGGACGGGCTGAATATAAGGAGCACGTGCGGTGCGAGTCTTGATGAGGCGATACGCAACGGAGCAGGAGTGAGTGACGACAAGATGATCACGATCTGCCCAAACCCCACGCAAAACATTTTGGTGATAAGCACACCGGTGGAAACCACAGCGACGAAAATCGCCAAGATGAAGGTTTAGACTATCAATGGAAAGAGGTACGAAACGAACGCATATGTTTCAGTGCCTGAGAATATTACAAAAGGAATCATACGCAATGTACCTCTTAAATATAATCAAGATCAGCTCGTGGAAGCACTGGTGAACACAAGAAACCCCTCTCTAACATATGCGAAGAGGCTCGGTAGTACGACAAACGTGATACTGCTCTATGAAGGAAACCGAGTTCCTTCGTGGGTTTACTTCAACAGCGTTATGATAAGAGTATCTCTGTACCAGAAACAGATAGACTTCTGCAAGGAGTGTGGCAGGCTCGGCCACAAACCTGACGTGTGCCCAAGACCGGACATCAAACTGTACCCAATTTGTGGGTTAAAGAACCCCATCAATGGACACGAGTGTACGCCTCAGTGCCGAATTTGTGGTGAGGCGCACCCCACGGCTGACCGGATGTGCAAGGCCAAATACAAGGTGCCACACATAGTGAAGCAGAGAAGGTGGAAGGCAAGGTTCAGAGACTTTGAAGAGCGAACCCCGTCACCATCGGATAGCAATGCTGGTGCTGTGGAAGGAGGCCGCCCTAGTCGCTCGAGATCCAGAACCCACTCCCAACAGGTCATGCGTCGTTCAACCAGATCTGGATCTTCCTCGCCGGTAAAAGGACGGAGCAAAAGTCGTAGCACGAGCAGAAGTCGGAGTTGGAGCAGAAGCCGCAGCGAGAACCGACACCACCCTCAACAAGACATAGGAGGGGCCACACCTGGCGGGAAACAGAAAGGGCCGCGCAAAATCACCTGGCGTGACATAGTCACGGGAACAAAGGCGGACTCCGCACAGGGGCACCCTCTCTCCAGCCGCCCGCGGGCAGCCACCGACCCCGGCCTGGCAGCGAGGATGGAGAACATGGTGAAAGAAAATAGGGAGCCTAGACAAGAGTTGGCCAAGGCCAGAAAGCAGAATGAAAAATCAACGCGAAAAATTGAGGAGCTACAACAGACACTGAACGAAATCCTCAAGTGAATGGGAGGACACCCCGCAGAGACCCCATCATCTGGTGCCTCCTCGTCCCATGCAGCTGCCGATGAATGCGACACAACTTCAGCAGTAGGAGACAGGGACACGGACGTGGGCTGTGGAGGTGTATATGAAGCGCCGGTGGCGGTGGGCTTTAAGCCTAAGAGCTCAAGCGATTCTCAACATTTTAAAGGCGCTGAAAATCACACGCAAGAACTGAAGCGGGCACGACCGGCAGGCGGAAAGATAGACGTGATCGAAGAAATGGTAGACAAACTAACCAAAATGACACAGCGACCGTTTGAGACGCTCCTCATTCGGCTGAACGAGTCTGACGCCGAAAGGAACGCACAGTATGCCGCGGTCAATAACCAACTTGCGGCCGTGAATAAGCGCATCGAATATCTGAAACGCGGGACGGCGCAGTTGCAGCAGCAGGGACAAGGCCACGATGAATTGGGAGGGGACGCATCGACCATTCTCAACAGAAGCAGCAATATCAACACCACCCACACTGAAAAAGGAGGGACGCACGGACAGTCGCGTTCCCCCAACGCCTTTAAATAGCAGCCATGGCTGCATCCCGCAAGTTTGTCGGAAGATGCACCGTTTGGCAATGGAACTGTAGGGGCTTCAAAAACAAAAAAGCTACAATGGTACAATATATGAAAACTCTCTCGAAAAGCAAACTTCCCGAAGTGATTGCTTTGCAAGAACCCTTCGACCGGGCTCAGCTACCAGGCTATGTGGCATGTGGCTCTCTCTGTGAATGCACGCGGAAGGACAGAAAGGTGTGTACCCTAGTTAAGAGAGGGACGGCCTTTATCGACCATTCACTTGATATCAGCGAGGAGTCGGACATAGACCACAACCTGATTGAGGTCGTGCCCTGCATTGGAAACCGGAAGACCGGCCTATTCGTGCCTAATGTTTACAGCCCCCCTTCAAAAAGGAGCCTCACGCACAACTTTGGCGCCCTTTTTCGCGAAGCGATGGCGAAGGCCGCCTCCATTTCCCTCTTAATCTGCGGAGACTTCAATGCACCGCACACCCAATGGGGATATGCAGCCGACTCGCCCAAAGGGAAGAGGCTAGCCGAACTGATGGACGAGCTTGGCTTGGTTCTACTCAATGAACTGGCATCGCACACACGGATTGGACAGGGCGCGTGTCGCGACACGTCCCCTGATCTCTCCATTTGGTCAGACGTGGGCGCGATCACCTGGTCGAACACCTTTGAGGATCTGGGGAGCGACCACAGAGTCCTGTGCATGACAATGGGAGAGGATAGAGGCAAAACGGACAGCTGCCAAAAAGCTAGAGTCGTGGACTGAGACAAGTTTCGAGAGCAAAGAGAACGAGAGAAGCAGGAAGGGCCGATCGAGGATATCGGGGAAAGGTGCAGGGAACTACTCGCGGACGTAAAAAAAGCTACAAAAGAAATAGAATGGCCAGACAGGCGAAAAGAGCCTGAAGGTGGTGACAGGCCCTGCGGAAACGTCGACGACAGCGTTCCCGAGCCGTCCAGGGTGGACCGCCGGCTTGCGCATCTTGTAGAGGCCAAGAAATCTATGCAGCGAAGAGCAAGTCAGCAGAAACTGAACTGGAAGATACGCAAGAAGATTGCCGAGATCAACCGAGAGATTGAGGCCCACTGCGTTCGACTGTGCGAACAGGAATGGTAGGAGTTGTGCGATATGATGGATGGAAACATGAGTGCAGGGCGCACATAGAAGATTCTCAGGCACCTGCTGGATCCAACCAGCACAAGAACGGTGACTCGAGTCCAGATAGCCAAGCTGCGACACAAGTACAAAGACGACGCGCAGGCCTTCGTGGAGGAGATCATCCAGACGCACCTCAGTCGCCCGGCAGGCGAGAGTCACATGGAATACTGTGGGGCTCCCAACGAGGAACTAGACGCGGAATTTTTCATGCAGGAAATTAGAGCAGTCCTCCAGCTACTGAAGACTAAATCGGCACCCGGTCCTGACAAGATCACCAACCGAATTCTGAGGAACCACAATGATGACGCCATCGAGAAGCTACATCAGTATATCAACACATGCTAGAAGGAAGGCCGTATTCCACAAGAATGGAATACAGCGGATGTCATACTAATACCCAAGCCAGGTAAACCACTTGAGGTTCGAAATATGAGGCCGATATCTCTGACATCCTGCGTCGGGAAAGTCATGGAGCACGCCTGCCTCAACAGAGTGACAACGATTCTCGAGAAACAGGATGCCTTCGGCACTCACATCATCGGCTTCCGCAGAGGATTTTAGACGCAGGATGCTATGCTGCAAATCAAGGAACAGGTCATTAACGCACCAAGCACGCACGTGCACGCCCTGCTCTGGTTAGACCTCAAAAGCGCCTTGGATACAGTAAAACATGCTGCCATTTTGAACAAGATCAGCCAACTAGGTCTTGGTTCAAGGTGCCACCGGTACATCAGCAGCTTCCTGACCGGACGCAAGGCGACGGTGAAGGTCGATGGTGCCCCACCAAGAACAGTTGACATGGGGGGTGCGGGTACGCCACAGGGCTCGGTGCTCTCTCCCATGCTTTTCAACCTCATCAATCAGACTACCGGAGTGTCTCGACGCAATAGAGGGCATCAATCACACGATCTATGCAGACGACGTGACCGTGTAAACCACAGCGAATACGAGCGTTGGTGAAGTGCTAGAGAGGATGCAGCAGGGCGTTCGGGCTGTGGAGCGGCACCTTGAAGGCATGGGACTCGTCTGCTCTTCCGATAAGTCGGAAATACTCCTGCATAGACCACTCAAGAAAGGACCTCACCCGCAGGCTGTACTGGACGCCCGTCGCTTGGGCATTCGTGTCATGACGAAGGAGGGGACCCAAATACCGACGGTGTCCAAAATACGAGTGCTCGGCCTGTGGCTGGAAGAGAACGGTGCGAACCACGAGCTGGTAGCACGACTGCAAAAGAAAGTGGCCGCCGCAACGCACCTTGTGCGTCGGGTAGCGAAAAAAAGAAAAGGGCTAAAGGAACACAACGTGACGAAGTTAATACATGCGTATCCGCTGAGCCACATAGCGTATGTTGCCGCATATGCTGACTGGAACAGAAGCGAAACCGAGAAGCTGAACGCGGCGATTCGTCGAGCGTTCAAGGTAGCCCTGGGTGTGCCCCAGCACAGGGAAACCCGCCGGCTTCTGGAGCTGGATGTGCACAACACCCTCGACGAGATAGCAGAAGCGCAGAGGATCGCGGAGATTGAGAGGTTGTCTGGCACAAGAACGGGAAGACGCATTCTCGATCTGCTCGGGATTCGATATCACGAGGCGCGTGGACTTGAGGAAGCATTGCTACCGGAAGTCAGGGATGCCATACTGACAGAAAACATCCCCAGGAACATGCACCCCGTTCACGACTTGCAACGACGCAAATGCAGAGCTGCAGCGATCCTGAAGGCGCATGGAAGCCAAGAGGATGTCCTCTTCGTCGATACGGCCAGGTTTCCACTGTCAGCCGGCGGCGGCGATGGGGGACGCTCGGAACCCCCGCCGCTACCCGTGAACGAGCGAGGCGAAGTCGAGGCGCTAACACTACCACCACTGCTACTGCTACGACAACAACGACTGCAGCGACAGCGGCAACATCAACAGCGAGTCCGGTCAGCGGCGGCTGGACCTGCTTTCTCTATGGCGGTCCTGGACACAACAGGAAAGGTTCGGGTCACGGCATCAGCATCAGCACGGCTGCCATCATCCGAAGCTGCAGGAGAAACGGCCATAGCTTTAGCAGTACTCCACAGCGGTGCAGACGACAGCCTGATTATTAGAGATTCTAGATCAGCGATTCGGAGCTATATTAAAGGCTGAGTGTCCGAGGAGGTGGCACGCATGCTTAACGCCAGAGCTGGGGACTTCGCTTCAGGCAAGATTACTGACAAGGCCCTCAAGTGGTTTCCCGCTCACATGGGGGACAGTGGAACTATCAACAACAACAGCCGTAAAACTAGCAGCAACAACGCCAACAGCCAAAGACTAACCGGCATCCCACCCAACCATAACGAGCGTGCCCACCTCATCGCGAGGCAACTTTCCTGCCGCGATGCAGCCACCCAGGGAGCAGCCACCACCGTGGTTGGGAGGAGCACCGGCCGAGGAACGGTGGTGGCCACACGCACTGGCAATGCCAAAATTACCCCCCCCCCCCACTACGTCCGTTGCTGCAGCAACTGAAGTTGGTGCAGAAGAGGCGAGACAACAGAGGTGCGCCGACTGATATGGAGAAGAATTTCCTGCCACATACCACGACGTGCTTGCGCACTATAGGAAAGACCGGAAGAAATTTCTGCAACCCCACGTGCGCCTGGACAGGTCGCAGGCGGTGGACCTGAGAAGGCTGCAGACGGGCACGTTCACCAACCCCTACCATCTGCACCGCTTATGGCCCACGCTGCACCCGTCGCCTGGCTGCCCGTGGTGCACGCACGAACGGGCCAATATGGCACATATATTTTGGCAATGTGAAAGAGATGAAGATAGGCCACGAGAGAGGATGACGTCAACTGAGGAACCCACCGAAATGGGGCACCTTGCTGAGCGATGGCAAGCCGCCCTTCTCAGCGAGGCCCTCGAAGACCAGGTGTGGGCCGTCCAGCGGGCCAGCGCCGTCGCCGAGGACCTCAAAAGATGTTCCTCGAACGATGTGTCCCTGGCAGCCTAGCCCCGGGCACAGCAACAACCGTTGGGCAAATAAAGTTTATTCAACTCAACTCAGCATCCAAATCTGGTCTCCTTGCTTTGGTAGGAGGTTTTAGTACTAATAAAGTATTAATTTGTGCTAATTCATTTACGGACACTATGAAGCAAAGGATTACAAGACATTGGTTTCATAACAAACTAAAATTAATAGTCATCATCATCATCACCCTGACGACGCCCACTGCAGGGCAAAGGCCTCTCCCAT
The DNA here is from genome assembly GCF_043290135.1 of Rhipicephalus microplus. Taxonomy (NCBI): domain Eukaryota; kingdom Metazoa; phylum Arthropoda; class Arachnida; order Ixodida; family Ixodidae; genus Rhipicephalus; species Rhipicephalus microplus. Next base: position 46,738,662 of record NC_134708.1, read on the forward strand.
GATCTGCCAATCAACCCGGTCTTGTGCTTTTCGTTGCCACGTTACACCTGCGAACTTTTTAATCTCATCAACCCACCTAACTTTCTGTCTCCCCTGCGTTCATTTGCCTTCTCTGGAAATCCAGTCAGTTACCTTTAATGATCAGCGTTTATTCTGCCTATGTGCTACGTCCCCAGCCCACCTCTATTTCTTCTTCTTTATTTCAATTATGATATCCTTAACCCTGGTTTGTCCCCTGAATTCATAGTGTTACTGTTTAATACTTGATATTTAGTAGTAATGTGAGTTGAGTTAGTTGGTGCAAATTGACTTCAGACATAAATAATTAGCAAGAAAAGGACAAAAGGCTAGACAGAGAAATCGGACAATATGTGGTACATACACATACACACACACACACAGACATTACCACCTCAGCTGGTGTTTTGTTTACCTTGTATTTTGCTCTTTTTATACCCATTAGTTATTGCTTATAATGTAGCTGATGGCTGTACGGGTTGCATTGCCATCTACAAGCTGGAACATTCATTTGAAGGCACCGTTACCTGACACAGTTACTGAGATTACAGCTTTCTTGAAAATTTTGCATGCCATTAACTTTTGGGTTTGCATGTGCAGAGAGATAGAAACTTGCATGAAATGTACGTACTGGGTTTGTCCTGTGGTATGTGGTTTGGGGAAGGCAATGTTATGTACAAGGGTGTCCACATCTAAAGTGATCACTTTGTTATTTGTTCACTTGTTAGGACACCTCATGGATGCTATGTTTAATATATAATTTGGAAAATTATTATTGTCATTATCGACACTATGATGATGGACATTTTAATGAAATATAATAAATGTTACAGTTTTATTGACTTTTTATTAGCTATAAAGACGTGTTATCCTTAGATGTGGTCAACTCTGTACTTCACTACTTCACTTATAAGAGCAGTCATAGGCGTGCGCATGGGGGGGTGGGAGCAGTCACCTAAGAGGGCGGGGGGGGGGGGGGGGCACAAAATGCATTTCATACATTCACTTCATAAGGAGGAGGGGGACAAAATCTGGTCTATAAATTAACACAATGAGGAGGGGGGCACAAAATCAGGCCTATTCATTGATGTAATAGGGAGGGGGGATGTTGTGATAAGCCTTCGTCCCCCCATGATGTGGTAACCCTGCGCACTCCTGTGAAAGCAGCAATCCTTCTTGATTGCTTAGCACCACAGTCCTGTTAATTGTAGTGCGTAATGCACAGTTTCCGTTGCCTTCCTATACTCCCTACCATTTTGCAGATTGCTCCACTTTGGCGCCCGAGGATCCGTACCGTTTGCTCGTGTGCGCACAGGGCGGACTGCAGTCCTGCCTGCAGTGTAACTATGTGACCAAGCACAGGAATCACATGAGAGTACACCTCCGCATTCACACGGGCGAGCGCCCCTTCCAGTGTCACCTGTGTCCGGCCACGTTTCACGAGAGGTCCAAACTCGTGGTCCACGTGCGCAGCCACACTGGGGAGCGTCCCTTTCCCTGCGACTTCTGCTACGCATCCTTTAGGCAGCACTCTCACCTTGTTGGGCACATGCGCACCCACACCGGGGAGAATCCGTTTAGCTGTTCCCACTGCTACGTGTCCTTCTCGAAAAAGAGCAACCTCAAGCGCCATATGCACGCCCACACAGGAGAGCTCCCTTATTCCTGTGTTCACTGCAGTGCATCCTTTTCACGAACAGACAGCCTCAAAGACCACATGTCTCGTCGTCATGCAAAGCAGCAGTGAAGTAGGGGTGTACATACTTTTTTGTGCGTGTGTGGTATGAAACAGACTGAATAAATTATACTCTTGAAGGTTATCCCTCAAATTCATCAAAGAGCTTCCAGCTTTCTGAAAAGCTCAAAGTTTAACAGTATCTTGTACGTTCCATCGTCATGAAAATAAGCCCCAAAGGTGTGGGGCATGCAAACATGTTTTTTTTCTGTGAAAGTAACCAAAGTGGTAGCTGACGAAATAATTTGTTACTGTAAAAGGTAAACCCTCAAATATATCAAACAGCTTCTAAATTCCGTAAAACTTCCTCTTCAGTAATATTTTGCATATCTCATCATCGTGCTAAGGAGAACTAAAGATCAAGTGTGTGCATACCTTCGTTTTGTGTGTGTGTAAATAAATGGAGGGGTAACTGATTCAATTTTGACATTGGAAGGTTACACCAAAAATGTATCAAACAGCTTTATGCTTTTTTACAAATGCAGTCTTTTTGCGTGTCCCATGGTAATATAAGAGAGGCTTAAAGATCAGGGGTGTACAGAATATTTTTATGGCAGGATGAGAAAAAGTACTAACAATTAGTGGTTGAAAGTAACTTCTAAAGTGCATCAAACAGCTCTCAGCCTCCTTACACAATCAGTCTTGTACAGCTTTTTTTTTTTTTTGCTTAAAGGGAAATTTGCATCGTTTATAAAATTTTCATTAAAAGTACCTCTAAGTGACTTCAGAGCTATGCCAGGATTTCAAACGTTTGAAGTGCCTTAACTATGAAGTTGGCTACATCAACATGCACAGCGATGGAACCTTCTTGAAGTTGCACGTTTTATATGTCATTAATTTGGAAAATTAAAGCAGCTGTGTCCTTGAGATTTAGAGCTCAAAATCGCAGGAGTGAAGACACCTCGGTGGGTCCTCTGTGTGTTTCATTTCTGTAGTCTCTTGCTATCGATTCTCGATGAATTTTTGTGGTTTTTTGCGATTATATCATATGTAATACATGAGTTGTGTTCTTTTCCTTGTACTACATGTGTCTGCAGTTGTCTTCTAAAAGTGGACATTATTAAACATAACTTACATTAATGTCACTGCTGTGGCTATCTTCTTGTGCCAGCTAGTTAACATGCTGTATGAACTCTTGCTCTACATAGTAAGAAAACAGCGCGAAAACAATGAGAAACGGAAGAAATAGAGCGCTAAAAACCGTGGACAGTTTTCAGGACAGCGATGTCCTGTTCCATCTGTCGTTTACTTGTTGTTTTCGTGCCGTTTTTTTTTTGTTATTTTTTATTGTGAATGTGTACCAACCCGCACAAGTTCACGCACTTCTCTTGCTTTGGACCGCGATGAGCAAGAAACTGTGACATCAGATTAGCGCTGGTGCCCCCCCCCCCTTCCTTCCAATTGTTTGTGTTGCCTCCAGGCACGGCTGGAACAGGAGAAAGGTGGGAGAACACAAAAGAATGAGGGGACTGAATGTCTGTATGTCCTCCCCTGCACTTGCCCTCCAATGAGATGAAAAGTCATGGTGGCCGCCATCTTTAGGTACTCGGAGCAGAGGAGCTCTCTGTGACGACGCATGCAAGTTATGTGTGAAATTTTAGCAACAGCTGTGTTAGGTGACGTCCACAAAAACACAGAAGGCACAAAAGAAAGTGAGGTGACAGTCGAGGGGGAGAGTGCAGAAGGGTGAGGAGGCAGAGCTTGGGTATGAAGCGTAGGAAAGAGCAAAGCCTACTAATAGCATGACGATAATTATAGCGCGGGAACAAAACGACGACACAGAGACAAGAAGGACAATAACTTTCACGTCCTTCTTGTCTCTGTGTCGTCGTTTTGTTCTCGCGCTATAACTGTCGTCATATACCAACTAGCCCTAGCAGCCACACTTCTAACCTACTAATAGAAGGAGCGCTGATGCAAGGAACCGAGAAGTAGGAAAGAAGATGAGAAGCAGAGAAAAGAAATGAAAGAGACAGCAGCAGATATAAACAAGTGGAGAAAGATAAGTTCAATTTCGCTTTTTTAATACATTTATTTTAAAAAAATTGCCCGCAGCTTCCCTCGCGGGAACACTGAGGAGGATGCGGACCATATAATTGGTTAACGGGGTGTTAAAGTGCGACTTACTTGGGTCGATGGCTAAATTGGTTAACGTGGTTGTGAAATGGGGTGTTAAATTGCGACTTACTTGGGTCGATGGCTAAATTGGTTAACGTGGTTGTAGGAGGGGGTGTTAAATGAGTGAACACGTATGCGAAAGGGCGGCGCTGGTCGAAGGGACGTCGATCATTGTGTTTGTGGATTCGTTGGAATTCATTTCACCACGACCTTGGACGTCGACGCGCCGTACAAACCAACCGACGAGCGGCAACTGAGCGAGCGAGCGCCGACCTTGAGTATATATACAGCACGACGGCGCATGCACTGTCAGCTGTTGAATGTTCTCGAAGCGCGACGCCACATGCGAGAGAGAGAGAGAGAGAGATTAATGAAAGAGGAAGAGACAAAAAGGACGCTATTTTCTGCCTCCCGTCGCGGGGGCACGGCTCAGCGCCTTTAGGGATCGGGGAAGGGGAAGTAAAGATGATAGGAAGAAGAGAGGAAGGAAAGAAAAAGTGAATGTCATGGCAAGAGAACGTCTTGTCAGTACAGTCAGTAGTGCGGGTGAAAAGAGTCCGTCTATAAGGCGGCGAGGTCCGCGCAAGCACAGAACTCGAGGAAGGCTCGAAGGGCTTTCGTCTTCGAGCGCGCGGGAAAAAGTATGTCTTCCATTGTTTCGGCAGGTAGTCCAAGCAGACGATAGCGGCTTACCAGTGCGCAACGCTCAGTGGCCAGGTCAGGGCAGGAGCAAACAATATGCTGCAGCGTTTCGTCATCACCGCACCTTCGGCACGCTGGCGATGAAGAGCGACCCGCGGAATACATGCGTGCCGCAGGCCAGACGCTGCCAGTACGCAGGCGAAGCAACAACCGCCGCTCGCATCTGTCCAGGCCGGTCTCCGGAAGGGATGGTGGAGGTTTGCCGCTTGCCACCCGTGTGTCAGGGTGGGCCGTTGGTAAGAGCTTCCGCAGTCGCTGCCGTGAGTAATCCGACTGGGTTACCGCCTTAGTGACTGGCGTGTCGCAGTGGTGTGCTGCCTTAGCGGCGGCGTCAGCCTCCTCGTTGCCAGCTATTCCAACGTGCGAGGGAAGCCAGTGGAGGGACAGGCGCACACCACTCTCTTTGATGGCGGTCAGTTTTGCGTGCAGCAACGCCACAGTTATGCCTGCTTGGTCTGGTTGGAGCAGCGCTTGTAGGGCTGGTCGGGAGTCGCACAGAATCGCCACAGGCAACTGGGGTAACGTGGCAGCAAGGTGGTCGGCTGCCAAGTGAAGGCCGGCCAATTCAGCTGCAGTGGAGCTGGCGTGAAAGGGAAGTCGGCAGCGGATGGTTGTCCCAGTCGATGGTATGACGCAGGCAGCCGCGGCCGAATGGGGGCTGTCCCGAACGGACCCGTCCGTGAATACCAGGAGCTGCCCCTTAAGTCTTTCATGAAGTTTCGCCACGGCTGCCTGATGGAGCTCGCATGCCGGTGTGCGCCTTTTTCTGAGGTTGTCCAGAGTTAATTGTACGTCCAGAGGCTGCTGGTGTGGTGGAGGGGGTTGGATTGGACTGGGGGGATCGGGGACCAGCTCTTCATAGAGGGCGCAGATCTGTGCCATCCGTGACGCTGGTCGGCTCCGCAGTCTCCGAAGGAGGGCAGCGCCCCCGAGGGCCCTGTGAAGGCGATCCACGTGATGCAGCGCCTGTCGTAGCATCAAGAGTGACAGAGGCCAGGTCTGGGCCTCCGCCAGGGTTGCAGCTATGGGTGACTGACGGGGAAGTCCCATGAAGCGCCGAATTGCCATGCGATGTTGCCGCTCCAGTTGCTCCTTGCGGTGTGGCGCTAGCTGCACCAAGGGCAGTGCATAAGTTTGCGCTGTCGTTGCAGCCCCTTCGTAGAGTCTTAGAGCCAGCCGTGAGGTGCACCCTTGGCCCCTGCTGAGCAGTTTGCTTACGGCAGTCTCGACCCTGGTGGCCTTGAGGACGGCGAGCTTAACGGCTGGTATCCAGGTAAGGCGGTGGTCGATCCTTAGCCCCAGGTACGTCACTGCATCGCTCCACGGGATAGGTCGGTCACCTAGCACAAGCCTTCGGACGGCCCTCCGCGCAGTGGCTCTGGGGTGAACCAGCAGTGCCTCCGTCTTCGTGGGCGAAACGTTCAGTCCGATTGCCTTGAAGAAAGAGACGACGGCATCCAAGGAGCGCTGCAGGGAACGCCTTATGGCCGTGAAGTTTTGCCTAGGCCCCTTAACCCACAGTGCCACATCGTCTGCGTACAAGGAGCACTGCGTGGGGTAACGCTTGTCTGCGGGCATCGCGGTCGGCAGCCCCGCTAGCACCAGGTTGAACAGAAAGGGGCTCAGGACGGAACCTTGTGGAACGCCTGCTGTCACTGGCCGTGGATCGCTGAGCGCGCGTCGTACTCTAACCCGGAGGGTGCGTTTTGCCAGAAAGGCACTGATAAAGGTACGTAGGCAGCTCACGATGCCGAGTGTGTCCAAAGCACTCTCTATCGCTATGTGAGGCAAGCTGTCAAAAGCGCTCTGTACATCCAGCAGGACGAGGAGGGCCACTTCGCCGTTGCGCTTGGCCTCCTCCAAGGTAGAGACGACGTCCGCGATCGAGTCTGCTGTGCATCGGTGGCGTCGGAAGCCCGTCTGCTGTTCTGGTAGGAAATCCTTTGCCCCCGCAATCCAATTTAGGCGTGCCAGTGCTATGGCTTCCATGAGCTTGCAGGCAGCAGAGGTGAGAGAAACGGGTCTGTAGGACGTAATGGCAGCACAAGGGCGGCGAGGTTTCCGGATCGGCACCACAACAGCGGTCAGCCAGGCTTCAGGTAGGTTGCCGCTCTGCCATATTTCATTAAAAGTCCTCAACAGGTGTCGTCGTGAGGCCATATCCAGGTTGCGCAGCATCTGGTATGTGATGCCGTCGGCACCAGGGGAACTGCGGCGCTTGGTTCTGGCTAGAGCAACGTTCAGTTCGTGTTCGAAAATAGGGTCCTGACACAGAGATGCGATCTGGCTGGCCGTCCAGGCAGGGTGATGACCTTGCGGTGGCTTGGGAGCAGGCGTGGCGATGAGGGCTGAAGGATTGGCTGGTGGGAGTTCTGTGAAGCGATCGGCCAGTCGCTCTGCCAGTTCTTTTTCACTAATGCCTAAGTAGATGGCCACCGCAATGACGGGTTGCCGCACCATTGGTCCAGTGACGAGGGATCGTAGAAGTCGCCATGCTTTTGCGCCACCTCTTGCCTGACTCAGGGAGAGGCAGATGCCTTGCCAGCTTTGCCGCCTGCGACGGTTGGCATGTCGCCGACATACCGCATCCACACGATTGAAGAGTGTACGTTGAGCTGGGTCATGGGATTTTAGGTACCTTCTCTCAGCCCTGCGCCTCGCAGCCCGTAAGTTCAAGTGATGGAGGTCTGGCACAGGGTGGTGCTCTGGCACCCTGGTCTGGATAGTTGCCGCCTGCGCTGCCACTGCTACCAGATTCAGGAAATCCTGATCCTCTGGGACGTCTCGAAGCTGCCTTCGAAAAGCCCGCCAATCGATCGTACTACACAGCCTCCTCCTTGGGATCTTTCCGCCCACAGGTGAGATGACGATCGGCAGGTGGTCTGAACCCCAGGAGTCAGGCTCCACTGCCCAATCGTACCGGTCCCCTTCACTGGCCAAGGTGACGTCAATGGCGGAGCATGACGGTCGTGCTGTTCTGCGGACGAAAGTGAAGGATCCGGTGTTCAAAACTTGTAGGCCCAGTTGATGGATAACGTCCACCAGATCCCTTCCTCGAGAGGAGCAGGTGCTACTCCCCCACATGGTGTGATGAGCATTCATGTCCCCACATATGAGGTAGTCTCTTCCGAATTTAGCCGTGAGCTGTAACAGCATGGAGGCGTCCCACCGCTGTCCAGGTCGCACATACACAGAGGCCACTGTCGTGTCCACACCGCGAAGCCGCACCGTCACGGCACAACACTCAAGAGCCCCTCCAGTGACATCAGCCACGTTTATGTGCACATGTGGTAGTTCTCGTCGCACGTACACTGCACAACGTGGTCGACCCTGGGGATGTGCACTCGCTATGCACGGCGCGTCCTGGCACGTGTCTAGAGTACACGACGTGATACTTTGGTAACCGATGTATCCGGGAAGTCGCAAGTCGGTCGCTGCTACGTACACTTCCTGCAAAGCAAGCACATCATACTCGCTCTGCAGGAGATGTGAGGAGAGGTCTGCATGCCGCCGCCGCAACGAGTGAGCGTTCCATTGAAGCACACACGGGCGGCGGCGGCGGTGGTTCTCTGCAGCATGCGGATGAGTGTCAGCCATGGTGGCTGCTATGAGGGTGCGCGCCACCTGCCTGAAGGCAGATGGAGCGCAGCTGGTTTTCAGGAGGCAGCAGGTCCGCAACTGCTCTTAACAGGAGCCTCAGGTTTGCATTTTCCTGGTCCACACGAGGCTGGGAAGGTACCTTCGCGGGTGGACGAGTCGTGGTAGAGTCTGGGTGCTTGAGACCAGCCGAAGGGCCCCGTTGTTGTACGCCTGTCTGGCCTGGATGGGTCGAGCTGACCGTCATCTTGGATGGTGATCCCACTGCGGCAGCATAGCTCTTGCCCGTGGTCTGCTTCAGCTGAGGACTATCAGTTACACTAGGGCTTGCCCGCAAGACTGCTTGAGCCTCGCGGTGAGGCAGGTAGGTGGGAGCTGATGCCTTGATGGTGGCCAGGCGCCGCTCTCTTTGCCAGAGCTGACAGTCTGCGGAATCAGCTGAATGTGGCCTGCCGCAGTGCAGGCATCTTAATTTGTTGGTGCAGTTGGCGTCTTTCCCATGGTGGCCACCACATCGCAGGCACCGCTCTGGTCCTCGGCAAGTGACGGCGATATGCCCATAGCGTCCGCACCGCCGGCACTGAAGCGGGCGAGGTCGGGATGGCCTCACTTCGAACACCATGCGAAAAAGGCGGACCCGGGTGGGAGGCACGGGAGAGGCGAACCGCAAGACTAGTGATGTCCCTTGTCGCCTGGCTGCAATCACCGGCACATCGGACGACACGGCGGCCAGGAGGGCTTCGTCGGTATAGTCGCCATCGACGCCTTGCACCACGCCACTGCTTTGTGAACGGTCAGCAGGGAGGCGGGCAGTCACGGGTATTCCTGCGAGCTCCGATGTTGCTAGTAGGCGATTCATCCATTCTGGTGTAGATGCGTCTGCTGCCACGATGTTCTTTTTCGTGTTTACTCTCACCTCCTTGACTCCGGGCAGCGCAGAGAGAGCTTGCGCAATGGCAAGACGAGAGGTGCGGTGAAAGGAGGCGCTGGCGTTTGCTGGTCGAAAAAGAATAGTGCCCGAGTCTAGCGACGATGAAGCAGAAGCCGGCATGGTGTGTTCAGTGGCGCGTACCCCTGCAGGAGCGGTCTGAGTCGCAGTGGGCGCATTAGAAGTCCCTGGAGCAACGTGGGCAAGCATAGCCGTCGATTCAGTGGCGGGACGAGGACCAGTGTGGGCAGCGGGTCCTTGAGATGTCGAGGCTCGCTGTCGGCGCTTCTTAGACTTGGAGAGGACGGTCTGAAACTCAGACTGACTGATTTCGTCAGTTGCGTGTGTGACGGCGTCTTCGTGGGCAACCGCATCATTTGACGTTGGGGTAAGACACGCAACTGTGGCACGTTCAGGCGCTACTGCGTGCATCTTCCGCGAGCCACCCTCATCGTCGCTGCCCGACTCGCTAGGACGCGAGCGCTTACGCGTTGACGTAGTATCCATGTCTGCAATATCAGGTTCCTCGTCTAACGGCAGTGGTACGTTCTGTGGAACGGTGACGTTCACGCACAGAATTGACCCGGCATCTTCGAGTTGGGCTGTATGATGCGCCGCTACAGCGGTCGAAGATGCTGTGGTGCTAGTGGTAGGGCTGGAGGCCGCCGAGGACGTCAGGCCCCTTGCAGTTGTCTCGACGTCGGCAGCAAGCACCGGTAGGCGAAGTGATGTCGGTTTCTCGCTGACGACTCTGCACAGTTTCTGTGCCTGTTCATGATGCAACCGCACCGCTTTGGCACTGGAGATGAGGTTCCACAGCACGCGGGTGCACGCGACGCTCGCTGAGCGTCTGTGTGACGATGTGGGAACCAGGGAACGCGACGGGCGTTCCAATGGCGTAGCCGAGAATGGAGGGGACTGCTCTGCCATGGTAGTCGGGATGACAGCTGCCCCAGCGACGCGCAGGAGCAGAGGACGCTGTCACAGGGCTCAGGTCACCGAAAGCGGTGGCAGGGATCCAAGGGCATAATCTGTAAAGATTACTCTCCTTGACAAGACTCGAACGGGTATGAGAGTCCAGGAACGCGAGGAGCACTGCGCGGAACGCGGTCGCGTCTCTCGCGGGCTGACGCGGTAGCGTCTCTCGCTGAATCGGGAGCACCGGGCAACACGTCTGCTCTCTGTGAACGCTCGAGAGAGACCCGCCACATGCGCGTCCACTGGAGAATCAGGAGAATTGTAGATGTCGAACGCGGTGTGTAGAGGAGGAAGGGTGCACAGATGGTGGAGGAGTGAAGCGCGCGCGGTGTGTAGAGGAGGAAGGGATGCACAGATGGTGGAAGAGTGGGCGACGGCGCATGCGCGCGCGTCAGCTGTCGAATGTTCGAGAAGCGGTGCGGACGGCGCACTACAAGGCGCGAGTATAAGATGCTCCGCATCTAAAAAAGTGGAGAGATATAAGTACAATGTCGCTTTCATAGGCATGACTGTCTTTCTCTGTGTGACTGACTGGTAGGCCAATGAAAGCCGCCCACTTCGTCTGTTTCAAGTTTGGTGCCATGAGGCCAAAGCTTCCGCGCGCGCTGGCAGACCACACTGCTGCCGTGCACTTTTACCGTGAGCATGCCACAGCCGGCTTTGCAGTTTTATTTGTTCCAACTCAAGTGCCACACCAATATCTCAACAGCTTGTGATCAGGTCGTGTGGTCTGAAGCAACATTCCACCTAGCTGTTTCTGGCGAAGTTTGTTCTTCAAATGCAAGCCAGAGAAAAAAAAAAATGCTTGCCTGCATATGTCGTGGAAAAATTCAACAAAAGCTTCACAGCCACACGTAGACGAACCATTGTTCGTCGGTCGGCTTACCGAACAACGCTCGAAGGGCGAACAGTACTTCACCGCCCTGGTCGTTCTACAAGTTCTTTAGAATAAGAGGAGTTCGTGACTCGGAATGTCGTAAAGAACAGCAGAAAATACCTCGCTTCGAGACAGTATTGCCCGCTCACATTCTTGTAAGCGGAAGGTCGGGCACCACGTTTGTTACTGTGGCAACGAGGTCAACGTTAAGTTGTAAAGAACAAGGAACAACGGTGTGCGATCTTCCTGTACGTGGGCCCTACCAGCTCATTTCATTGGGCGAGCCGGCCGACGTCATTGGGTGAGTGAGATGCGGTCAACTGACCCCGCGAAAATCAAGTTGAATATAGGAATTTATTTTTGTATTTAGAATTTTCTAAACTTCATTGATTGATATGTGCGGTTTAACGTCCCAAAACCACTATATCATTCTGAGCGACACCGTAGTGGAGGACTCCAAAAGCTTCAGCCACCTGGTGTTCTTTAACGTGCATCCAAATATGAGCATAGGTACGGGCCTTCAGTATTTTGGCCTCCATCGAAAATGCAGCCGCCGCAGCAGGGATTCGATCTCGCGACCTGCGGGCCAGCAACCCTACCTTAGCCACTAGACCATAGTGGCGGGCCGAATTTTTTCATTTTAATCGAATAACTTGGGACTGCGTGCTGTTATTGCTGCATTAGTGTGTCTGTACGCCAGTCTAGACGACCCACGGAAAAAAAAAAAAAGGGGCGCTAATTAGTGTTGGAGCTCCCATTAACAAAACTACGAATGTGAATTATTTCATAACAGTGATTACTGCCGTAGCAAATGTCTGTCGCCACAGAAAGAACAATGCTGAACATGAGCGAAGAGTTCGCAATTTCTCGGAGGGGGCGGGTTGCCCAACTTGATCTTCCCCATTTCTGTCTCTCTCTCTCTCTCTTTATATATATAGCTAGTGAGAAAAAAAACTTATCGAAAGTTTTAAGATGACAGTACACAAATGTATATTTACATATAAAAAGCTCGCTTTTTTATATGTACGTGTATATCATGTACTCATTTTGCACGAAAGCTGCGCAAATGCCAGAATTTTCGTCATCACGTGACTTCGTCTTAGATACGACCATGGCTCCAAATTTCCTATTTGTCACTGCTTCATGATTTGAATTTTGTAAGCCTGAATGGAAAAGGAGCGGGCACAAACAGTTCCCTGCAAAATAACTGAAAGACAGGCCAACAGCCCGTTCGCAATTAAAAAATATGCCGAACCAGTGCCAGTTTTTTTTTTTTTTTTTTTGAGGGGGGGATGTAGAGTACCTCGAACGAGCGCATCAAGCAGCCCGGAAAAAGCCCCCCTGTACTCTCCGCCTGAGATGTCGGAGGTGACAGGCGTCGCAGTTACCGTGACATTTTGGAAATTTTCGGACAGATTTGTTGAAATACCCTGCGAGTGTAAAAGAATATATATAAATACTGGTTCGTAACGCCTTTTCTAACTTCGAAATAAAATTATGAGAGAAGTTCGCAACGATGCGCCGTTTTGCATTTTTTAAACAGCGCGCGTCGACACGTTGACTGAAACAGACTAGTTCTCGTTTCGCTTTCCGTAAAAAACGCATTTTTTTTTTCATTTTGTTTTGCAAGCTGATAAGTGTTCAATAACTAAACTGCGCCGTACTAACTTCTACGCCATTGTTGTTGTTTGAATACTACTCAACGCGTTTTTGGAATTGCTTTCAGTTGCTTTCACAAACTTTCTTTGTGCCGGTTGCACTCCGCGCACTTGCGAACGACCACGCAGCTGGCCGCTTTTCTCTGCCACGCTAAAAAAAAAAAAACCATGCGCGATCGAAAAATTTATATTTCGACCAGGACCCACGAGTAGCGAAAGTTATCTTTGACGCAGGTGCATGCAAGTGGAGAGTTTTCAGAGTAGTTGGCACTTGCGCGTGTTCACGTTCAAATGCTTGATCGCGTGTAATTTTACTCGAACAGCACGAAAATAAACAGGTCACCGATAGCCGACCTTCCCAGAGTCCTAACTAAGAAATTCCGAAACTGACAATAAAGGCGCGCCGTTGCTGAGCGACGCGGAATAGTTTATCAATGAATGTGGTTGTCTTTTTCGCCGGCAGGTGGCCAGTGCACGGCTTCCAAAATTTCATGCAGCAGCGTCTATGACGTGAAATTCCGTCTTTGTGAGTAGCCGATATTGCTTTTTTCCTAAATTTGCTCGTTTCGCCCGCGTTGTTGTGCTCGCACGCCACGTACAGTAAATACTGGCGCCGACACGACAAATTACGATGCGTGTCCGGCGTTCTAACCGTCGATTCCGGTCGAAAATGCGCCGGTCGGCGCCAATGCACGCTGAACCACGTTAGGCCTAACGTTTATGGTGGCGGCGGGAGCTCTTGTTATACTTTTTGTTCTTGAACGCGATGACGGCTGGTTTGGTTAGTCCAGCGAACGCTGGCGCGCACCAAAGTTTTGCTTATCTAACGTCGACTGCTTGGGAAACGTTCTTGCGTCGCGTCGTCCTAACATTTGTGCTGTCGACCGGCATCCATGCAATGAACACGCCTGGCTTCTGGCCTACGCTGTGCGGCGCGCGTTTTTATGCCGGTTGCTTGCGTACTGCGCCGGCGTGTTTGTGTATTTTTGTTTCGTTGGATCGCTCAGTCTGGACTGTCTTGGGTGGGGCTGCTATAAGGAGACAGCGGTGCGTTCGTAGCGTGTGACGTTCGTATTTGTTAATGATAATTTCGTGACGCCGAGGGGCTCGCGTGTAGCGTTAACCACCCGCTCTTTATTCGATCGCCCCCTAGCCAGGTGCGCATGCGTCGGCTGTGCGGTGCCATTAGCCTTTCACCGCTCTTTTTTTCGTAACAGTGGCCTCTAGAGCTGGCACGTTTTCTTTTGTTTTTTAAGGTGTACTTCCCGCCACTCGCGTTTCCCCCCCCCCCCCCACGATCTCTAGAAGTCGTGTTATGAAGTTCATTTGCTTGTCCTTATCAGTGTTTCTAGAGCGGAAATTTTCTCGTAATTTTCGTTGATAAGTGTGTTTTTCTTGTACTGTGGTGATTTCATTCATGTTTAACATATGTGCTTTTTTTTTGTTCTTCTAGTAACGCACATTGAGGGCGTCTTTTTGTAAGACATTTTTTTCTATATTCTTTTTATTCTGTAACTTTTTCGCGGTATTGCATTCCACTATTGTTTTCTGCCTCCCAGAAGAGTCCTCTCGCACGATAACGGAGTTCACAACCAAATAATGCAACTTCCAAAAGATTTTGAGTTTTCCTTTCAAAGTAGTGCTGAACTGACCTCCATGTTGGGTATCCTTTCACGATCGACCAGTATTTGAAGCTGTTGTCAAATAATTTGAATTTCTTTATATTTTCTGTCGGAAAATTTCGGGCAGTTGGACACAAGCGCAATTAAAAAGTGCTGTTGCTCCGAGGTTACAAAAGATTAGTGTCTTTCTTTCAGATGAACTAGCCATATTGCAACACTCATCACTCAGCGTGGTTTGTAAATAATCGTTAGTGGGCACTTGTGGCTGTGTTTCGGGAAGACACAAGAATAGTAGGTGAATGTTGGAAATGTCGTAATTTAACATAGCGTTTGCAAAATGTGGATATGAAGGACTGTCATTCCTGGCAGTACGTTATTTCAAGCTGTGCCTCAAAGGAGTACCAACACAAGATAAGTTGCCGTGACATATTTGTGTACACTGTCCTTTATGAAGGGGAACACGTGAGCGCGTGGCCTGCACTCTATGGCGGCTGCCTACAGGATCATCATCAAGCAACAGTAAAAGACGTTGGCTTTTGGCGTCATCTATTGGCAAGCAAAACAACGTGTTATAACTTCTGGACAAGCGTTGAAAGATAATGTAGGCAGCCATTGTAGAGAGCAGGTCATGCGATCACATAAAGGACAGTGTACTTCCCCTAAATCTTTAACATGAGTGCACAAGCAGCAGTTTTTTCTGTGGGTCTATCTCATGTGACTCAGCTGTAAAGGTCCTGCGACGCTTTTTCGTCTGCATTCTGTAGCGCTGGAGTTTGTATACCCACGCATGTCGAGATGAATGCAAAAAGAATTATCGAATTCTGTACTCTGTAACGGAAGTTATTATCCTTCAAACTTCAATATGCCAGTAGACGAGAGAAAACATTTCCTTTCTCATTTAACTCTCCCACTGATGGCAAGGGCAGTTTCCAATAACCGCGAGTTTCTTACAAAGACGTACCAGATATTTCTCCTTGTGGTGGCCGTTGTGCATCGTCCCTAGTGTCCTTTCGCAATGGTCTTCACGTTTTCATATTTAAAAACGAAAACCCTTTTGTATATGAGCAAGTATAAAGAGCGCTTTCATAATATTTAGTACTCAATAGTCTTGCCTATCTAGATCTGTATGAATATTACGCACAAATTGTTGGGTCAAACTGATCAAAATGCATGGCCTATGTTGTCATTCACAAGTGGTCAAGTGTCACTTCTGATTACAGAAGCAGGTGTTGTCTGTAGCTTTAGTCCGAAAATAGTGCATCTTCTCTGTAGGAAATAAAGTTACAACGGCTTTGTTTTTGAGTTGCCACTCACATAACGATATCGGTGCATTCAGCAATTCGAGAAGTGATGAAAACAACACACTTAATTCGTGCCACTGGGCCCAATTAAATTTGTACGGGAAAGGGGGGGGGGGGGGCTAGTACACGCCCACTAAAAAGTGGCACTTGCTAACAAATCGCTGCAGCGCACATATGGCCTCAAACATGTTCAAACGGAGCCTTTTGAAGTAAGTTCTGTGCATCCGAGTGCGAAGTGGTGCACTTTGCGACTTCCTCGTGTTTGTAATGTTAACCACCACCTTTTGCACGAGTTTTTTTGCTGCCATTCTCTCTACATGTGCGGCTATTTTGTTTTTGGTAACATGACCAGACGTACTTGCAAAAAAACCTGAACTCACCCATCTCTCTGCTCTACTTGAAACCGAAACTGCGAGTGGGTGCTCATATTTCTTCACATAATTAGCCTTTGCGTATTCGAGCAGGCGAGGTTTACAGCTGTGATAAACGGGCCATGAGGTCCCAAAAAACAGGACTTCAAATTTTAGTGTCAGTGCTCATTTACTATTTGTTGTCAACTTGCATATGAAGAGCTAAGTTTTGCTCATTGTTAATTGCTCATTTTGCTCATTGTTAGTATGGGTTCATTCACATTTATACCTCCTAGGTAGCACGGAAGAAATAGTTCTGGATAAGGGAGTACAGAAAGTGTCCGCTCAGTAGCGTTATGAAATTGGCCAAGTCATCTTTGCAGCGGC
This sequence comes from Rhipicephalus microplus, assembly GCF_043290135.1. Lineage (NCBI taxonomy): Eukaryota > Metazoa > Arthropoda > Arachnida > Ixodida > Ixodidae > Rhipicephalus > Rhipicephalus microplus. Next base: position 46,754,933 of record NC_134708.1, read on the forward strand.
GGTTTTGTGTTGAGGGGTGAGCTTGATTAGGCAGTCATAGTAATGGTATTTTTGGCCAGCAATGTTTTGCGATGCATGAAATGGATTCCGTGTGAGAGAGGACTCTAGGGAGGATTTGCTGATGTAGAAGTGCTGCTTTGTTGGGCTGTCGTGGTCATTGGATTTTGTGAGGGGCCCTTCTTGTTTGCTTGCTGGCGCATTCTGCATGGCGGATAGTAGCAGTGTTGTTTTTTAAGCACAGCCAAGTACTCTTGCCCCATATTCGTGTGGCACAGTTGAAAACACTGCTTATCATGTCACGTCTGAATGTTTCAGTGGCAAAATTAATGCTGTAGGAAGTTTGGTAATAGTGGTAATGCAGCTTTGCCTAGTTGGCTAGCCTGGTGATGATGGCAACTGCCCACTGTAGGGATGTTCCCGAAGCGTGGTCAGGAGGTGGAATTGCTAAAACTCACAAGTTTTCAGTGTGACCGAATGCTGAGAGAAGCGGACATTGTTGAACACGGTTTGTTGCTGTTGGACCCACAAATTGCTGGTAAATGAGGCTTCACAACGAATCAGTTGCTGCCTCTTGTATTGCTAATGATTGTAAAGCATAAGCTCGATTTTGAGGCTGTCCGTAACTCGGTGTAGCTGTGTTGTCAGTCTTGGAGCATTACTAGTGTAAAGTGCAACTTTATGAGCCAAATCACTATTTATAGCGTTGGACATGAACCAGAAATACAAGTATAAGTTCGTAGCATCTTTATCTGCAGTTTTGTGCAGTTTGCTTGCCCACATGAAGGTCACTGCTGATAGTATCCATGAGGGCATGTGATATGTAATGCTGCCTAGTCATGAAATATAAGTTAAGCTCTTCATTTTTTTTTTCTTTTCCCTTGCCTTGGCAGTTGTGAGGTCACTCTGCTAAGTTGTACAGGAAAATTGCATGTGGATTTTGTATAGGAAGGCTCCATATTGTGAAGTCAGAAAAAAAAAAAACTGTGGTGCATTGCAAAAAAATGCAATTACTTATCCAAAAGCTGTGCTTTCCTGTCATTCCCAGGCTGGTGATCTGAATAAGGTGCTCATTTGCTTTAATAAATTGGGTTGACTAAAGCATAAATGCAGAAAACTGTAGCAAAAATAATCTTTAAATATCAACCCAGCATAGTTTACATAGTTCCTCTAATTGTAGATTGTAGGCTAATATCTATGGAAATATTGATTGTTGTGGTAGTACTGGTAGTATCTTCATTACTGTTGTGAGGAAGGAAAAAAAAATGATACAGTAATGGGTGTGTTAAGTTGCTATGTCATTTTTATTGGAGTTGCTTTTTTAGTATGCTGTGCTCTTTTATTTTGCATAGAGTATACACTCGAAAAGTGATGCATGTCATTACATGTCCAGTGTCAGTGCTATTTTTTACCCGATATTATTGCACTTAAAGATGTTGATACTGTATTGTTTCATATGGGGTAAGCGGATTGCTATGGAAATAGTAAATGTAGTGGTGTCCTAGAATAGTCACTTACCTTGTTTCAAAGCACAGTAATTCTGATCTGTGGCACTTTTGGTGAAGTATATAGGTCATACAATTTGCATATGCATGGTTGCAAATGTGTTTATTTGTACAGGGCGTTCTGTGCACTTATTGTGGTGCCCTCTGGCCAATAGTTTTGAAAAAGGTCGTGAAATTGGGAGCATTGGAATGCTACATATTTTCAACATTTCCATGTTTTTTTTTTTTTTTCATTCCTGTTACAATGTGGGAGTGGCCCGCAGTCTTGCTCCCTATAAAACAAGGGGAAGATTTTTCTGGACACGAATTGATGTTAGTATCTTTCACTGGGAAGCACTAAATGTTAGAAATGGTTGTGATGCTACGACTGCGCCAATTGCACCAAATTGTTCGACTTCTACACCCTGCTACATTTCCTCAAAATTTGGCCAGTGTGCGTCGAACGTGCGCCAAATGTTATGCCCGTTGAAAGTGGCGACATCGCGGCACCTGAGTAAGACGCAACTCGAGCCAAACCAAGCCTGACTGGGTTAAATCTCAATTTGGGATTGCGTTAATGTCCAATTTTTCAGACTTCCTAGGTTCTGCAAAATTGTCCGAAAAAAATATTAATACTTTTTTATTCCGCTCAAGTAATTTAATTGCTACAGCCGCGTCTGAAATAGCTTCAATGCCCCCAGGGTACATTTATCAGGCATTTTGGTGCACGCTCAGGTTCTCGTAAATACATTCAGGACCTGTCGACGTCCATCTGCAAATTTGTGTCTCGTGATGAGCGCTGTCGATACCAGTAAAGCATGAAATAAATTGCGGCTTTATCGTATGGGAGCATGTGGAAACGATGACTCTGAACATTAAGAGTGTGGCAGAAGACAGGAATACTTGTCCGGACCTCCGGGATGCGTGTGTGCACTTAGAAGCTGCGCCACTGTACGAAAATCTCCGGCGAGGCCTAGCATTTGCTGTCGCACGAGACCAATCATTTCCTATAGTTGTGTGCAGCACATCACAAACAGAGCTGATGCCGCTCCTACCGGGGCGCTTCCGTACGCACGTGTTTTGTTGTGGAAATGCCCATATCGCTCCTGATCACACACACGTCTGTGCGGCGCACTGAGTCGACTCGCACAGAAAGGTACTGTGGACGGCTGCGTGGCGTGTGTGGGTGATTAAGACCAACGTTACTAGAACCAGGTCAGTTTCGGAGCTCCCCGTAGACGCGCGCTCTCTGAAGTCGCCGTGGTGGCCGATGCGAGAACTAGTGGCGCTGCTGTGCCATTTTGCTTCAAGCCGCGCGCGTCGTCTGCTGCAGCGCAAGTGATTCGCGTTCTCGTCGCAGCTCTCATCAGTCATGATAACCGAGATTCACCATAGACACTTGAGCGGTAAACTCAACCACTTCAAAAACGAAAATTTGTAAAACATCTATTTCATAATCACCACTAAATGTCAGGAACCTTTCCAATCGGGAAACTAATTATTTATTTCTTTACTTATTTATTTACAAACAGTGCCCGGAACGCTGTTTTCAGGCGGAATCGGCTGTGCCCGAAAAGCTTGTGTTGGGCGCTAGTTCGCAATACATTTTAAAAATAGAGTGCGCGAAACACAAGACGCCAGAATAGAAGTACACAGGACCAGTTGTTAGTACGCGATCGTCCTTCTATATTGGTGGCTCATCTTAAGCATAGTTTATTTTGTAATCAGCTGTGCATCTTTCACGTTCTTTCCAGTGTTCGTCGGCCTGCAAAATTTCCCAGCCAAATGTCGACTGCGCTATAATGAAAACACTTTTTAGAAATACAGTTTGCTCAAGGTGGCATTTTTTTTATATTGTGTAGTTATGAGCCATCTTTCTCGCGAGCGAATTCTCTCATGGAGGTATAAAAAAATTGTAGTTATCATGCCAACTCTCGGGCGAAAGATGGCTAATGTATTAGCCATCTTTCTCGAATAATTTCGCTGGGTTATTGCCGAACACTCGTTACATTAGTGATGTCATAAATGAAAGCCTTAGCAAATGAGGAAGCTCAGCAAGGGTATTTTCTGTTCTCTCATCCGAAACTGCGGAAAGCTTTCGCTCAAGAGCCAGGATCTCCTTATGTTTCTTCCTTTTTGAGGCAGCCGCACAGGCAAACCTCTTCGAGAGGTTGCGGACCTTTTATTTTCTGGTTTTCACCACCTTTGCAGGCTTTCTGGCTAGCAGTGGCCTTCGTAGGACAGGCAGAGAAAGCTAGTAGGCCGCTTTGTAAACACTGTAAAGTGTTTACGATCAACACTAATGGTTGTGGACACAATCTAGAGCTACCACCTCGTTCCACAATAACAGTTTTTTGTAGTAGCAGCTCTTGGTGCAAGATTTCTGCAGTAGAAAAACTGCAGAAATAGAGTTCTACTACACAAGCACAGGTGTGCTTTTTAGAACTTTTTTGTTGAGAAATAAATAAATACATATTCATAACAACCATATTGGTCTACTCGCACCACTTTGACAGTTTAGAAACGGTTCATTTTCACCAATTCGTCAAACACCTGCATACGATTTTGAGGTTATATAAATGTTCGATCTACCTTGCGCACATATTACACATTCAATGAAGTTTCTCTTGCCGATTTTGCTTTAGGATCTGTGTGGCTCACGGCCATGCGTTTTATCCAGAGACTGTAAAGGCCCAGTAATCGCGTCATATTATATGGAACACCACCCTCATTCTGTATTGAAATATAACGTATGCCATGAGGTGTTATTGGCAGATATTTCTTCAGGGTCTTTTGTACCACATCCCAAAAGAATATCGAATCCCAGCACTCACTCACAGCATGTCCAACCGTTTCCGGCTCGTTACACAGAGTTCAGTTTGTGTCCATGCCAGACATAGCCAGGAGGTAGCACACCGGGCCCTTGCCCCCCCCCCCCCCCCCCCCCACGCGAAAAATTTTTTCGCGATAGCATAGAGAATAACAAATGACCATTTCAAGGGGGTGCCTTGCCCGAAATGAAGCAGGTGCCCCCCGCCTAATTCCCCCCTCGAAAGAAATTTTTGGCTACGCTTTGCTTGACTCGAGTAGATGCGCTGGAAGCAACAGTACCTTCAACCAGTGGTGGGGCACAACCCAACAACATCAGCCTCCCAACACTCGTTGAAGGACGCGCTTCTTCATCATTCCGTAAATAAGATGAAATAACAATACCCAATTACACAACATACACGCGATACCCCCCCCTCACTCTGCAACGCATTTACTCGACTTCATTCCGCAGGAACATGCGGGCGGCTTTTTTTAAACTCATCACGATCCCAGGGTGGCTCAAAGAAATGATGATCAATGTCATTTCCGTAGCCGCTTTTGCGGCCTGGGGCACAACAATAAGGCATTGTTTATTGGCGCTCTTGTCACATGTTAGAAATCTTTCGTAAGAGACGACAGTTCACTAAATAATGGCGCGAAGAAGCGACCGAGCGCCGAAAACGTGTTGTCGTGTCTAAGCGGCAACATGTGTGTCGCGACGCGCGGCGTGGTATGTGAAGCAAGACGGAACAGCAGCGCCATGAGTTCACGCGTCAGGCGCTCGTGCCGCCGCGCGCGCGGAGCTGCGAAACTGATCTGGTTCAAGTAACGTTAAGACCGTGCAGCCACATACAGAAGTGAGGAGAAGATATGAAAGATGGACACGGTCGCAAGAGTTCAAGGACGGGACACCACTCGGCGAGAGCTCTTGTCGGTGTCGGGAGATGGCGTAGGGCGAGCCAGTTGGCCGGAGCTGCGCTGTCGTCGGAGATCGCGGGGGCATAACCGGTTGGCACGAAATCCAGCGAAAGCATTGTTATCTAACTTCTTTCAGACCTTACCACAGTGTTGTGCGGTATCATTAGACTCAACCATAGCTCACTAGAGAAAGAGAAACATTATTTGAGGTCACGCTAAAGCCCATAAATATTCCTCCATCAGGAGGACCATGACTAGCTGGTCGGTAAAGGCTGCTTACACTAACCGACAGTGTAAAACATGACCATGTAGGTGGGGACACTTCTTGGCTTCCTTCAGGGATGCGATCGACTAGATAAAGTATTAGCGGCTTGCGTCCATCGCACTGATGATGGCAGTGCTCAGCTACAGCAAGCCAGTGCAACTTAAAAATAATAGTAGGGGGGGGGGGGAATGTACCTTTGGCTATATAGCAGCCACCGAGGCCGGTGGCAACGCCGGCGTTTAGCGAGCGTTGAGTTTGTCACTCGCGAAAACCGGGCTTGAGTTGCTAGTCTACTTTAGACACGTTCCTTAACAGGTGTTTTTCATTCCCATTTGCAAAATGAACTTGTGATGTAAGCAGTCACGCAGGAAATATGACGAAAGAAAACGTCAAAGTGCTTCATTAGCATATGCCGGTCAGTTTGCCCTAGGCGCCAAGAAAAAGCAATTTTACGAAATGTTTTTTGTGATCCCGAACGACTCAAAGAATGAGCTAAAGCGGTGTCCACGAACGACCATACGCTTCGCACGAAGGATGCAGTCTGCAGCCAGCTTTTTGCAGATGGTATGACTCAGAAGATACTTTGGAGAGCTAGCAGAAAAGATCCTGATTGACAGGCTAAAAATAAGCGTTCTTTCGATACACTCAATCCCTTGCATTTCTGAGTCTTCTTCCAGTATGCCCTTCTTTGGAGTCCAGGAAAAGAAAGCTACCTACCACAGGGCACTAACATTTGTTTTATGCTTATGCAATACAATGAGTCATTGCAATAAATAGGCCCGTGAGCATGTTCTCCCATCTGTTAATCGCACAGCCGTGGACATTCCATCATATATTTATCATAAGAGTCGCGAAAATAGAATTCGGCAGAACATCAAACAGCACCTACTTAATCATGTCATGCTTGAGGTCTGAGATATAGAATGAAAACTATACTGTTTTCGTTTAGTTTCCTGCTTATAGCCAGCACATTACTCGGTATCTGGTTAAGAGTGTATGTAATGCATGCCAACAAATTGATCTAGCTATCTAAGTGGTTGCTTCTCTCATGAGCAACCACACGGTCTTGTTCAAGTTCTGCTTTGCTGGTCATTGAAGCTGGGCAAAGCGTGGCATGAAAGCATATGCGGTGAATAGCAAAATTAGCTACTCTAACCAACCAATGCAGATCTTGGAGGTGTTACTTTTGCATACTACATCGTCGACAAAGGTACAGTTTTGGAATGTAGACACACATGCGACTCGGAAAATAAGTTCACCAAAATCAAGTTGCAGTCATCATGCGGGTTAAAAAAAAAGGAAAAATAGGGAGCAGGCGATTTTAGGCGGCTAAGCGGGTTTGGATGGGTTACAAGCAAGCCAGCATGTTGCATGGATGCACAACACGATCGGTTGTGGAAAGGAAGGGGCTGCTCTCTGAGTTATTTGGAAGTTTTAAACCAGCTGGGAAAGGGGAGTTGCATTTGCCCAGAATGTCATGGTTGTTCCATTACTTTGGGAAGCATTGAGCAGTAAAAACCTTTGTTGTGTTCCGTAACACTTCGTAGTGCGGAGGAAAAAAGTGGAATACTTTTAGGTATGTGAAACATTGCTTTGGTAACCGCATGAGTATTATAACCCATCACACTGCACTTGTAAGAGACTCTCATTTTAAGTGTCATTGCAGTCTTGCGTCTATATGGCTACAGCTACATTCACAGTTGGCATTAGTGTGTGTCATCAGTACCGTACGCTTTTTGTTTCTACTGATGAAACTGCAGTGTTTGCTTGCACGCCTGGTGAATAGTGTGTTGAAGTCTGACCTTAGCTACTGTGACACTGCGTCACCGAAACGGCATAGAGAAATTGGAGCAGGAACAAATGCCAAATGAGTGTTTGTAAATGTGGATGACCGGTGGCTTTGGTTTCGTGTTGGAGGAGTGCGGTGAAAAGGATATTTCCACAAGTCACTTCAGCACCTGTGCTTTTCATCAAAAAGACCAAAAAAGTTAGCAACGGTTATTAGTAAGAACCTTAACTTTGAGTGAATTTTGCTGTAACTCGCCAGTTTCGTAATTTTTTTTGTTGAGCTCCTGTTGTTGGGACTACATGTCATGCTTGCATGAGCTCGAAAAGTGCATTCGATGGGCAAATGTCATTTGACGTGCCCACTTAGCAGCAGCGGAAATGTCATTAGCAGCTGTTCACATTCACTGCAAATGACATTACATGTGCTGATGGAAAGAAGTGTAAACTTAAAGGCCAACTCCGGCAATTTTTTGCTATGTCAGGGTAATGGTGGTTTTATGTTCCCGAGACACACTTGTCGCGCTCGGATAGCTGAAATGCTCAATAATTTTGAAAATATTTTTAATTAGCAAAATACCGCAGTATCGAAACCCAACCAAGTTAGCTTCTACGTATGATGTAATAGTTTGCCAGAACCTGCCTGGTTGTGCATAACGCAGTAAGATGACACTTGTACAGGCCGTCCAAGTTCGTGCCTGCGGCGATCAGCTAAAACGCTTTCGCTGTTATGGTGAATATGTGGCGAATCGTGCAACACCGCTTGCCTCCCATCGCACGCCCACCAATGTGAGAAAAGGAAATACCAAGCTCAACCAAGAAAGTGCTGGCCAAACCCATTCTTCCATAGCAAACAACCTGCTGTGGCACATCAGTTCCGTCACTTCTGCTTTGTGAAAATCGTCCCATGCACGATTTTGTCATTAATTCCGGCAAGCGAGATGGGCGTTTGGAGGCAAGCTATAAAATTTATTTGAAAAGAATCTGCGAAACTATCAAGTCTGCAATTTGGCATGAATAGCGTAAACCGGCAAATGAACATACCCAGTCAATTTAATTGAAATCCACTGACCTAGAAAAATCGACGAAGTTGGCCTTTAAGGCCTCACTTTCTTTGATAGACAGAACATTGATGAGAACTTGTCTTTTCTCATTATATGTGTTGTGTGACAGGGATTTTAGAATACTAAAGCTAATATAGTGGGTGGAAATCAATCTTAAAGATGTCTGTAAACATTGATTGATTGATATGTGGGGTTCAACGTCCCAAAACCACCATATGATTATTAGAAACGCTGTAGTGGAGGGCTCCGGAAATTTTGACCACCTGGGTTTCCTTTAACGTTGTCTGTAAACATGGACACAAGAGAAAAGTCGGGGCAACACAAACACCACACTTGCGTTAACAAGGCACTGCTGTGCCGGATAGCTTTTATTATATTTCAGGAGTAAGTCCTGTTCAGCAGCTTTCGTTCTTTCGCGTTCAGTCGCCCCGAAGCCTCCTGTGATTGTCTCTAGGAGTAACCTTTTCACTCACTGTTAAGCTGAAAAAACTGCACCTTGTCCATCAGCTTCTGCAATATAGTCAAAATCTTTAGACTATTGCAGCCAATTGGGGTTGCCTCTAATGCCAGGTCTTCTGATCAGTAATGTCGAGACACTGATTATAATGGTTGCATTATGGTTACGCAATGACTTTTAGGAGCGTGTCGCTCGCCGAAACCATACAAGTCATGTTTGCCCTTATCACAAGTGCTTCGTCACAATGCACGTCTTGTGTGTCAAGGGGAAGCCAGGATATGGCATTCTTTGGTTAGAAGAGCCTGCTTTAGTGGCTACTCTCTGATAGTTCGCCTAAAGGGTCATTGACCACGCAGAGGTCAAAATATAGTTGTGTTGTTGCAGTTGTGTGCAAGTGTACAACAAACACATGGTCAGAATTTTTCGAAATGGGGTTGTAATAGCAGAGTCGCCCGCCTTCTATAAAAAAGAAAGACATTTCACTCTTTCATTTCCTATGCTCCGTTTGTTAGCTCGTCTAGGGGTGCAGCAGCTGTACCAATTTGATACAATTCTCCAATTTCGTGTTGAGCTGTGCCAAAACCATGAAATTTGCTGGAATTGCGCCAAATTGGCTCGATGAGCCTTGTCAGTTGCGCTTAATTCAGCGAGAAACGGCAGCCACATTAGCTATCTGCGTGAAGTTTGCGTCGTCAATCAATCCAAGCACTCCGACCCCAACCCGAAACCATGCTTTAAGATATATTGCCGTTAAGTCAGGGCACTCCCGACACGCGATCGACCTGATTTAGTAACAAAGCCACGCACCATTGGTCCGCTGACCGCTGCGGATATCTAACGGCGGGACGGCGCAAGTTGAAGACAAGAAATTGTTGCTGCAACCATCAATGCTTCGTGGAAAATATGAACGTCCTAGTCAGCAAACGTGGCTATGGCATGTTAGCAACTAAAGCTGGAAGCGTATGCCGTGTTCCCGCGTGCGAATAGACTCAACGTGCTGGGAAAACTGACGTTACCGGCGACAACATTGGTTGCCATAGCAACGGCACATAAAACATTTTTCTGTCTTGAAGTTTCGTCATCTTGGCAATAGATATCTGGTGCATTTGCCGGGACAACAAGCGCACGCCGTTGTTACTTCATCTGGTCGAACGCGCCTTGCAAGCGAGCCAAGAAGTTGCGCCCTTAACCAAATCCTGTCGCAAAAAGGGGGGGTGCAGGGGTGTTTATGGCTTGTTCTAACTTTACAGATGGCTGCTTAATCCACCTTCGCCGTTAAATACCGGTGCCCTGCGAAAAAGCGCATTGTGATTTTGAAGGGGCTCACAGCACTTATCGAGGACACAGTACTTTTTGTTCAATTAGTCACTCATTTATATGCCGCATAATTGTGAGTACTAGTAGGATCAATGATGTCTGAAAAGGTTGCTGGCAATGATTTGGAGAAGTGTATGACATTGCTGATGCCTTTAAAAAAACCTCTTTTTTTTTTTCGCCGCCCCTATGAATCCCCGGAATTTCTAGGTCGCCAGCTTGGCAGATCCACATTTGAATTCGCAGAGTCGGACATGGCAAACGCTAATGTGGACATTATTATTATTTGCTCAGTGAGGTTGTTCAAAATACTAATTTTATTGAAATGGCAGTGCTCTTACTCTACTGCACAATTTAGGGCATGTTTAATGGTTTGTACATATTTTTTTTTTTCTAGAGGTAAGATTATTTTTCTAAAGAATATTGTTTCCTGTAACCTGCTTCGGATTCGGATTTTTGTGCTCCAAAAGCCACATCTTTTTGATCCAAAAATTGCTCAATTCTATTTTGGCTGTAGCACCCCTGCTTGGCCAAGCAAGTGCTTCGCTACGTGTGAGAAGGAAGAGTGACAGGGTGGCATACCTGCGTGCGAACAGGTTCCTTTTGTGAATGACATGGAAGTGGAGGAAAATGTTGATGTCATCGCAAACTTATTAGTATCGCTCCATATCACTTCTGTAGAAAGCTAACATGGACTAGAAAGATCTGGGTGCTGGTTCAACAGCATTTCATGAGGTTATTGGCATGTCAACATAGCATATAATGGAAAGAGAACAAGCCACTTGGCTTATGGTTGACTGTGTGGTTTGCTACCCTATTGTCAGATCCTTTGAGGTAAATGATTTATGTCTTGCACTATTTAAATTTTATATTGTGGTGTATTTGATTGCAGTGGGGTGCATGTAATAGTTCTATTTTAGTGCATACCTTTCCTCTCTTTAAGAATTGCCATGCCGCCACGACAGCCCAATGATACTTTGCAGTCATCTTTTTGTGCCCATCGCCTTTTTTGATGCTTTGACATGATGATGGCGGAGCTCTGTACACAGAAAGCACCTGATAACCGAACCCCTTCCTTCCCACCTTCTTTTGCTCTTTTGCAGCCAGTGTTTTTTTTACCCGTTTTTTTTTCTTCGTAATTTTTTTTGTTCTTTTTTTCTCACTATTTTTTTACCGGCCTGGATCCATCTTTACTCACCATCGCTGCTGCTCTCCGTTGCTGACGTTGGGGGCCCTCCTGTCTTCCCGGTGGGTTTGTCAACTTTGCCACCCTGCTGACTGACTTTACTCCTGCCACAGTGTTCACGGAGGAAGGGCTGTTTTTTTTTTATTCCCTTCTACACCTCCAAGGTGACCAAGGCCAGCCGCTGTTATATCAAGATTCCTGGCGAGACTGAAAGCAGCAGACCAAACTACTGAACGGGAACAGTGAGGGCCTGAACCAACGGAGCACGCTGGAACAATACGAAGCCATGGAAGGCGACGGAGGCAACAGCCAGACAAACCTCATCATCAACTACCTTCCCCAGGGCCTGACGGACGAGGAGTTCCGCAGCCTTTTCACCAGCATCGGTCCCATTAAGTCATCGAAGATAGTGCGCCACAAGGCAACCGGCTACAGCTACGGCTTTGGATTTGTAGACTATCAGGGAGCAGGCGACGCAGCTCGCGCAGTTGAGTCGCTCAATGGCCTGCAGTTGCAGAACAAGAAGATCAAGGTGGCATACGCCAGGCCGGGTGGTGAGACCATCAAGCACGCCAACCTCTACATTCGCGGCATCCCCAAGCACTTCCCCCCTGAGCAGGCTGAAAAGCTGTTTGCAGACTTCGGCCGGCTGATTCAGTTTCGAGTGCTCAAGGACGACGCCGGACAGAGCAACAAGGGCGTGGCGTTTGCGCTGTACGATCTGCGTGAGAATGCCGAGGCTGCTATGGCGGCACTGACCGGCCAGACGCTTCCAGGCGCCACCGAGCCACTTCTGATCAAGTTCGCCGAAGACAACTCCAAGAAGCTGCGACCTCCGGGAGGCCGGGGGCCCCAGGGTCAGCTGATTGGGCCCCCGAGCGCTGGCGGCGGAGGCCCCATGCGCGGCGCCCAGGGTCGTTACCGTTACAACCCATTGACGGGTTCCTACCAGTACCCGATGCAAGGCATGGCACCTGCTCCCACAGCGGCCGATGCAGCTGGGCACGTACTCTTTGTCTACAACATTGGGACCGATACGGACGAAAAGTCGCTGTGGCAACTCTTTGCCCAGTATGGCACGGTGACCAAGGTGAACATCATCCGCGACACAGCCACGGGCCTGTCCAAAGGCTTTGGCTTTGTCACCATGGCCAACTACCAGGACTGTGTGTGGGCCATCGAGGCCTTAAATGGGTTCCGCTATGCGGGTCGACCGCTGCAAGTCTCCTTCAAGCAGCCCAAGTAGAAGTGATCGTTGTGCTGGCAGTGGTCATCAGTGGACGGTTGCAAGGGGCATCGACCGCAGTTCTGCAAGTCAGTTCGTGTACCTTAATTTTAATGGTAGCCACCCTGGTTGTTTTGAAAAGTCATTCCGAACTGTTTGCAGGACTCTGGGGTGCTCGCTCTTCTTGCAACTCGATAACCATGTCCACGTCTTGTTGGTGACTGGCAGTGTTACGTGCCTCCCTCATATGTTTTGTTTTTTTCCTCTTATTCATTGTTGAATTGTTTTTCCGAGAACCACTCTGGATTGGCTTAACGCTGCCACATATCGCCTGTGTGCTATGAAGAATATGGCTGGCCGCCTCTAGGGACTGGTAGCGTTTTGGGGGGATGGTCTTGAGTGTGCAGTCATGTTTTTTTTTTCTTTTTCTGCCTATGAATATTGGTTTATTTGGCATGAACCCGACTGGTCTGCTCCATCTTGTCTTGCTCAAGAAAATTTGCATTGACAGCAGAGCGGACAGACTGTTTGCCCCCTTCAGCTTGTGGGTACTGTGAGACATTGTTGCATTCTTTTTTTTCTGATCTTTTTTTTTTCTGTTTTGATCTTTTATTAGTGCAAGAGTGTGTGTGGTTGTTCATACCTTTTTTTTTTTCATCTGTGCATGCACCGAGTTAGCAATGATCATGTGAATTTTCTTGCTTAACTGAACTTGGGAAAACATGTATTTTTTTCTTTGTTTAGCTTTCCCTGTGTTCAAAGCAGGCATGAGCCATTGAGGTTGCTGTCGTTTCATTCTTTTTTTTTTCTATCTCTCTTTGTTATTGCTTTTCACATCTGTTGACCATTGTTATGATCTTCAAAGGGACATCTGTCTTGGCATCGAACATTGTGGGCGTACGGGTCCACCTTAGCGTGACTTTCATAGTTTCATTTTTTCATATATTTTTCTTTTTATGTCATTTTGCACAGTCAGCTTTATTTTATTCTCCTGGTTGGAAGAGACATTTCTAATTGTCTACATGAGAACGTATTACCAATGTATCCTGAATATCCGTGCATCAGCTGAGAATGCTCCTCTGCCACCCCGTCTTGAGCGATCGTGAAGATTATTGACTAATAAAGGCTCCTCAGCACTGAGCTGACTCAACTTTCGCTTACTGAATATTTCTCGAGTTTTAGCAATGTCTGCTAAAGCCATTGTATGTGTTTACGCATCCATTACTTCACGCGTGTAACTGTAATGGCAACTGGAAGACGTACTGTTGATGCATTGCTCTTGTTGCCAATATTAAACAGGTGCTGATGCCAGTTTTCTGCGCAGGCCTGTAGCTGAGAAATGTTGGGAAGACATTTTTTATTTTGATGCTTTATCAGTTCTTACAGGGTGCACCTACTGGCATTGTCACTAGCATGACGTCGGGCTACAGTATTGGTTCCCGTGACGTGGTGCACCACTATGGCTAGTAGTGATGGTGCAGGAACCAAAACAGACCGTATGGCCACTCGTGGATCATTAGTGCAGCCAAGAGTGAAGCTGCCATGGAAACTGAGGGAGAGCACATGACGACCTCATGTGGTATCGTAACATTGATTATAATAGCAAGTGAAACTTGCTTTCAAGACCTGAATTTTTCAGGGTGGACTCGAATTTATCGACACACTTTGTATGTAGGTGCTCGAGGGCTTGGTTTTTTATGTAAGCGGCTGATTTTGAGTTTGAGTTTATTCAACCACGTGACAAGTACACGAAAATACACTGTATACGTGGTTCGGTGCGAAGGGGAAAAAAGCTGCATTTCAAAGCTTGACTGGCCCCTTCACCCAGAAAATAATCTAAACTACAAATTTACAAAAAATTACAAAAACTGCAGGCAGTGGAAAGCGACAATACAAAAAGAAACATGCATGTGGCACATGACAGCAAATAATAGAATCACAAATTTTTTTTTCATACACAGTCAAAGAGCCCCTTGGAATTGCACACTTTGATTATGCACTGTTTTCCTAAACCTCCAAGTGGTGTTTAACTTGATATGATCGGTTTCGTTCTAGTGCTGTTTTAACTTCATTCCATGTGTATGTCCCACTGACAGGTTAAACTGGAGCTGGTCAGATCACATGGCTAGGCATGGACTGTGCGGCACATACATATTTTAATGTGATAGCATTAAAGAGCTTGTTTACAGGAATTCCAGTGTCGTCGGTTATGAGCGCAGAATCTTGTCCATGACCAAAAATTGAGAATACAAAATTTGAAAATGTGCTATGTCCGAGGCAGGATTGAACCCATGCCGTTGGCGTGGCAAGCTGGTGTTGTACCACACAGCTGCGTGTCTGGTCGGAAATGCAGCGAAAAAAATGTTCATGCATTGCAAACACGCGATTTGTGTACGGTATTATCACAGTGATATCGCATGGGACAAGCGTACATTGCCATCAGACCTTGGAATATGTGATAATCATAATTTTGTGGTTTAAAACTGGCCACATATTGCAGAATCCACGTACGTTACTGTGCATAGTTTTTTTAAAACCATGTTCACATGCATAATTTGTCATGGTTTTAAAGCACGTTGCCCATTACACAGGTTGTATCCACATGCGGAAGGTTCACTCATGCTCTTCTATGGATTGCAGTATAGTCGTCCACAGTTTAAACTTCTCAAGTAACATCATACAATAAAAATATGCACGAAGTTGTTGAAGTACTTACTGAAGACGGCGCATCGCTTTCAACTGAAGCAAAGCTTAAGGGTTCCCCAAATTTTCATCAATTCCTTCTCTGCCAACTACCTGCCTTTCAGTTTTTCGTGGTTTAATTATCCCTTTCTTTTCCCATCCGTGGTACATACCTTTGCCCGTGAACTTGAGCAGCGCTGTGTAGTATGCTTTGCTGATGGTAGGTTCTGTGTAGGACGAGTTTGATATTGAACTGACCTGTTATGAGGTGCCTGTTAGACGAAGTTATCTGCCAGGATTTGTACTCTACTCATTAGGCGTGGCTGTCAAGTAGCGTATCCATACGCCGCTATTAGACTTCAGGCACAGGGTTTATTTGGTGTCCTGCGCAACCCACGTGGCGAGGGGGGGTAATGTGGGATTACAGTAAAGACGTGTGTTGCGCAAATTACAGCGTCCACTTAACTGCTAATAAGAACGGACAATGGTGCCAAAGAAATATAGAGGATGTTATTTGGAGTAACTAATGTGAAGAAAGAAAAGGAGACGAAGAGAGATAACTTGCCACCGGCAGGATCTGAACCTGCGATCTTCGAATAACGCGTCCGATGCTATACCACTTAGCTGCGGTAGTGGTAATCTCCCCCTCCCCCCGTCCACTTTATAGGGTGCACATGAGAGGAGCAGAAGAAAAAGGGGTAATGTGGCGATGCTCACGCAAGGCGGGGTATTCGAACAGTGGATTGTAAGGGTAGCTGATGCCTCTCAAGTCGCAGCGAAAGACTTAAAAGGGGCCCTGCAACACTTTTTGGAGTAGCCATGGAATATGTTCCATGGCTACTCAGGAGCTTATTGCTTCGTGAATTCATCCACGGCAAAAGTTGGTAAAATCTGTCTGCTACGAGCGTAGAATGTCTCGTCCCGACAAAAGCGCTGGACGCTAAACAGGAAGAGATGGCACGATGAAAATGATTACGTCATGCGTGCCTCGTGACCTTGAGCACTTTAAAATGGTCTCGATTTGGCAGCACTTTCTGGACGTACAAGAAGGGAAATCTGGGCTAGTTGGTATACATTTCACGAAAGTATCGTGCCTGTACCGCGCCAGTTTCTGTAGTGTTACAGAAACTGGCGTTGGATGTTGGGTGTGCAGCACGGCCTCAAAAAGAATGCCGAAGTGCAAGTGACGCTATGTGCGCCCGCCCAATTGAGGGCCAAAGTGCTGCACTCTTGAACTAGTGCAGAAAGTGCAGTCAAATCGAGACATTTTTTTCTTTCTTCGAATACGCGACTTTTCAATGCGTTCGCGCGTGAACAAGTTGCGGCCTCCCGTGGCGGTACTTGTAACGATCGAGTGCGCCATCCTCAAGTCGGTCAATGGCTGATACAACGGCCGTGACGAGTGATTTTCGAGCTTGTTCCGTCATTTGTTGGGAGAAGAGAAAGCAATTTTCAGCTGACTGAGAATTTATTGTGAATTTTAGGCCAAATCTTTTGTAACTCCACTCGTACTGGACGGTATCTAAAATTTTTGTCGCAGGTGAATTCGTGGAGCAACAAGCCCCTTTAGTGAAGTCATTCCATGGCTACTCGCAAAGGCCCGTTTAGCGATTGTTTCTAGAAATGTTGACTAAGTGAACGAGATAGCATGATATATTACGATACGGTAATACGCAAGCCGTTCACATGGCCTGAGTGATCTGTTTCAGTTATAGCTGCCGCGTGTGATCTCTCTCACGCTCAAGGAGCGACTGACACAGTTCACACTGCAGTGCAGCAAAGAAAATTTATTCATAGTATAGCACGTGTGGTACGGGCTTGGATATCCAGCACCTACCACTAGACGTCGCATGATTTATTAGGAGACACTGGCGACTTTCACAGGTAGCCACGGAAGTCGATGTAGCGTGGCACAAATACAATGCAGTGAATTGGCCGAGCAGCGAGTGAATCTTTCTATGAAAGGCGAAGCATTTCTTAGCGAACTTCAGCGACCTTGAGCGTATCTATCTATCTATCTATCTATCTATCTATCTATCTATCTATCTATCTATTTATCTATCTATCTATCTATCTAGCCGCCTACGACTTTTAGCACTCCTGGCCGTTTCAATAATGGTATCGATACCAAACTTGGTATGACATAACATGACTGTATGAAGAACATATCTGACTAGTCATGACATGAAAATTATGACATGTCAATTACGTCATGATTTACATTTCATGGTCCTGCAGCTCTTGCGGTGGTTTCGTTCACATGGCATGTTGCAAAACTGGTATGGTATGACATGATTACATGGCGAACAGAAGCGACAGACCCTAACATGAAAATCATGATATGCGTGTCATGTAACAACACGACTACATGCCACGCTCATGATGCGCTCGTGGCCGTTTCGCTAGCTCCACATATATCAAATTTGGTGTTACGAAACGTCAATGGATGACGAAATATATATGACTGGTGCAAACATGATAATCCTGACACGCGTGTCATGTAAGAACATGAGAATATACCACGCTAATAGCGTGCTCGCTGCCGTTTCGCTAGCTCCACATATACTAAATGTGGTATCACGTGACGTGAATAGATGACGAAGGCAAACGACACATGCAAACATGATAATCATGGCAGAAAAGTCACGTACGGCATCATTTACCTCCACCTCGTAACTTTTTGTTGATTTTAAAGTGTCATATCAAGCTTTCTTATTCGTGCTTCGCATATCATCGATTCCCACTGTACGTGGTATCTGCCAATTTTTAGATGCGGAGCATCTTATACTCGCGCCTTGTAGTGCGCCGTCCGCGCCGCTTCTCGAACATTCGACAGCTGACGCGCGCGCATGCGCCGTCGCCCACTCTTCCACCATCTGTGCATCCCTTCCTCCTCTACACACCGCGCGCGCTTCACTCCTCCACCATCTGTGCACCCTTCCTCCTCTACACACCGCGTTCGACATCTACAATTCTCCTGATTCTCCAGTGGACGCGCATGTGGCGTCGCGCTTCGAGAACATTCAACAGCTGACAGTGCATGCGCCGTCGTGCTGTATATATACTCAAGGTCGGCGCTCGCTCGCTCAGTTGCCGCTCGTCGGTTGGTTTGTACGGCGCGTCGACGTCCAAGGTCGCGGTGAAATGAATTCCAACGAATCCACAAACACAATGATCGACGTCCCTTCGACCAGCGCCGCCCTTTCGCATACGTGTGTACGTGTTCACTCATTTAACACCCCCTCCTACAACCACGTTAACCAATTTAGCCATCGACCCAAGTAAGTCGCAATTTAACACCCCATTTCACAACCACGTTAACCAATTTGGCCATCGACCCAAGTAAGTCGCACTTTAACACCCCGTTAACCAATTATATGGTCCGCATCCTCCTGAGTGTTCCCCCGAGGGAAGCTGCGGGCAATTTTTTTTATTTTGTGTAGAGTTTGATTCGTAGATGCGATAGTTAGTTAATCTGTTGATTTGAAGTTTCAATTGTCAGTGATGAAAAATTCAAATCTGCAAGAATTTTGGCAGGACATAAGCGCTGGTCAAACATGAACGCAGATGGCGCGCAGCAGCAGACGCCAGGACTTTTCTTCTTCACTTCACGACTACTTCTACTCAACAAGCCAGTCACTGAGCCGAATTATAACGGGCTCCGTGTTTTGGGGAGTTTATTTTTCTTGAAATTCTGAGAGTCTGTTTCGCAGTCTCCCTTTTGTGCGTCTAGCTGTGCGGAAATTCGGCGTTTAGCGGTGTTTATTTTTCGTAAATCCCAAGTTCTCCGTAAAACGCAGTTTATCTTTGCGTCATTCTCAACACTGAGTTATCTTAGCTGAAATGGAACCTGGACACAGATGCGCCAGAGCGTCTTTTCAGTTTTCAGGAATGCTTTGACGCACAAACACATCTACAGTACGGTCCACTGTTAGATGGAACAGGCAAACTCGTGACCGGGGTAAAGTCAGTGACTCGAGGCTGGTGGCGGGATTTCTAAATGTGGCGCATGCGCACAGTGATGTTCCGTACTATGCCGAAGAATTCCCATTCAAGGACGCGGAAACTCGTTATTTTGGGAATTTTACATGCAGAGCCTGACGAAATTCTCAACGTAGTGCCCTGCACAACAGTAGTAATTTCCGCCCCCATGCAAGCACACACATGTTGTATAGTTCTCACGTACTGGCGACTTCTCAGATGACTAGCTCCTCCACCGCTGCACAACAAGAACGTGGCTTTATTATTTCACATACTGTTAGTACACTGCACATTGTGGGCTTCAAGTCTAGCACCAATAGTCAGCTAAAAGTCACTGCGCGTAAATATCAGACACAAATCTCGAAGGCTATGCTTGCGTGGTGCATGCGCCAGAACCGATTAGAGCAGATGAAGGCGCGCTCTGACCGCTAATTATCGGTTGTCATAGAATAATTTAACCGTTCTTGAAATTCCCCGCAGTATCACGAAGACTCACTGTGTCCATTTGGCTCAAAATGACAGGCGAAAATTCCCCGAAAAGGGGAAAATTCCCTGCACAGGACATCACTGGATGCGCATAGCATCGTAATGGTGGTGCGGGCCCTGTTCCGTCTGCTACTTCTCCGTTAGTGTGCGTGCATGAAAGCGTTGAAAAGCGCTTCCCTACGGTTTGCGATGCAACTTGCCTTGCTGTCATTCTGCTCGCTGCTCATCGGATTTCCAGCGAGCAGAAAAAAAAAAAAAATGTAAGGTTTTGTTTGTGGCTGCAGTTTTTCGCAAGCTCTGACCGTTAAGCTCGTCGTATTTTTCGCATACTGCTCGCTGCAACTGGCCACTTTTGATAACATATAGGGCTATTGAAGTCTGATGTAGCGGATAATCTAAACTCACCTTTGCGACCATTATAACAGGGTTTTTTTTTAAGAGCAATAAAAAAAAACTATAATAGGCAGTGACTTGTCATCTCCGCACCCAATTTCTAGTTCCGGCGGGATAAAATGCCACTATTTACATTGCTCAGGAATTATTAATTAACAAAACTTATTTAATTGCCTAATTATAAATTTCAGGTTGATAGTTGATATGACGAAGCTGTTCTCTGTCGGAAATCATGGCGAGCCTAGTTTCTAAAAAAAAAAATTGAAAACTTCGCGCGTGGTTTCACGCGTGGTCGCCTGCATTGAAGACGCATCATCATTCAAAACTGCACTGACAGACTATGTTACGCGCCCTAAATAACTTTTTTGTTGTTAAACATGTATTCTCACTGACTTGTATTTTAATGTTCTACTTTTACTGCATTTTTCTTGTATTACCCACCCCCTCTGTAACGCCTTTATGTGCCCTGAGGGTAATCGAAATAAATCAATAAATGATTTCCAGACCGCGTTGCCGGAGAAACCGAAACTAACGCACCGCCGGAAGGGCGGTCCCTGTGCTGAGTCACACGCCAGATTCATGAGCGCTGGAACATAGAGTTTCCCACAATACTTACTAGAGGGAACTCTGGCGCTAGTGTCTACGGGAGTTGCAACGCACGGCGCTTCAGCGAGCATGGGAAGGATGGGTAGTACACATATTTGTCTAATTTTCGTACTTCTCTCCTGCTTCTGGCTCCGCGTGTGTTCGTGTGGCTTGGAGCTGCTTTTTTCACGAAAACATAAATTGGCAAATGTTCACCGTTCGCGCTTCACAGCCTTATTCTTTTAAGCTTACTATTTCGAATCAACTCCTTAAGTTCAAAAGGGTTCGTTCTTTCTTTCAAAACAAAACCGTAACCAGTAATAAACGATGCCGCAAGTACGATTCGCCGCCCGCAAGTACGAAGACTAGGCAAATGTGTGTACTACCCATTATGTATCCTCCTTGGTACTACCCATCAATCCCATGGTCGCTGAACGATCGCAGCGCTAGAGTGCCCTCTAGTTAATTTTGAGAAACTCTATGCGCTGGAACGCCGAGGGCGTCTGCAGGAAGCGCGAAGTGTGAGAAGGCACGCGAAACCGAGACCTGCTGGTCTCGCTGCGATCACGTAAAGGGGGTTGGCGCGTGACGCAGCACAGATGACCACCGTTCCGGCGGTGCGTTAGTTTCGGTTTCTCCGGCAACGCCGTCTGGAAATTCGACGACGGATCCGTGAAACCGCCCGTGAAGTTTTTCACTTTTTAGGAACTAGGCTAACTTGTAATGCACAGCAACTTCGTCATATCAACAAACCACCCTAAAATTGCTAATAAAAATGTAAATTAAGTTATTTTTGTTTATTTTTTTGTTTATTCATACTACCCGCATATATGCTCCTGGCGTGTAAAAGATACTCATGTCATGTATCTATTGATTAGACCACTAACTATAGTCGTACAGGCTTATCGTCCTGATATTTTTTTAACTGATTTTTGTATTAGTTTGATTGAATAAACTCTGATTTACTTATTGATTGATTGATTGATTGATGTACGACTCACTACGGGAGCCATTCTTTGCGGAGGATCCCGTTCACCATGACCCTCCGTATTCTAACCGCCACAGCGAAAACACAGCGCCTGCTCTGATTATTTATTTATGTATTCTAGTGCAGTCTATATCGCCCAAATGGGCATTATTGTAGGGGAGTGAAAAAAAAAACAGTTGTACAGTAAAAAAAAAAGGTGTACATTTGCGCAGCAGAGTCTGTGCATTCATGCAAAGCACGCATTTGGTTGCGACGGACAAAAACATAGGCTGGAACATCGACTACACGCGCATCCAGCTTATTCCATTCACGAGTAGTAGAAGGAAAACACCGGTGCAAAGTAGCAAAGACACCGGTGTGACAGCGATGGCGGAGTACCTATCGAAAGGGCAAAAACGAAGTAAAGAGGGTGCATTCCATGACATTTCAAGGGGAAACGCTTCAATGTTGCCTTTGAAGTCGTTGTCATAAAGCGAGATTCAGTAAAGAAGACGAACAACACACATGCTGTAGGGAAACTAAGGAAACGCGGAATATATTCTTATTGGGTATCACGGTCCGTTAGGATGAAGTGGTGGGTTGAAAAAGAACGTTGCTTACTTTTTCTCTTAGCTCAGTTTTTGCATACTCTAATCTATCTAGTTTCCGATGGAGGCGGAAATCTTGTAGGCCCGTGTGCTCAGATTTGGGTGCACGTTAAAGAACCCCAGGTGGTCTAAATTTCCGGAGCCCTCCACTACGGCGTCTCTCATAATCATATAGTGGTTTTGAGACGTTAAACCCCACTTATCAATCAATCACACAATCAATCAATCAATCAATCTAATCTATCTATCCAGCGCCATCTTTCGCACGGCAGCAACTATGGCTAGGACAGTGTGCTGCGGTGAAGCCGGCCCCTAGTACGTGTGGGCGCCATGCGGTGAAAACAGCTTCTCGTTGGATGCGAGCATCGATCCCCACAACCGATCCCGATAATTTGTCATCCTCACTGGTACGTATTGGTGAAAGCTTTAAAAATCGGAATGTAAACGCAACTGACGCTGAGCACTAAAAACAGTTATGTCTGTTTATAACGATTTTTTTTTCTTTGAGAGAAGATTTCATTGACTCGGCTTTCTATGCAAGTGGCGATTCCGATACCTGGAAGCTTCTATCGACGTTTTTTGAACATTAGTTGTTCCAAAGGCATGGTCATGAATGTACAACATAATCATTGATCACTAAACTTTGTTAACTAATGTATTGGTGCACCCTTTTCTTGCTTTGTTTTTATGTATTCGAGTTTCGCCCGGCAAAGCTGTCGGCATCGCTTGGCACAGACCGCGCCGCAATTATTGTTCGAGAAGCTTCGCGATTGGCTGAGCTCATTTTGCTAATATTACGCGCAGGACACGAATAGCCAAGGCTTCTTTTTTTTTTTTTGAGAGTTTCGCAAGCATCAGAACCCTCGATGCCGCATTTATAGATACCGACGCGGCTTATCACAGATAAGATTATCGACGGCCGACGCTCTGTTCACCGCTATCAGCGGGCAGCTTGCATTACTTATCGCCGGACTTTTTTGTTTCCCGGGCTCACCTTTGCCCGTTTAAATTTTCGCTTTTGAACACGCCCACCGCTGCTTTCGTGAACGTCACGACAGCGTGACTGTATAGCGAATATTTGCTGTAGGGCTCGATTAACTTACTTTTGGGGTTCGTTTGTGAGGACTTTGAACTCTTTTTCACTCCGTCTTCGCCCTCTAGTGGATTTGTGGGGTACATCTGAAATGTTTCGCAGTGCTTTTGTGTATTTCTCACGACAAACACACTCACGAGAATCATACGCCCGAATGTCCACGAGCCTGCGATCGGTATCCGACGTTGTGCGCCGGCCGGCGAACTTGGGAAAACCTGCTGGTGCGCCATCTCCGAGGCCGCAGCCTCTATTGGTCTGTTTCGTTATTCTTCTGCTAGGTGGCGTCTTCTACCAAACAATGGGCTTCGAGCTAAGTAGCAGATGGCGTGGCGCAAACCGCGCAAACAGTAGGCTGACGCGCGTGTGGGTTGTCCGCCCTCTCCTCGATTTTCGGTCGGGGACATCCGAGGGGAATCCCCCCGTGACGAACTCGGCGGCTGCACGTTTCAGCTTCTCTGTGTAAACCGTTTGTGCGGAGCGCTTGGGCGGTGATCTTTTTCACCCATCTCTCTTTCAAAATGTTTTGTGTATAAATATACGCACGCAGTTTGAGCTAACAAGTGTTTCAGTTGCCTTCCCTGCATCTGCGTGTGGAGATTATCATTTTCTTTCGAAATCCTGGCGGTCAAAATTTTTGCCACTCCATTGCCAACGTAAAAGAGGACGTCGACATGCTGCTCGCCACATCCGTGTCCAGAGAAGAAGATGGTGAATGCATCACACCGACCCCAAACAGTGCCTTGCCTGCTGCTAGGCAATCCCAGAAAGTGAGTGTGAGCCAATCGAGTGGGAGTGCTGCACAGCATTCGGAGGAGCATCCACCACTGCCATCATCATCGGAGATGGAAGACGGAGCAGGTGATGCAGGTACGTCCGCACGCTTCAGCTTCTCCGGCAAACAGCCGCGGCTGACCGCTTTGCACGTGCCCCTTGAAAAACGCTCCCACCACCAGAGAATTCGATCCGAAATTGAGGCTGGATTGGGATCCGGATGGAAGTCCGTAACCACCTCGGACGGCATAAACCTCGCGAATGCCAATCCGGGATTTGGAGTTGTGCTTATTTTAGAACCGGGGCAGAAGATTCACGCCATAAGAGACAAGTTGGCGCCGAGTCTCTTCACGTTAAAGACCAGAGATTCGGCAATGCATCTGACCATTATGCATGTGGCGTTGCAAATCACCGACTCGGAGCGTTACGACGCCAGGTCGCTGCCGAACAACATACTAGGGACATTTTGCTTGACCTTACTCCAGTGCGCGAAAGAGAGGATCGACGAAGTCGACCGCCTTTGCGATATGGGCGAAGTGACGGCCACGGTGGTCGAAGATCCCTGGATCGTCAACGGACAGTTTGACCCGTCTCACTTGGGCCTCGCGGTGGAATGCGACATGCCTATCGCGGGTCTCAAGGGTTTCCTCCACGAAGTCGTCGACACCTGGTTCGCTCAGGCGGCCGAGTACATCACCAAGCGGGGCTACGCGACGACAGTCTTCCGCGACGGCACGACGGGTCGCACGTCCCTGGACGGAACGGGTTGGAGCTTGTACGTGGTCTTCACGAGCCAGAAGTCGTACGTGACGCACATAACCCTGGGCCGGCTGAAGACGGGAAACCCAACGTTCGACGAGAACATGGCGCGGATGAGTGACAGTTGCCCCGACAGCATCGAGCCTCGATTCGCGGCGACTGCCCCCAACGGGGAAGCCGCGTCACAGCCGATTGTGCATGATAAGGCTTATCGGGTGAGGCACGCCGTCGAGAGATACAACAGAGTGGCGGGCGACATTCCAAACAATACGCTGCCTCTCTCGCTGGACGCGGGAAATTCCCCCGAGCAACACATCACCCCGCAGTTCGTCAGGAACGTTTGGGGTAAATACGAACTGGATCGCATCCGGCCAACCATCAAAAACCTTTTGAGCAGTGGCGACGGAGAAGAAGATCTTTACAAAGGCGGCTTTGTGGTGAAGATGGCCCGTATTAGGAGTGATGTGATGGACTTCTTCAGACTACCGAACTTTACGAGTGAATTGTAACTTTTTTTTGTTTACACTAGGATAAAAAAATTACGATTATACCCGTCGCCTAATTTTGTTACCCCTTCCTCCATATGCACGAGAAAAAACACACACAAAAAAAGTGCACTTGCGTATTTCATTTTTGAAGAATAACGAATTGTCCTACATCTTCGTCTTGCTCTCCCTTCATAGGTGTTTGTTCCTTAGACAATATGACACACACCCACTCGGGGGGAACGGGCAATAAGTCGTAGTTCAATGTTTACAAAGTCACTTGAACAATGTTCAATAACGTCCCAGACAACACTCGACGACCTGAGGTCGTCCTCATATGGTACAAACGTCCTCGGCAGTTTCAGGACGTCCTCATTTGGTCCTCTAGTCGACACTTGCAGGATTATCCCCAAAATGCCCCTTTGAGACCTTTTTAAGGACGAAGAATTGTCCTGATATCGTCTGCTCGAGGACGTTTTGAGGATATGCATGTTTCGTAGGTGCATGCAGCTTTCGCAATTCGTGTTTGGTTAATTTTCTGGCTGTTAACGAATAAGTCCACGGGATTTCGTATGCCTACTTTCGAGTCATAATAGTAAAGTACTTCTCGATCATTAAAATGAGATAGTTACACGAGGAAGCACTTCAAGCCAACACGAGAAAGACGTGTTCTTTTATTTATTATTTATTTATTTACTTTGTAAGTGATCGTAGGCCAAACTTTCTGCCTGCACGTTTTCGTTGGTCGTGATCTACCGCCGACGTGCATACGGAATTATATCGCACTGACTGTGGTCTGACCCGTTTCCCCAATGAACGCACGTGCGGCAGACCAAGTTTGGTGCGAGTATAAACGGTGTCGGCTCCAAAATGAATGCAGGCGTGAAAACTGTGAATAGCGAGCACGTTATTCTCGAGTGTCCAGTGTTGCAATGCCGCACGGTCCCATCGAGCAGACGACAACTGACCATGCTGACGACTGGGCTGGCCTAGGTTATCGTGAATAGAGCAGCATTGGAACTAGAACGCTGTGGGAAAACGAATGGGCGACTGAAGTTGTGGTGGTGCTAACAAAAAAAAAGCAGTACCTTAATGCGGTCACCATGCGCAGTCAAGGTGCTTTTAAATCTGGATGTCTACGACACTGTTTACCCATTTTAAAGTGACGCAACTATCATCATCATCATTATGGGCCTGCAGTAAGTCAAGTCGAGTCATTGGTCGAGTCAACATTCCAATACAACACTTCTCGCCATAGAGGAAGCTTCTCGCAGAAGCCCTCAAAGAATCGTAAGCATGCCAGGTGAGTGTCTTCTGTTAAATTTTCATATTGAAGTTGTAAGCCGCAAAGGTAAATAAATAAAAAAAGAGAGGACAGTTGATTTTCAGCCTCGCGCTGTATATCTTTACTGCTTATTCATGTATGTATGTACAAACCAACTGACTAGCCTAACAACGTGTTCTGGTGGTGGGTGTTCTTTGGTCTAGCCACCATTCTACTGTGCTCTGTGCTGTTCAAGATGGCTGAGAGCGCGGATCGCAAATTTCGGCGTGAAATTAATCGGCGCGTCAATGCTAGTTTTCAGCTTATTGACAGTGAGGCCGATGTCATAAATGACACGCGGTACGTTGACCGAGATTCCCGCAACGCCGAAAGAGAGAGCGACTTGCCCTCCGAGGCTTGTGCGGTCGACCTCGAAGACGGCCATCGTCGCCTTTGTGTTCATGACAGAGAACGGCCTTCGGCACACTCCTCGATCGTTCCAGAAACGGATGTGCCCCAAGGACACGTTTTGATTTCTGGCGACGCGTGCTACCCCAGCGGCTGCAGTGTTTCTGTGCCTCACGATCACACAGACTTCGAACGGCGTGCCTTCCATGACAGCAGCGCTGCGGCTTCGACTTCGGCGACCTCGCAGGTGAGGCAGAGGGATTCTTTCGAATTGGCACCGACTGGGAGTAACGAAGAGCAAGTTTGTGAACGCGGCAGTGTGGACAGCTTGCTGGCCTTTCGTGAGAGACTGCAAGCGTGGGCCTTACAATCTCGCGCATCGCACACTTCAGTTACATCGCTCTTGAGAGTACTACAGTCCCACGAATGCTTCAGCGCGCTCCCTTCAACTGCAAGGGCATTGTTACAGACGCCCAAGAAGTGCCTGGAAGTGTTGCAGCTGGCCGGCGGGAAATACCATCATTTCGGCCTCAGTGCAGGCCTACAGCGAGTGCTGCAAGATTGTGCAGAACTACCAAGAATTTTGAAGCTTAGCTTCAACATTGACGGTCTGCCGGTTTCAAAAAGTTCACGGGGCCAATTTTGGTGCATACTGGGACGCATAAGTAATTTGGAGGACAAAGCACCATTTATAGTGGGTGTTTTTTTCGGAAGCAGCAAGCCCAACAACGCGAATGATTTTTTGCGACCATTTGTTTGTGACATAAATGCTGCTATCACAACAGGGATTACCATTGGAGAAACTGCAATTCCTGTTAGCTTGTATGCCCTCATATGTGATGCACCAGCAAAGGCATTTGTATTATATGTCAGAAGCCACACAGGCTATTACAGCTGCACCAAATGTGACGTAAAAGGTGTCTACTGTGAGGGCAGGGTGTGCTTCCCAAACGTCAATGCTCGCAAGCGAACAGATGACAGCTTTCGCTTAAAAGTCCAGGAGGAGCATCACACAGGCGAAAGTATTCTTGAGGAACTTCCTTTTGACCTAGTGAAAGATATACCATTAGATTACATGCACCTTGTGTGCTTGGGTGTCATGAACAAGCTCTTGACACTGTGGGTACGTGGCCCAAAAGTGACCAGACTTGGAAGCAAAGTGCGTCTTGAGATGTCGGAAAAAAATTCTCAAATTGCACGGTGTGTTCCATGTGATTTTAGCCGAAAGCCGAGGAGCATTGCTGAACTTGATCGGTGGAAAGCGACTGAGTTTCGCTTTTTTCTTTTATATGGAGGACCCGTTGTTTTGTCATCACTGATTCCTGCACACATGTACAAGAACTTCTTAGCTTTACATGTGGGGATCTCTGTTCTTTCCACACCAGCTGCACCTGCAAGTGAGATAGAGTATGCCGGAAACATGCTCAAGTTTTTTATCCGGACATTCATAAGCATTTATGGCAAAGAGCATGTTTCACACAATGTGCATGGCCTGTGTCATTTGGCAGATGATGTTACACACCTTGGCCCCTTGGACTCATGGAGTGCCTTCCCATTTGAAAACCATATGTCCTCGTTAAAGAGAATGCTGAGAAAGCCAGACCTTCCCTTGGAGCAACTTTGCAACAGGCTTGCTGAGCAGGCACACCGTCCTCTGAGGCATAAGAAAACTGAAAGCCATGTCGTATTTGCTGCAGAGCATGCTGACGGGCCACTTGTTGCTCCATGCCGAGGCCCCGAGTTTAAAAAAGTAACATTGCCTGGCAATGTCATTCTTAGAGCTGAAAAGAGAAATGGGTGCTGTAGGCTAAGTGATGGGTCAATCGTCGTTATTGACAATTTTGCTCATCTCCCGTGCGGTGAGCCATGCATAATTGGAAGGAAGTTCCTCAAGTGTGAAGATTTTTATTCTCTGCCATGCCCTTCCTCCATACTGGGAATTTACTCAGTGTCTCAGCCTTCTAGTCTGCGGTATTGGCCTCTGAAGAACATCTCACAGAAATGCCTGAAAGTGTATTTGAAAAGGAAAAGCATTGTTTTCCCTCTTTTGCATGCTACAGTGCACATGTAATAAACTTTCACAACTGTGTCAGAATGTATACAGAATTTGAATTTGGCTTCTCTTTCTTTTGCAAGGTCAATACGTTGTCGTTCTCTTCCCAGAAGAGGATGATACATCTGGGATCATCCTCAAAAGTTGGCTGAAAGGCGACGGCTGCCTGTGGCCTCGACAAACTAAATATGTACATAGTTTGTTGAAGGCGAAAGCGACTCCAGGGGCTGACTGGATAGAAGTGCCTTGCACTGTTGTCCGAGAATTTGGTAAATTATTCCTTATTTATGCTGTTTTACTGCACGTTTTTCAGCGATTTGGTCAGCAATGAAGTAAAAGGTATGTAATAAACTGCAATTTCAGCATTGTAACTCTAATTGCCACTTTAGATCAAAGTAACTTCTTAAAAGTTTAGATGGGTTCGAGAATATCAGGAAAAGATATCAGAAGATGGCTTCGAAGAATATCAGAAGATAGCTTCGAGAATATCAGGAAAAAAAGAACAATTATGCGAAATCAAGTATCTCATATTTTGTGAATACTTGCATGTCAGCTGTCATTGCAGCAAAATTTAAATGATCCATTTTAATATCATGGGTGACTCTTAGTACCTGCTTGGTAATGACTTATGCAAAGGAATTGGAGTTCTACTTGTTATGTGTGACAGATCTGAGAAATGATCATGCTTATCATTTAATTAGTAGTTGTTGCCCTTCTTTCTGCAGATACATATGCCGAAGCACGGGCAAATCTGCCAAGGGTAGAAAATGGATCCAACTTGGACGGCGAGGCAGAACTTGGGAAAGGCAGAAGAAAAAAAAATAAGAGATCCTATGAGTCTGAAGATGATGAAGGGGCACCATCACCTCCAGCTTCAATGATAAGACGTATAACACCATTTTTGAACTTTACGTAAAGTGAACTGCTTGTACTTATGTTTTTTAATAGTATTGAATCTTTTTACATCCTGCAATGCCTATTTTACAATGATAGCCCCACGGAATTGCTCACACTGTTTTCTGTTATCTACCGCCAAAAGTAACACTGGGTTATCTGGCTTTAGGGCTGTGAAATGCTGATTCTGGCTTGCTTTCTTAGGGAGAAAACACAAGCGACCAAGAAATTTAGAGAATCGGCCACTGCCCACCCAGCCACGGTCATTGGAACATGAAGGTGATATGCTTCTGGGATAAAATCCTGTTTTTTTTTCTTGCTATTTTATTTATCTCTCCTCTTTACAACCCCTTTTTCTACACCCCTATGCAGGGTGGCAAACTGGTTAATAACTCCATGTTAACCTCTATTTACTTTTCATTTTCCTTTCCAAAATGTCATGTCAAATAGCATATGACATGCTTCTGACCTGCGATAACTGAGAATGTCAGCACGCATTTAAGTACTCGCTTCCAACCAAGAGTTTTTGCCAAAGGGGATATTGTACGTAAACCATGCACATCAGTTTTAGAGCAGCTCTTGAACACCCGTTCTTGCATTGAGTGGGGTCGCCATGGCCATCAGTGGCCTGATGGACATGAAAAAGTAACTGATAGACACAAAAAATTAAAACTGAGAAGAGAAATACCCAGGGTCGTATCGAATTTGGACACTTGCCCTTTGCTTGGTGTTGAGTATTCCACGACAGAGTGATGCTAGCGCTTGAAATTCATTTTTTATATCATTCTCACTGCACAGATTTGTAACTTTGATTATGTTGTAGACGGAGCTGATTTCATGCAAGGTTTGCAGGTTTTCAGGAGCCATGAAGAAACAATGGAAAATTTGTCTAATCTTCACATGACTATTCTACTGTCCCATTACCCGCTGATTTTTTCTTGCCTCTGTTTTCTAACAGGGTATGCAGACAAGGCAGGGCGGCAACCACTGCAGCAGCATCGCACCACAGGCCAGGAAGGGGCTTTATGTAAGACTATGTTTGATGAACAGCTCAAAGTGCATGTGTAGAATTACATTTCAAAGCTTCACTTATGTTTCTGCAGTGACTAGATCCAATATCAGTGAAGTGCCTGCGTTCGACTCCAGTTCACCAGCAGGCATTAGGCCATCACAAAGAGCCCCTTCACCGAGAATGGCATCACCTGAGGGTCAAAATGTTTACAGAGGTTCATACAGCAACAACTGCAGACCTCTGGGTAAGTGATACAAAAGCTGCCTTCCATGGGTGTCACTTTACGTGTGAAGTCTACCTTCATATTTATTGTGTGTTATGTATGCAAGTTGTTATTTTACTTTAGGCACCAAGTTTTCCATATGCTAAGCAATATGTTTAGTCTAAAGCTATGGTAGAGCTAAATGGCATGGATGCTTCTTTTCAGTTTTGGAGCAACTTACTAACTGTAGTTGGTGTGTCAAGTGTAAATGTAGTTCCAGCCTTCTAAACTCTGGAACAACTAAAGCTTTGCATCACTTTGCAACTAAAGCTTTGCAGCAAGTGTTGATGGAAAGATGGTGGGAGCTTCGCGTAACTGGCCAAAATAACTGTCCCATCACTCTGATTCTTGTCCCTTTTCTTTTTTATGCAGACAATCTTGAAGGGCCACCATTTCAGCAGCATTACAGCAGTCAGCAAGGGGCTTCATGTAAGACGGTATTTTTGATAAAATGCTCAGGGGCTGTTTTTAGAATTGTGCAGCTTAAAAGGCTCATCTATGCTTCTGCAGGGACTGCACCCAATAATTGCCACGAGCCTGGCTTAGGCTTTCCCTCAACATCATCTATGCCTGCTCAGAGAGCAGGATATAATGAGGGGCAAAATGTCATCAGGAATTCTCCTACCAGTAGACACACACCTTCCAATTCCCCTAGCACTAGAAGCATACCTTTTGGTAAGTAACATTAGAGCTTCCTTAGATCGGCACCTATTGTGATGCAGACTACCTTTATATTCATTGTTTGGGGAATACAAAGTGTTTTTGCCTGTACGTTATAAAGGTTTGCAAGTGCTAAGCAACACGTTTCGTCTGATAGCTGCACCAGTGGTAAACAACATAGGGTGCTTATTTGCAATTTCGGAACAATGTACCAAATGTAGTTGCTTTATCAAGTGTAAATGCCTGTTGTCTCAGAAAAATTGAAGCTAAGGTGCCAGTAATTAAAGCTTTAATACATAAACAACTGTTATCACCTTTTTGGTGTACAGAACATGCCTCTTGATCGCAGTGGAAATGAGAAAACTGCGTGTCACTTCGATGGCAATGAGCACGCTTTTACCCCATAATCAAAAAAAAAATATTTTTTTTTCAGTAGACAGAAATGACAGTGGCATCACTTTGTAGCAAAAACAATGGCAACTGTCACTTGTAGGAACTGTCACTTACAGAGCATGCAGACAACCTTGAAAGGCAAGTGTTGCAGCAACATAACAGTAGTCAGCAAGGCCCTTCATGTAAGAATACTTTCGATGAAATGTTCAGAGCTAGTTTTTAGAAGTGCATCTTAAAACCTTCATCTATGCTTCTGTAGGGACTGCACACAATAATACCCATGGGTCTTCATTAGGCTTCCCCTCTAGCAATAGAAGCTCACCTCCTGGTAAGTAACATTAAAGCTTTCTTACCCGGGTGCCACTTCAGAGGTGAAGACAATCTTTGTATTTATTGTCTAGGGAATACAGTTTTTTTTCTCTTTAGATTAAAATCTTTGCAAGTGCTAAGCAAAACGTTTTGTCTTATAGCTGTGCCAGTCGTAAGCAGCATAATTGCTTATTTGCAATTTCGGAACAATGTACTAACTGTAGTTGCTTTATCAAGTGTAAATACCTGATGTCTCAGAAAAATTGAAGCGAAGGTGCCACAATTAATACTTTTAATTCATAAACAACTGTTGTCGCCTATTTAGTGTAGAGAACATGCCTCTTGATCACAGTGGAAATGAGGACTGTGTGTCACTTTGATGGCGATGAGCACGCTTTTACCCCATAAATGAAGAGTTATATTTTAAACATTTTTTTTTTGCTTTCGTTGGGAAAGTGATAGTGGCATCACTTTGCTGCAAAAACTATGGCAACTGTTATATGTATGGTCTGGTCACACATTGTTTCAGTGCTTAAAACATTAAAGTATCTGTTTCTGCTTATTCTATTTTTCACAAATTCACTTAATAACCTAACTTTCAACAATTTTTCTGAACTTATTCCAAGTTTTTGTTGAAAACTAGGTTGTAAATATATGGGTACACTGAATCACAGCACGCAATGAAGGTGCTTCATCTCAGTGTCAACTCTGCATGCGTATTCAGGTCCTAAAAAGGCATCACTGAGCATGCTAACAAAATAACTGAAGCCATGTAGGCACAAATTTCTAAAACCGACAATAATGTGCAGAGAAGCCATAAACAACTGTGTGCTTGTTTTGCTGTGTTTAGTAGCACTTCTCATTTTCAATGTTATCTCAGCTTTTGCCATTTTATATGTTGCAATTCAGCGCTATTACTTCATGAACACGTCTTTACAGAATACGTGCGTCAACTCATGCGAATTTCGCAAACTATCCTGATGAGGCTAGAGCAGCTGGGACGACAGGTTGATGCCATGCAGCAGCACCTTTTCAACACAACAGTGAGGCTTCAAGATGAGACAAATGATGATGTGGTTTTGACACCGGTCAAGGATATTGACCAATTTCTAAGTCTTGAGGGGAGACTTGCTGCTGATGGCAACATTAAGCTAAAGCTTGTACGTCATTCATTATATTTTTCTATAATTTTTTTTTCTAGTCACTGCATTAAGCTACTCTTCTAAAAAAAATAATGACCTCAAAACTTTACAGATACAGCAGCTTGCTGGCCTTGGTGGCTCAACTTTTGGGGCAGCAGCCAGGAGGATGCTGGAGCTTCTGCTAAGCCTTGAGGTTGCTGTGCAGTTCAGCTGGGCAGGCCAAAAAGGCAAAAGGAAGTTTGTGGATCTAGGTGTCACAGATGTCATTTGCAGTGAGTAATTTGTTTCACAACACCATGTGCTGCAAGAGCCGTGTTTGAGTACAGACATTTCTAAGTCTGTTATCCACATTATCTTTCATTTGAAGTCAATAGCAAAAGAACAATCTTTTCATGAAAGCATTAAATTTTTTAGGATGCTTGCTAATTAAAATTATGTGCTTAAACGTGGAAAATTTTTAGCATGAAATATCTGTTGTCAGTAAGAAACCCTGCAGCTTCTTCAAGCACACTAGTATACTTGCATGGCACACATACGCAAGCATTCACTACTTGCAGAAGTTATTATCAGGTAGCACTACTAGGCATTCTTAACTGTAGTGGAAATCTTATGTACAGATGAAAACTAACAGATGGAAGCTCATAGTGATCACTGAGGATCTCTAAACAGGAATAAGTACCTAAGACAAGCTGGTCAACATTTTCATACATGGACGTATTTTCGTCAAAGGCGCCTCATCATTCTTTGCATGCTAGGTTTCAAAAAAGTTACAATGATGTCTTCTTCGTGGTGTTCTTCTTGTAATGCAACACATAGTGTCAATGTCAGTACTCTTGAAATTAACATGGGGAAGGATGGCAAGGACCTTTAATGATGATGTGCCCACCTATCAAAATGTCGATCATGCTGACTAGAGGTACTTCTTCAAACAACCTATGTAGCATTATATTAATGTATTATGTTTGTGTAATTCCTGTTTTATGAACTTTGTACTTTTTCAGAGGCCGTGAGGCGAAATTTTCCGGAAACAAAAAAAAATGACATCGAGTGTGTGATTAAAGTGTGGCTTCGGCATGCTGGGGAAAAGCTCCAGAAGCAGCGCTTAAGAACTTCTCGCACTCACCATGAGGGTGAGTTTTATTATCTGTGCTGTTGAAGCTATCATAACATATGATACTTTTGCTGTTATAGTTTAAATAATTTTCTTGCCTTACTCGAATTTTGATGTGTATGCAAGCATGAACTATATAAATCATTTTCACCATTATATAATGGCTAGTTCGTACCTGCACATTATGGTAATATAATTTTCATTTTATGCTTTCAAATCTGGCATGCTGTTATTGTCTTAATATTCTTATTGATACTCTAAATTCACTTGTGCTTCAAGATATGCTGCTTTCTATTACTACAGAATGTCTTCAAAGTGTCGCGTTGTCAAGCCCATCGGATGAAGACCTCTGAAGGCACAGGGCAAGAAGTCTCATCTAGTGAAAACTGCCAAGTTTCATTCCTGAAAATAAACATGTTTTCTGTGCATTGCTGTTTTTATTGCTATACTTGAAGAAATTGTTACTGAAACCTCACAGGCAGTGCTTTAAAGAGTGTGCATGTTCAGGCACTTTTGATTGATCAGTTGTCATTTCAGCGCTCCAAAAGAAGAATTAGAGCAACTTTTCGTAAGGTCTGATGAGTGCCTAGGTCTTGTATGCTTCGTCCTCAAAAAGTACTAGACTCATCATAATGTGCTCTTTTCTGGATGCCCTGAGGACGATCTGAGGCCGGACAAACGGACTGGTTTAGGACCACTTGAGGTTCATTTGAGGGCTTCCTCAGGTCATACTTTCGTACGGTGTAGGTCATCCTCAGGACAACCTCAGGTTGTCGGAGCGTTGTCTGGGGTAACGCAAACAAAAATGAAATATCATGCAATATATCAAATAAATACTGCAATAACTGTGCGTAAGATTACGTCATCTCTTCTTCATCTTTGTATTATTGCATTTCGGGCAAAAAACGAAGACAAGGATACGAACGAAGAGAACGTTTGTATTTACACTCGACAGCTGTTGAGAACTCCAAAGGGGACAAACGTTGAACACAACACTTGTTGTTTGTGTGGTCGGGTTAATCGGTTGTGAGCAAGAAGCATGTATTTCGAGAATGTGTGATGGTTTTTCGTACGAAACTATCACTTTCATCGGATGTCACGGCGTCTAACCGAGTTCGCCTATCTCACGCTTGTTACGTGCGGTGAACACTTTGACATGTACTTAGTTTTCATCCAAATCCAACGAGTAAATCTCTTAGTTTATTAAATACAGTGAATCCCAGTCGTGCATTTGTAATTGCAAGGCTTCAGTCAAATGTCATCAAGTTAATCGTGAAGGTATTTAACATTTCTAATGAATATCGCCTGTAGCTGTACATATGTAACTTTATTTGCGGCCTTCTTGCATCCACCATGGCCTGTACGTTTCGAAGCACGTCTTCGGGTGTGCGGGTTTTGCCTTGACAAAACGAAAACAAACTTTGAGGAAGCTTGAGGTTCGCCTTTAAGAGTATAACTCGATAGCGATGTCGATATCGGGCTCGAGCCTAAGCGTCTGACCGCCTTCAATCGTGCCGCAAGGAGGAGAACGTTTGTGCGTGTAACGTTAGTCATTTCTGATATTGGCGCTACCGTAGAATATCTACTGCACGTGGAGTTGCGAGGTGCCCGCACGATTCTTACCCTTGGGAAATAGGCGACGCGCCCATTAGGCGCCCTTAAAGAACTGCGCACACCTGCGCAGGTGAATATACGCTGTACGGATGGGCAACTTTAAAAGCCTTACCCACTCGTTGCACAATTCGCATGTTTTGACTCCTGGAGGTACTCTATGATTCTGTCTCGCAATACTACATTCATCGGACTCCTTCTAGTGCATGAAGTTTTTATAACGTTTTATATATATATAGTTTTTTTTCACGAAGCAGTTTTAAGTGATGGCATGGCTGTTTGATAGTAACAGAATCTGAAGTTGGGCTAGTTGGATATGCATGGCATAACTGTCCGTTCAAGCGCACGAATAAACAGAAAGTGTTCTCGAGGTGCCACGGGTGTACATTTTTTGCCTGCACACGCATGCGTTGTTTTTTGATTGCCTGTTTATTAATTCTTCCCTTTCTATATTAAATCGTTTAGTCGCGATAAAGCGCTTGTCCTCACTTCCTTTCTGTGTATTCGTGCGCTTGAACTGACAGTTATGCCATGTTTGGTAGTACATTTGCTTGCCACGCAAAATGCCCGGCTTGGATTCAGGGGAGGCGCCAGAATTTTATTTTTTTTTTACTCTAGGGGCACCCATAAAAAATGAGGAAAATACCATTTTTTT
Organism: Rhipicephalus microplus; assembly: GCF_043290135.1. NCBI lineage: Eukaryota > Metazoa > Arthropoda > Arachnida > Ixodida > Ixodidae > Rhipicephalus > Rhipicephalus microplus. The sequence goes on from NC_134708.1 coordinate 46,792,023, forward strand.
TAACAATATCTCGGTTACTAACAATGAGAGAACCTGTTGCTGGTTTATATGGTGAAGTAACTCGCTTACAACATTACCCGCATGTCGCATTATTCTTTATAACACTGAATTCTGGCTGTTGGATGTTCTAGCCGAAAGGTAAATTAACGCGAAACTCCCGACAAGCAAGAAGAAAACCAGAAATTCACAATGGCGTAGCCAAGGGGTCCTGCCGGTCCCCCCTCCCCCCCCCCCTTAGTACGCCGTGAACAAGCTATTTCTATATGTGTGTGTCCCAAATGCATTTTCGATTTCGACCAAGTGAACATTTATCAACAATGATTACCTTGCCCTCGCAGATTGCACGATAAAACCTCTACGATTAGAATACTTCATTGCTATCAAAAGTCACAGTACAACTGCAATGTCCACCACGATCGCGAGAGTCGGTCAGCCTGAAAAATAACGCGAGCAACGAAATCATGTTACCAACGTGCAGCACAACTTACAAAAAAAAAAAAAAAAAAAACTTTCGCGTATTGCAAGCATGCTTGGATGCGCGCAGTAAAGCAAAAAAATGTTGACTAAAAGCAATTTGCTAGACATATGGAGCTTAACATAAAAATTATTCCCATAGGGAACCAGTGCTGGAGTTTCCACGGCCGAGCCGCTTCCGCAGACGAGAGTTGCGCCGTGACAAAACCAGAGGGCGCTGGCGGTACTACCGCATATTCAAGCGGAGCATGATGTTCAAATGAGGGAGGACGTATCCGTCTGGGTTTTCCCTCCTTAATCATATCGATAGGAGAGGAAGCGGTGTTGCATCCAAGCGGTCAGGCGAGCAAAGTACGTTCTGCTCTCACACTCCTATCTAGGGGTGTCGGGCTGGTTTCTAAACGGAATCGCGCGTGCCTGCTATATTTATTAGATAGTGAAAACGGCCACGAGAGGAAACCAGGGCCAAACAGCCGAACATAAATGACGTTTTGTTGAAAATTAAACGAGCGTATTATGCAGCATACCATGAATATAAATGTTTTTTTTTATCTGTCCCGTTGAGTGTCAGGTATTGTACCTCAGGATTAACAAAGTTTCTTATACATACATCTATCTGACCATCACCACCGAACTTCGTCTGATGCTACCATGTGAAACTAATGATACGGTAGGCAGTTAGTCGCTTTTATTTGTAAACAGTTACGTGTAAACAAAAGCTGCTTTGTCCACAAGATTTGTGCGTGCACGGGCTCATTCGCTATACGCCTCTGAACTCTTATAAAAGATACTTTCGCGGTAAATACTTGATGCTGAGAGGCCTCTGTTTATCTTCATCTTCATCATCATCATCAGCCTGACTACGTTTACTGCAGGACAATTTGTTTTATATATTCTGGTTTATCGAATTCTTTTTCACGTTTTTTCAAAGGAGCAATATTATTGTTCTTATCTAATTTCTCTATTTTTTTAGCAAGCGTTGTACAAAAATATCTATTATAAGGTACAATGTGGCCAATCCCCCTTGTGGGTATGAGCCAAGATCTTCTAGGCGACAAGACAAAGGCCTCTTCCATGTTCCGCCAGTCAACTCGGTCCTGTGCTTGCTGCTGCCAATTTATACCCGCAAACTTCTTAACCTCATCTTCCCACCTAACCTTCTGTCTCCCCCTAACCCGCTTCCCTTCTCTGGGAATCCAGTTAGTTACCCTTAATGACGAGCGGTTATCCTGTCTACATGCTACATGCCCGGCCCATGTCCATTTCCTCTTCTTTATTTCAACTATGATATGTTCCCTAATCCACTCTGCTCTCAGTTTAACTTGACCTGTGCTAAATGCAGGACTCTTGTTGCGAATAATGCAGCGGACTACTCGAAGCTCCACTTTCCAGAGTGAACCGATGCGGTAATCTTCTTTTTCAGTGCCTGCCATGGTTATAGGAACATCCGAATTCATGCCTTGCTGGAGAAGTATGAAACGTCTTCGAATTTTACTCGTCGTTTAGTTCTGCACAGTTTCAATTATTTTGCGCTTGCCTCTGCACAAAAACGCGCTGCGCATACGTCTCATTCCTCGTCGTAAGTGGAGCCGTCCTTGACTTGCGAAACGCACTTCGACCCGACGAGAACGACGCCACATACGCTTAACAGATATTAAAGAATAACGATGTCTTCTCCGCTCGGGTGGGTTGCCGCAAGAATGCGCTATCGAAGACCATGGTCCATTCAATGGTGCGACAAGAGGCCATTGCTCCAGACGGCCACTGTACCCGTTGTTTACTGTGGTTTACTGCGATTTACTTTCACCTGCTCTCTTTACAAGCATTCGCATGGGGAGGGGGTGGGTGAGTCTCATGGCTTTGATATACATGTACACAATCTGCTCAAACTACCGCTGATCGTCATGTCACAGAGGAAAGCTGATGTCTGTGTGCCCCCCTCGCTCCCCCCTGTCAAATCCATGTGACCCCCCCCCCCCCCCCCAAGGAAGTCTGGCTACGCAACGGCTGCTCAACACCCGTCCACAAGCCTAACATCCAACAGCGCACCTGCGGATTTGTGGTATGCTTCACCAAACAGCGTTGTAGTATTGCGGCAAAGATGGCTTTCAAAGTGCGCTGCAGCGAGGGAGCGGCGGTGAAGAGTTTCAGCATCCAAAACTTCAGGTGTCGTCATTGTCTCTATAAGGTCTGTGGTAATTCCGTGAAAGCATACCAGTTTTCAAGCAGGTCCGAAAAATCGACAGCCATGTTATCCTCATCACTGATGGCTGATGGCATATTCTAAACAGCCTGCCATCTTTTTTTTTTCGTGCAACCTCCTTATAGCAATTATTGGTTAAAGGTTATAAACTATAACAATGGAATCTTCGTGGCACTTGAGTATTGTTATAAGTAGGTTCGACTGTATTTACGGACAACACCGATTTTTCGTTAACAACCCACGACGCCGGCAATGGAATTTCTGGGAAACGCAAGTGACGTTAAAATTTCCCGTGGTTGAACGTAGTTAAGTCGCGTTTATCGAGTGATATCTCGAGGTCCTTTCGATTCACCTGCACCACCGGAGTAGTTCACGAGCTGCTGCACCTTGCCATTCTCTTCAGCGGTGTAGCAGTGACGTCGTCTGAACCATGCCACGCCGTTTCAAAGATGAGGTGCAGCGCTGTTTCAGGATTCCCCTGCGCCCCTAAGCTGGTGGTATGATGTGGTATGTAAAAAGTTTATTAAGGTCATCCAGAGCGATGTCCTTGTGCCCGAAGTGCGAGGGAAATGGTGATATAGAACACTACTTGCTTAAGTGTCGTTAGCTTAAGAAGGAACGGCAAGGTTTATTTGAGGAAATGCGACATTTAGGCTCGACATGTGACAGCGTGACTGATATAGTGTTTCCTCGTGGTCACTCTATCTTCAGGAAACAGGTGTCGTGACTTCTTTTGAAATTTTTGAATACTGCAGACCTCGCATGTGACTGGTGATAATGATGTTTGGGGTATGGTGCAGCGAGATAGATTAACGGCGCAATACTGTATGTGGAATAGCACAGAGGCCACCGTATTATGCAGGCTTACGTCGCGCTATGCTCGATTTTCTTTAAGAGCCTCCTCGTGTTTAAATACAAAAAAACAAACAAAAGTTCATTAGATGCAATTAGCAAAGTAGAAACCGGGCGGGGCAATTGCCTGCAATTTATGCAAGGCTAGATCCGCCGGCTACCTACAACATCCTAATCTTAACCCTAATCATGTCTAAACACGCAGTGGGCCGCTCCCACGTACAATCCCGTGTTTGTAGACGACCTGCTTCGAGTTCCATCTCTGCACCGTAGTCGGAGAGTCGACGAACCCGCGGCCGTATCGTCTTCATGCACGACGGCAGTGGAGAACGTCGCGTCTCAGGGACCGTGGAAGGCCAAGCCTTTAGACCACATTGTGGGCCTCCTGGACAACCCACAGGCCAGAAGAGGGCTACGGAGGGCCGCATCCGACCTGACCCGGAGTTGTTATTGACTGTGACCGGGCTCACTGCTCGAACATGCGTTCTAACGTGAATGTTGGCACCCAGAGTTCTTCGAGAAGTGCGGATGGGGCCGGCTCGGTGCACTATAGAGTGCACGCGCACTAGCAGCAGAGTAGATAGATGAAGGAGACTTCAGGCGTAGAGGGCGGTTACGCTGTGTATCTTGCCAAGACGTTTGCGCATCGTGAAATGCCCTATGCGCGTCTTGCCGGATGTCAAAGTTAGGTTGATGGAGTAAATTAAGCGAAAAAAAAAAAAAACATAAGGTCTGCACCATGTCGGCACCTCGTTATTCGTTTCTGGTGTCGCACTGCGCTTGCACCCCTTGAGCTCGCGCTGCGCGATTCCCGAAAGTTCTCCGGTGTACACCGCCGTGAACCTCTTCCGATCGGTGGAGGCGCATCGAACAGTTCTTCTCTTTTGATTGATTTGGGAAAGAAGGCAACCATTGTTTTGCTGAGATTCAACCTTACCGCGTGCTTTGGTTCAGGTAAGAGCGTCGAGAATCATACACACGTTTCCGGTGCATCCAGCGACAAGGGAGCCAACGTGTTGCGCAGTGACGCCGCTTGGCGGCGCCAGGGCTGTTGGCTTGGTGGCGCTAGCCACCGCCCGATCTAAAGGATACAGCCATATCCATCCATCCATTTTGCACGCGCGGTAGGCTTGGATCCAGCCAGCGCCTCAAGCGGTGGATTAGAATAGAATAGATGGTTATTTCATGAGCAATGCAGACCTCGAGGTGTGAGAAAAGCTGCTTTTAGGCAGCTTGACTAAGCCCACCCCGTCTATCTTGGGCTCGGGTCAGCATTTGGCCACAGACATACTAATAATGCAATACACAAATAAAATATATACAAATTATATCAACAAATAATTGAAACAACTAACTTGCACTCTATTATCAGCCAGAAAAGCAGTACAAAACATAAAAAGGAGTCAAAACTGCGAATAAATGTACATGGTGCTTCATGCATCCGTAAGGTAGACAAATTGTGATGTTTTTCAATTTATTTCAGAATAAAACAAAAATACTGTCACAAAAACAGAATAAAATACATCAAAGCACGGAATTCACGTTTTATGTAACATTGGTTGAGATGGTCGAATATGAAATAATCTATACGCATTTTCCGTTCATAAAAGTGGAAGAGGTGCGCGAAAGGCTCACCTTGAGCCGTTGTTAATTTTTTTTTTTTGCGAATATTTCGTGAAATATTCTGCAAACATTTTGCCGAAAGCTTCTCGCTCGCATTGACATTGAGTGAGCTCGAAGGTCAGATATAAGGGAACTACGTGGTTCCTGGGTATGTACAAGAGGAGTTTAGGGCTTTTGCTTTAAAATACTATAGATTGCACTACCGAGTGTTTGATCTTTTTTCTTCCGCGCTTTCCATTTGCTTTCGTGTGTTTTCGACGGTCTCGGTAAATTCCTCCCCAAATGTAGAATGGAAACTGCTCAATACTTCGACAGCGTACTGCAAGCGTTCGAATCCGCCAACGCGTAAGTACCTGTCGTGTTCGATGTCGTCTTCGGCCGAAATATTGTGGCCAATCACAGGCGTTGTCGAATCTGGACACTGGAACACGTGTTCTGTGTCGTTTAACGCAGATTTCAAATGTGCGTTTTGCAGATCAGCACGACACCTTATAACATTCTCAGGAATTGGGGATGACAATGTGGCGCCATCTCTCAGCAGCAGGAACGGCAGCCTGCCACAACTGAATGGGAAGCAGATGAGAAAAATCACATCTATTCAAAAAACATCTATTTATCCAAAACGGCTCCGGGTTATATGCAGCAGAGGCTTACTGGTACATTTTGGTAAAATTGTAGAATCGCACTACAAAGACTGTGGCTTCTTAGGACAATCGAACACCGCCCTTAGAGACACATAGGGTTCCATTGTTAAATGTTAAACACTCTGGGAAGCCACGTGGTTTATAAAGCCGCCCTTAAACTTTGTCAGACTTTTCAACTAAGTGTCTGCTGTATAGAACTGGGAGTTGGTTTTGCATACATATCCTTTTTTTTTTTTCGTGAGACATAATTTTTTTTCGCCTATTTCCCATTCAATTACGGCAGGCCACCGCTATGACCGACGACAGACCATTGGCTGTTTCAATCTATCCCAGAATGCCTATACTGCGAGTGCATTTACCATAAGTGGCTACTGCACCCTCGTTTTTCGAATCAGCGAAAAGCCCACTTTGCCTCCATAAGGCAACTCGCGAACATATGTTTGAGTGCTTTGTGATGGTTGCGACTTTAATCACATGTTTTTTTACTTCATTTTAGATAACTAACAGCCCAATTTCCCTTCTTGTTATGTTTTCACGCATGGCGCGATTGTATACGCTTCCGCCACGCAACGTTACATCCGTTAAACGCAGACTCCATCCACTACATGACATTGATAGGGATGTTTTCCGAAGCAGCGTCAAGCAATCGCGCAGTTCTGCGCCGAATTATCCGCTTGCCACCCAGACGGTCTGGGCTTGATTCTCACTCGGATAGGAGTCTTTATTGTGTGTTTCATGCGCATATCTTCCTAAAGCGCGTTTTGCCATCTGTAAGCCGGCTTCAATAGTGATCGGTGCCGTATCGTGATTAGCTGAAATATTCTCTTCCGAATATACTTAGCGTAACAAGTCTTCAATGCGGTCCCTGATCTGTGCGTTTTCGCGGTTTTTGAATTGTCGGCTTGGGAGTGTTTTATTTCGTGTTTCAGTCCTCTTTCGTCGTTTGACCTAACTTTATTATTATTATTATTATTATTATTATTATTATTATTATTATTATTATTATTATTATTATTATTATTATTATTATTATTATTATTATTATTATTATTATTCGGAGTAGTAGTAGTTAGTAGTAGTAGTAGTAGTAGTAGTAGTATATCCATGCTTTGACTCTTCCACGCGTTCAAACTCACGCGCTCTTACCGCACTGACTGCACTCTAGTGTCGGAGGCCATGTTAATCACGGTGCTAATGCTGTTACAAGCAATCATTGCGACGGTACCGTTGCTCCGTATCACGTTTAATAAAAGCAGGACAGTCTTCTATCGCCTCCCGAAAGGTTCAACCAAGTGTGCCAAGGCGCACGCTTTCTTGTCTACACGTATTTTCCCAAGCTCTGTTGCTGTGTTCTATCAAATCTTACTCAAACAAAATTTTGGTCTTACTGCAAAAAAAAAAAAAAAAAAAAAAAACTTCGGAGCATAGCCCCTGAGATACCCCACGGCACGCAATCGGCTATGCTCGGAGGCTGGAAATGCGGCCTGCTTTCGATAGAGGGCCAAGAATACGCGGAGCGCGCCGGCAGGCGCGTTAGTAGCGAAAATAGCGCGCAGAGGGCGCTCCCTATCTGATTTCGGAGCGCTTCATACGCAAAAACAAAAAGAAAACGAACCTAGACACGAAAGAGTATAGGCGACTGCGGAGGGAACAGTGGGGGGAGCAGCCGAGGTGCTGGAGTTCTTCGGCGGGCAGCACTTCACTACGAGTTGAGGTGCCCCGAGGAGCGGAGTGGCGCGTGCCCGCGAAGCGACTTCAATGCCGGCGGCGGCGGTGTCTGAGTGCCAATGAATGCATCTTGCCTGGTGCTTTCCGCGCAATCCGAGTGACCCGCAACGTGCTCGTGTCTGCGACCCTGTTTTTTTCACGTGCGTAAAGCGCCTTTTGAGCTTCTTCAGAGGCGTCGCACCTGGGCCAGCTATCATCATCGCCGGGGCGTCCCAACGTCGTCTGCATCGGTTAGGGCTTTTGAGATCAGCTGTGTGCCTGTGCCAAACCCCCCAAAAAAACTGCGGCGACCATGTGGTCCGTCGCCGGTGTGAGCGTGAACGCAGTGCTTCTGTTTAGGTGCCGTGCCGCCTGAAACGCGGTTGCCGTGGATTTCCAGCGGCAGTTGTGGCGGCGGCGAGATGTTGTCGCGGCGGGTCGGCATGTCGCTGACCGCACTGCTTTTCGTCTGCTTTCTGGCCTTCTGCGGCTGGCCCGGTCCGGCGGTGTTCGCCGAGCAACGTCTGCTGTCAGGTACGCAAAACCCGCTTTTCCTTACTTTTTTCTTTCTTTTCCTTCAGCTCTCCGGGCCGATGCCTCGCTGCGGCTAGTTCGTGCGGGCCTGGCCTCGCCGGTTCGACTATTTTCGGGGTCTCAGAATGAAACGCTAGCGCGACCGGCGGCATGGCCCTGCCGTTGTTCCAGGAGAGAAAGTTTAGCGTGCGTCGACGCCGCCTCTGTTTTTTCTTTCTCGATTTTTGTTTCTAGTGAGGAAAGGTCGTCGTGGAGAAGAAGCGAGGTGGCTTTTGTACGTAATACACGGGCAGCGTCGCCTCTGTGGCTGTTCGCATCGAAGCACGGTTGATTGACGAGCCGTCAGTCGGCTTGCCAGTAGCGGTGGGTTCGGTCGGTGCGGTTTTCGGGCCGAAGAAAAAAAAAAATAAAAACGCACGCGAGTGTCTGCGTACGAACGTAGTATTGTGCCTGCTTCGTTCCTGTCTAGGACACCTTGAACCGCTGCTGCGACTCTCGTACCGAGTTTACTTTAATCTTGGACCCGAAAATTGGCGATATGCCCCGCCCCTTTCGATCTTGACATTCACTAAAAGCACGATTTCTGTCGGTGTTCACTCGTGAAGTACTATCCTAGACCGGACACGAAAGCGGGTCATCGCCAGAGCTCATTTGTCGAGGCGCTCGCATTAGCAGCAACGCTCTGTCGCTAGCTGTTCGCGACTATCATTACTGTTTTAGTGTTTTCCTCGTGGAAGTGACGAGCTTGACGTGATGACTGTGACGTGAAACGTGCGACGTCTGGGGACGATTTCCCATTGGTACAGTGCTGTATGCCGTCTGCCTTGCAAAAAAAAAAGAGAAAAGAGCGACTGGCTTAAACGTCGTCTGCCCGTTTGTCGTCTGCTACGCTTGTTTAGTCGCGGCCCGTCTTTATTTTCGTTTCGAGTTTTTTGATCGCTTCAAAATCTCTTCCTGTCGCTTTCGAGCAATTTGCTACCGGCGGCAGACCGGCGCCGCGTTACTATAACCGCACATGTGTTTGATGCACGGCGCTCCAAAAGCATCGATTGCTCGGGATAACTGGCACAGTTCGAGATCGTTTCCTGAATGCTGCTTCCGTCGCGTAGATAGCTCGTTTTGTTCTGCTCTAAGGGTTACGTGGTACGTTGAAGCAAGCTGAGCTGAACCACTGCTGGCCGATGTTTAGTTGATGTGCCTGCTTAATCTTCGCTTAATCCACGTGTCATTCTTTTCCTTCCCCAAACATCTTTAAGGTCGGTCTGTCGATTGTAATTGGGTGTGCGTGAGTATCCGCTAAAGTGTAGCCGCGGCTACGTCTGTGTAGGGCACGCGTGGAGCCGGTTTTCGCTCCGCTGGGCGAAACCTCGAGGCAGTTTCGGGCTCTGATGTGGTCCGCCTGACAGCTAAGCCGCACATGCTTATGTTACAGCACTTCAGAGCCCGAAACTGGCTACAGACGTGGCCGCTGCTGTACATTACTTAACTGGTGACGTAACTTTCTGTGCTGCGTGTGTGAAAAGGTGCAACGGGCAGGAAAGTGTTCGGGGAGTATGCGCATCTAATTAATACAATCACTCTCTTCTCTTCAATAGCAGTGTTTTTTTTTTCAGGTTGTGGAGAAATAACTTGCCTTTACTTTAAAACGCCGTGATAGTAAATAAAAATCGAACACTATATATTGACACCAAAAGTTATCGAAAACGATAACAATGATAATATGTGTATAAGGTGTGCATCGAATGCGTGGCTTCTAGTGCCAAAGGCGAGTCGTGTGGAATTATTTCGGAATTATTTTGATTGAATGTTGACTAAACTTGAATTAATTCCTGGAGACTACGCGTGCCGCAATAACGGTTTAATTACGAGGGACACCGTATAATGGAGGACTCCAGCAAACTTCGACAATCCGGCGTCCTTTAACTGGCTTTGCTCAGAGCGCGGGCCTCGAATTTCGCCTCCCTCCAGCGGTTTAGGGTGCCCGGCTGCTGACCCAAGGTCGCGGGTTCGATGACGGCCGAGGCGGTCGCATTTCTTTGGAAGTGAAATTTTACAGACGCCCGTGTATTTTACGATGTTAGTACACGTTCAAAAAAAAAAAAAAAAACACTGGGTGGTGGAAATTTTCGACGCGCTCTAACTACAACGTATCTTATTTCCCTCATATTGACATCGTAGTTCTGGGACGTAACACTCTAGATATTATCTTGTCCCTCCAAGGGCGACCGACGTGGGCGGGCTCAAACCCTTGGCTTTCTGGATAAATAAAATCGGTACAATGATTCAACAGTTAAAATGGAATGAAATTCATAGTGAATTGATGAAAACATGAACTTTCAATGCGATCATGATCAGTTAGCAGTGGTAGTGTTTAGTAATATATATTGTAGTTTAACGTCCCAAAACCACCATATGATTATGAGAGACGCCGTGTAGTGGAGGGCTCCGGAAATTTCGACCACCTAGAGATCTTCAATGTCCATCTCTTTCTAAGAACACGGGCCGCTAGCATTTTCGCCTCCATCGAAAATGGGGCCGCCGCAGTTGGGATTCGCTCCTGCGGGTCAGCAGTGGAACGCCGTATAACCACTATAGACCGTCGCGCGAGCTGTCAATTTTTTTTTTATGATTATGGGAACATAATTATGGCAGCGAGTTGGGTACCCGAAGGGGGTTTCAAAGCGTCGTTAGGGATAAAAAAAAAAAAACGAAAAGAAACCCGGTGGAGCCAGATTTTTCACTGCGACCCACGAGATAATGGACAAGAAGACGGAAGAGCGAAAGTTGTCCAAATTAATCCTCGCTGCCTCGTTGGCTCCGCCAAGCCGGTCGCTAAGTAAGCCTCAATAAATTACCGTTTTAATCGGATCGGGTCGGATGGGGCGCGCCCTTATCTAATGAGGATCCCAGCGCACGCTTGTTTGCGCATATTTGAGATCGCGCGTGGGGTCTGTATACGGCGAGTCGACCTTTATTGCATTAGGGACATTGATTGCGGCTTATCGATCTTACGCGGGTCGCCGTGACGTTGAGCTGCGCCGCATTTAGCAATGCTAATCGTATACGTAAGTTCGATGCGTCAGCTGTCGCAGATGCGTGCTCCTTTCGTTTGGCTATGTGTCGTTGACCCCGACGCTTTGAACAGCTCATTAAACAGGGGAAAAAAACTAAACAAAAACAAATTGCTCGCACGAGTGACACTTTCATTTCTCTTCCGATTGAGCACTTCCGGTTTCCCTGGTGATCTGAAAAAAAAAACACATTAAGAAATAAAATAATATAGGGGGTTTTTCGTGCCAGAGCTGCATTATAATTAGGCGGCAGACCGAAGTGGAGGGCCCCGCGAATTTCGACGCATCTGGCGTTCCTTTCGCGAGCACCGCACGGTCCAGTCTTTCTTCACTAAAAATGTGGCCGTCGCAGCCGGGGGTCGAACCCCCCGACCGTAGGTTCTGCAGCCGAGAACCAGCACCGCTACACCACCGCGGCGGACTTTCTCAAAGAAAGAAAAAAAGAAAGAGAAAATGCTCTTGCGAAGCTGGTGTTTTTTTATTTATTATTTATTTATTTATTTCAAAGTTCTGCGGACCTTCTCGGTTTAAGCACGAGTGTTGGTACGTGAAACGGTTATGATTCTGTCGAAAATGACGGACAAAAAAAAAATGTTCTATGCTGGTTAACAGCAGTTTCAAAGATACGGTGTTTACATCACGTGCAAGTATTATAGAAAAATGTAATACACTAACTAAAACATAAAAAAAATATCGCTGATTTCTCGATCAAAAGATCCTACCGTTTCACAGTGCAAGCTCAAGAGTTATATTGTATACATATGATATCGGAGGACAAAGACCAATTAATTTTCCGGACAAATAATGAAAATTAGTTATCCTGTGTGGAGCGACCGGGACAACCACCGCGTGTTACAGCGAAAGCTGATCAAGCCATGGCCTTGAGGCGACTGCACGGCTACTAAAGTTGCGAGGTGCGTGCACTACGCTAAAGATCACCCTATATCACCCTATTTTGGCGATGTAAGGAAATACCCACTATTTCATTATTCACCATTCTGAGGTGAAACGTGTCGCGGGATCGAATCGCGGCTGCGGCGGCTGCATTTCCGATGGAGGTGGAAATGTTGTAGGCCCGTGTACTCAGATTTGGGTGCACGTTAGAAAACACCAGGTGGTCGAAATTTCCGGAGCCCTCCACTACGGCGTCTCTCATAGTCATATGGTGGTTTTGGGACGTTAGACCCCACAAATCAATCAATCAATAAGGTGAAACGTGGTACCCACTACGCGTCTATAAGGCAGTATATGCCCACTTTGTTGATGCGGCGTGGCTGGGGACGGAAGAATTGGGGCTGAGATTTTCCTATAACACGGGCTTAGCTTCAGACCTGACACCTTCGAGGACCTCGTTCACGCTTCGAGCCAGGGGGAAACTATGGCCTCCTCCCCCGCTCCCCCCCTCCCCGCCGAAATTTGAAGGGAGGTATGTTTACCGGGACAATGAATAAAATAAATATGTGCTTATGGCGAATTATGCCGCCGCCAGAATCTTAAACTGACGGACGTTTCACTTATACATCTAACTGATTTAGAGCGATTTTTTAGTTTAGCACGTGAGATGACCAGTTCAGATAGCGATGCACTGTTTAGTCGACACGGCTGCTGATCCGAAGGTGGCGAGCTGGAACCCAGCCGCGACGGTTGCATTTTCAATAGAGGGAAAATGCTATGGACCGCGTTCGATGTGAGTGCATGTTAGAGAACACCAAATGGTCCTGATTTCCGAAGCCCCATACTACGGCGCCTCTCTCGATTATAACTTGGTTTGCGGTCGTAAAACCCCAGATATTATTGTCCAAAGCAGGGTAGAACGCTAGAATAAGTGTAAGCTCCGTCCTCGGCGGTCGCCGTCCCTCACTTAATACAGCATAGATGCCCTATCCAGTTGTATTTGCTCATTATTGTGACTTCAGGCACCTTTCACGTTTTTCGGGTAGGTCACAACGCACCCATGTCCGTGTAGTTTTTGGTTGAAACATGCACTCAACTTTCTGGCAAATTTCAGCGAAGCTTCTGACACTGCTGCTCGGAAAACGTAGTGTTTTTTTTCGGGCGATGAACCTTTAATTATTAATTGTATACACTGGCAGGAAGTGTGTCTACGTTTACAACGGAAACCACCTATAGCACAACTCTTTTGTACGGAGAAATGGTCAGACGTGCTGCAGTATCTATTCGGCTATGGCAAGGCTGAACGTATATGTATGCAACGCGGCATTCGCTTGGCCAACGCATGTCGTAGAGCACGGTCAGTGTAACCGATGAACGAGACTAAAAGTATAGGTATTGGCGATAGGAAAATGCCACCGTTGGCGCTCCGGCTTCTATAGGCGCCAATGTGTGCACGCATTGTACTACAACGCTGCAGCTTTCACGAACGATGACCTGTCGCGGCTGAGTCGGAACGCCCGTCGCTTTTGTACGTCTTATATCCCCGTTAAGGCGCGAAATATGCCAGTTCTTACTACTTCTGTGGCGAATAAAGGCTGACGGGTCTGACGAAGACGTCGGTGACCCTGCACAGTTTGGCACCTCATAGGAACTGCACGCAGAACTCGGTCAACTGCTCCTCAATTTTAGGTGCATTCCAAGGGTGGATGGTTTATGGAGTTTGTCGCGTCAAGAGCACCTTTGGTTACCGGAGGCACCGTTGAAGCCGGGGTGGGGGTGGGGGGTGAGTCTCGGTCCTATGAGGTTCTTTTACGTACGGGCTTCAATGGTGAAATTAAGTGAATGAAACAACAAAAGCGCAGTTCCAGCATAATAGAGAAGAGCCGGAAGGGTAAGCTAAGAGATATTGCTCAGCTTGTTCTTCTATAGGACGCACGAGAATCAATATTCGTTCACACCTCGTCGAGAGCTGCAATCAGTGAAGATTTTTGTACAAATGGTACGGGTTATGAAGGACCCGTTTTGATGTGCGAATGGAACTGGCACGCCGTAAGCGCTGACGCGAGCACGGGGCAGGGACGTAGCCAGCGGGTGGCACACCGGGCCGTGCCTACCCCCCTTCTTCCCCCTCGATATTTTTTCGCCATGGCATACATAGCAAAAAAATGACTATTTCAAGGAGGTGCCCTCTATAAAATCAAGGAGGTGCCCCCTCCTCCCCCGCAAAAATGTCCGCCTACGTGCCTGGCACGGGGTGGTCGTCGACGGGTGGTAATCATCGTAGGGGATGTCCCACTCGTGGGCTTCTGTTCGGCGCATTACGTCACTCGGTGGGTGCCCTTCAGTGTCCGTCTGTGTACGGCTCTGTAATGTTGACCTCCGCGGCTCTGCTGTCGCATTCGCGTGGGCGTCCTTGAACCCACTCTTCTCGCGACGCCAGAGCAACGTCATCGTTTTACGTGAGAAGGGGGGGGGGGGATTCCGAGAGGGCATGAAGGGGGAGGGTACACAAAGATCTCTGTCTTTTCACCGCCCTCTCCCGCGTCCTTAAAAAAGAGGTACCGCCGCTATCTCGCGTTCTGCAAGGTTTTGCGGTCCGCGCTCGTAACGTATCAAAGTCGGCGCACCGTGGAACACGCAGTCTCGGAATATCTCGCGACCTCTCTCGAGGTCGTTGCTGCAGCTGCTTGCCGGGCAACTCTCGAAAAGGCTTGCTTCGTAGGGACTTTTTGTCGCGGTGGTCGTAAACACTGCCGCCGGTGCCGGTGTGCAGAGCCGGCGGACCAACTTTTCTCGGCGCATTACGAACGATTTACGAGGGATCATCATCATCATCGTCATCATCATCCTGACTACTTCCCATGCAGGCCGAACGCCTGCCCCGTGCTTTTCCCGGCAATTAGCCCGGTGTTGCGCTTGCTGTGGTCGCGTTATCTCCCACAAACTTAATCTCATCTTCCCACCTCTCTGCTTTTCCCACATGCGCTTGCCTTCTCTTGGAAGGCAGTTTTAATAAATTAATCCGTTAAGATTGCCCAACTCCACCCCTGCAATAGGCCATCCCGCGGCGCTTCGCGTATAAATAAATCAACTAAATAAAAAATAATCAAGCACATTCCGTGGAGGAGTATTTGCCTTTCGTACAGCGAACCGTTCACAAGCCATTCAAAGAAAGGCGAGTTGAAACCAAATTAGCGCTCTGTCTGTGATATTCGTCAGTGCCTGTCTGCTGCGCTGTTCTTATAATAATGATGCACTATACCAAGACGCCCGAGCTTCCACCCTCCAAATAAGCAAACTCGTTAACTAATGGAGCAGTGTCTGAACCATGACCGGGCATTTGTGTCTATTTTAGAGGGAACCCTGGCGCTGCAATCGTTCAGGCGCCACGGGAATAATGGGTAGTGCACAAATTGGCCTAGTCTTTGTGCTTGCGGGCTTTAAACGAGCTTGTGGCTCGGTTGATTTGATGATTGACATGTGGAGTTCAACGTCCCAAAACCACCGTATGTTTGAGAGACACCGTAGTGGAGAGCTCCGGAAAAATTCTACCACTTGGGGTTCATAACGTGCGCCCGAATCTGAGCACACGTGCCTACATTATTTTCGCCTCCATCGATAATGCAGCCGCCGCAACCTGCGGGTCAGCAGCCGACTACCTTAGCCACTGTAGAGCACTGCGGCGGGGCCTTGTGGCTTTGTTTATTCTCGCGTTTTTGGTTTTGTTTCGAACGAAAGAACGAATCCGTTGTGAATTTCGTGACACGACCTGAATTGGTCAACCCAAAAGGTTAATGCGGTGGAGACTGGACTGCTTGCTGATTGTCGTTTCGTGGCAGAGCGTGCTGTATAAGCCGCGCGAAGCCAAACAAAGCCGAGACAACGAAGACCAGGTGAATTTGTGTACTATACCCATCATGCCCGTTCTCCATGGCTGAAGCGCCGTACGTTGCAGCTCCCATAAAACACTAGCGCCAGAGCTCCCTCCATAGCTCAGCAAAACTTCTGGAGCCCACTCAGACCTACTCAAGAAATATATTTTGCGCTTTGGACTCACTCGGACTCAGACTTCCGAAAAGTTTCTTCAACCGGACTCACTCGATCTCAAACTCACCAAAATATCTCTCACCCCGACTCGCTCCGACTCACGGCTCGACCTGAGTCTGACTGAGTCGACTCATGAGAGAGTTCGTCGACCTATGGTTCCCTCTAGTGTACTCATAGGAAACTGTATACATGGTTGTGTCATGGCCTCCGAGATCGCGGGCGCGCGTGCCCGCCATCTAGGAGGCTATGGTGGTGTTAAGGACAGTCAAATTCGCGCCGAAAGGTTTCCCCGAGGACGCCTCTTCCCATACAGCGGTGCCAATGCGTCGCTCGCGTTCGCACTTACACGAGGTGATCGACCCGCGAGGCGCGCCCTGCACATTGCATGTCGGGGGGCTGGGTTCCTTTTATCAGTCACGTCGGCTTTTAAGCACTCGAATCAGCGTCCTGTCGGGCGTCGTCACACAGATGCAACTCGCGGTCGCCAGCGTCAGTGACCTCGGCCTCCCGTTAATGCGCCGTACACCTGTTATCGGCGCCCAACATCGGCCGCGTAAAAGGCTCGAGTAGTGGCAGCCCGGTCTATCTCGATTGCTTATCGCGCTAGAGTGTACACGCTCTCTCAATGTTCCTCAGGCGTGTATACGATAACGGGCGTTCGATAAGCGTCGAGTGGTGTATAGGCCAGGCGTCGTCGCGACTGTGGCTCGTGGTGTAAATGGCATCTCGGTCGTACCGCGCTTGAAATACATTATCAGTCAGTTTTGTGAATGAGATATCGTTAGGAGATGTGGCAGTTCGTGAATGCGATCGGGCGACTGGTCGCTGTGCTGGCTGCGAGAGTCTTGTGGATTTGAAATAGGCCAAAAAGCAAAACGATGACAAAGCAGATTACAATTTTTTTTAGTGGTGTATGGCTACAGATATATGGCATGCCTGGATATATGGCATGCCTGGTTTATCGCGAGGATTGCCTCTCCAGATGTCGGGTGATGACAGTGGTGTATTCTATGATCGCGTATACAGAAATACGCACAACCACAAACACACAGAAAATGGCAGAAAGGGGAAGATGGAAGTTTCCGATAAAAAAAAAATTGTAGACGGGCAAATTTTTTTTTTTTTCACTTATACACAGTCATTCAGTTTTGTTAAAGCGAGTGCTCCTCAAACACATCAACGGCGCTTTTATTTTGCGTGTGGCAACCGTAGCGAATGGAATAGCAATTGTACAATTATATTGAATTAAATTGAAAGTCCACAATAACTTAATTGAATATAACGATGACTTCGTACAGAACGATTTGGAATTTCACCTGCACCGTCTATAAGGCAGTTCGACCTGATGCCAGGTGGGAACCTCGGGATAGTCCACAGTCCCCTTTCTCTGCTCTCTCTAATCGCTGCGTTCATTGCAGACGGCGAAAAGAAATAAGCACCGAAAGACAGAAAGACTTTTTTTTTTCTGTGATTCAAGTTGTTGCAACCGATATTTCGTCGCCCAATGCACAAACAAGCTCGGCTGGGGTGCGGCCTGAGTTAGTGTACGTTTGGTGGACGACGAAAGTGATCCACACAGTCCTAAAATGTCACATCAGCGGTGGGATGACGTGTGCCAGCTATCCGTCTACAGTTATGCTCTTACGAAGGGCTGTCAAAAAGGATGTTGATTTTTTGGTGCCTTCAATGGAAGTCTTGCACGACGTCATTGAAAACGTACAATTCAACGTGGTTGCTGAGCGGCCTTAAAATGTCGCGCTCCTAAGCTCGAGAGGAGGCGGGTTCGATTCCCGGCAGCGGCGGCCGCGTTTCGATGCGGAGCGGAGTGCAGTTTTTGCGTTCCGAAGGCACCGTTTGCGCGGTACGCCATGTTACTCTGGAGGCGTCGGTTACCGACGGACGATCCGCTGTCCGTTTCCTGCCCGGATAACGTATACCGTAGCAGCCCTGCTGCGTTTTGTTATGCACCTTTGCATATGCGTACCATATGCTGCAGTGGACCTCGCCTAAACAAAGTTGCACATGTTGATCGCAAGATTCAGCAGGATGAGCTGGTGGGCTAATTGGTGCTGCGTTTATGAGTGGCGTGTTTAGAGTGCGATTAAACACACACACACACACACACACACACACACACACACACACACACACACACACACACACACACACACACACACACACACACACACACACACACACACACACCACACCACACCACACCACACCACACCACACCACACCACACCACACCACACCACACCACACCACACACCACACCACACACACACACACTGCGTGCTTTGTCGGGTGTATTTTTACTTGCGCCCTAAATTGCAAAAACATTTCATGCATCGGTACTTCACTCAATACACAGCTATAGTGGTTACACCCTAAGACTAACTGTAAGCTCCGCCCACAGCGGTCACTGTGCCACCCAGGCAGAATTCGCATATACGTCTTACGCTTTAACACGACTGGCATCCTTAGATCAAGACAATTATTTTTATAAATGTCGTCGTTTAGACCCTTGCATTGTCAACAAAAAGCGGGACTAGATACGGTGACCAAATGCTACAGCTTTGTTTGCGGACTATTTTAAATCAATTACACAAAGAAAATAATCTCAATGTATATATCTGAAGGCTACGTGACCTATTTATGTGATTGTTTGCGCTGCCGCATAGCTTCATCGGTTTGTTTTGTTTGTTTGTTGCTGTCTTCCTCACCACGGCTAGTTCTTCCTTTCTTGGTTTTTCAAACGTTTAGACAATACCCTTGTCCATTATATCTTACTGTGGTTGTTTACTGCTTTTACCGTTTTGTTAATGCATTATGTATATGACATGCTTCTGTTTTAACCGCTCTTCAATCCCGGCTGCGGCGGCTGCATTTCCGATGGAGGCGGAAATGTTGTTGGCCCGTGTGCTCAGATTTGGGTGCACGTTAAAGAACCCCAGGTGGTCTAAATTTCCGGAGCCCTCTACTACGGCGTCTCTCATAATCATATGGTGGTTTTGGGACGTTAAGCGCAACATAACAATCAATAAATGGTCGGTTATTACAAATTGGCCAGGTTCCTCTCGAGCTGCTCAATATAGCTTTTTTGCTGGGCCTCATCGCAACCTTGTTGCAAAATCAACTCAATTCGATTAAAAAAAAATTCAATTGCAGTCGTGTGTTTACGTGACGCCAGGCAGATTTCACTGATTTCAGGCATATCGCTTGATCGTACAGGCTCGTGTTCACTTCGTTAGTTCCGAGTCTAAAAATTTTACTTGGCGAATGTCATCGAAAATTCCGAGTTGACTGCTCTGCGAAACGCAACGCTTTAAGAAGGAACGATGAATTTTTAATTTATAATATGCGTAGTACTTGCATTACCAGCGAAAATGTGGTCATGCTTAGAAGGAAAATCGCCAATCATTGCCCTGCGGCACAGATGAGTTGTAGGCGTGCTGTAGTACTGGGGGGCGAGGCGTGCATTTATTCAAGTTGTAAACCGACTATAGTCAGTCTTGAACTTCCCCCCTCTTCTCGTCCCTCGGGCAAATGTGAAACTTACGCCTCTGTGCTGCTACTCTCCCTGAATTATGTGACATAACTGGATCATTGCTGTCCTATAAATCAGCGGATCCCGGTGCCAGCTGCAACTTAGTTTTGCCGCTCACGTACGGCACTCGGCGATTCGAGCGTCAATTCGCGTGGCTCGTCGACCGCGCTCGCCAAAGCGGCGAAATAAAAACAAAACTTGTCTCGTCTAGTCCATCCTGGAGCCGCCGTGGAGATCTGGTTACGAGTATCGGCACGCTGTCTAACAGCACGTGCCGTGACTTAACGCGAGCCGACGTTGTACGAGAGGGAGACAGAACCACGTCCCGAATGGGTGGCAACTGCACTTTGCAGGAATACTTAAAAACGTCGTTTGGCGTCGGCGAAAATTCATGCAAGATACGTTTTTTAGGCCGGGATGGAGGTTCGAAGCGATAAGTAGTCCAGCGAAAAATCTGCGAACGCGGGAAGGTTCCATCGAACATAATATGTCAGCGGCCGCTCAGTGCCCTTCGCCCAAGTCTCATAATAATGTTACGGGGAAGATTTATTCACCGACAGCAGGTCTTGCTAACGGCTTAGAGAGCGCACAGTCATGCAGGCCAACGGGGGAAGCTCGAGAGTGCAACCCACAACAACCACGTTGTCGTCTTCTTCCTTTGGGGTGCCATTTCAGCTGTGCCGAAGCGACAGTTCCATACATGTATCATCACCCTGGTCGTATAGATAAAGGCAGTGGGATGTTGCTATGCGCAGCTCGACGCACAATGTTCAGTACCAGATCCTGGATGGCTCAGGCGTATCCAGAAACTCCTTTCGGAAGCGGGGAGGGGGGAGGGGGTCATCCATACGTTATGCATGTTCGTGCGTGCGTTTGTACGTGCGCCTGTACGATTGGCAAGCCAACGGTACGTTGACGCAAGATACGCGATCGAAACTGAAAAAAAGTTCGAGTAGCGGTCGAACACCCAACCCCGTTGGATCCAGCCCTTGCTGGATTGGTCCGAGAGGGAACATCGCTCTGTCGCTCCCTGTACCCCCCTTCCATCCTGGGATGAAGCTTGCACTGAGGAGCAGCTCTGTCATCGTGTCCTTGGCTTGCGTCGGTGCCACGAAGGTACCACGTTTGATTCGCATAAGCCTAGCCATTGCCTCCCAGATTTCCCTTGCCTGCCGGATGAGCGCGGAACGCCCGTCATCGATGGCGGCGCTACCTACGTAGGAATAAGGGTCTTTGTGCTTGACCTTTGAGATCGGCAATTTTGGTGTTTGCTACTAATTTCAGGGGTTATGCCGTGTATTGAAGCAGTTGCCTGTTAAATGACAAGGTCACTTACGTAGGGTTATTATAATTACGTTTACGCCTCTTTAAAACTTTTTTTACGTTATTTTTGTTGGATATAAGCTCCGAAAACGTAAAAAAATTATTTGAAAACACCCCTACTCAGGTGGCGCTACCTCCATAGTTCCGACGACGGCCGCTTTCCACGTGACCGCCGATAATCCGGCAGGCAAGTACGGCCTAGCAATACTGCACGTTTGGAACGCCAACGCCGCCTGCCCGCGGGAACGCCAGCGTCGCCGAAGATTCGCCTATTCGAGCCCAAATGAGACCCAGAATAATTTGGCGCGATGCGTAAGTTCTGTGCGCGGAGCTGCGCTGACCTGTTTCACATCTTCTGGTCTTGCCAGTCTAACGGAAGCGTCGCTCAAATCACGCAGCCGACGGGGCACATGTTCTGAGAGGAGGCTTTGTCCAGCCCAGCACTCGAGGATCGGTTGCAGCCCGGCCCCACGGAGTCCCGGAGTATGGGTACCGCCCAATCCTCGCTTGCGCTAACTGCAGTATACCAAGACATTAATTCATTCTATTCGAGCCAGCGAAACGAACGTGAAAAGAAATCGCTGAAAATTAGGAAAAACGAGCCCGGAGCAGCAAACAGCAGAGAAACAGTAGAGAATAGTGTATATATAACAAAGATATAGAAAATTGCGAAACGTAAAAGATAATCACAAAGTAATAGACAAGGATATACAAATAGCACGTAATAACACGAAAGGAACAGAAAAGAGCAGGCAAATTAAGCTAAAAGAAGAGCACAATATAACAAATAAGGGCTTATGAATGCAAGGCAAACACAGGCGGATCAATGCTCCACAGTTCGTACAGCCTTTACTATGGGTGGAAATAGTTTTGATGTTTCTTCTCTCCCTCTTTCTCCTCCTCCCTTCCATCCTTCGTTGACATTTTTCGATCATAAGTTCGATGTCGAAATATTTGCCGATTCCGCTGTTGGCGTTTACATCGAACTCTGCACAAAGGTGGTGCCAAAGTTTTTTTCTTTTTTTTTTACTGTGGTTGGCACTTACAGGTCGTGGGTATCCATCATACACCAGTGGCTGTCGTAAGGCCAGTGTTTTGTGTAAAGCGAAACAGTGTCGTGTGGAATCTGTTGTCATGTCCGGCGGTCGTAACATAGTTGTGCCACTATATCGAATTCCGGCTTGCAGGAGGTGACGACGGGAGTGTTCTGACTGTAACCCTTGGCATGTCCAGATAAAATGACATGCATTTTCTTGTGTCCCTGAAACAGAGGTGTGCGGACGGCGTATTCAAACGTCGGTTTCTTGTCGAATTCTAACGCGTTCAATCAAGGGATGACAGCGTGAGATAAGAAATGCGCCTATAGGTGATCAAAGATGTTTCTTCAGTGTTAAGCCTCTTGCAAATGCTGCTTCTGCGCCGCATTCCATGTGCGCATGCCAAAAGCCGAGCCTGCGAGCTTCCCGACTATAACGGGTCCATCGGAAGGCGTCATTTCCGGCCCCGTTCACCTTGAGAGTTGGCAACGCTCGCATTACGTAACTCGCCCTCGACTGCGTTACCATAACTGCGTTGAGGAGGCTGCACATTCAGTTGTGAGCCTTATACGCGGGGGTCTTCCCCTACGCGCGTTGTTGCCCCGCCCTTTTTGTTGGTGCCGTGTAGGTTCGCGCCGTTTGATCCGATTTGCATTACCTTTCCGGTTTCCCCCTCGCACGAGTTTCGCATCCGTACGAGGGAGAGGTATGACGCGCTTTGCTTCCTACAGCTGTTTGTGCTAAACTGGAATGTCGGAACCTGGCGGGCGCATTTTTGGATGGAAGCGACAGTGCTATAGAGCTAGCGGCCAATGAACTGCTGTGACCTCGTTGTGCCGTTAGTTCAGGTGCTATAGAGGTCCGTGTGCTCAGATTTAGGTGCTCTTTAAAGAACACCAGGCGGTTCTTTTCCCAGCCCTTATCGGCTGTGTAAAACTTACCCAGAATAAATTTAACCATTATTGCAGCTGCATGAAGGCAATAATGAATTTTACGTGGTGGTTTAGGGTGTTATCACTGTGTCGGCGTGGGCACTATGCTTTAGTACTGCCTTCAAAGAGCGTCTACTTCGACCCCGTTTTCTTGAGTCGTTCAAATATATACCTCCTAGAAACTCCCGCAAAGTGCAGGCGGCAATACGGCAGTTCTTTTTCACGTTTGGGGTTTCTTCACCCTCGTATAACGTCAATCACCTTGAAAAGAAAGTGCTTTACACCTGCTGCTACAACAACATCAAATGTTTGACTTGTCAATTTTGTATTATTATTTCACAGTGTTTTTCAAAATGATTTGTATTGTCCTGCTTATTGTTTTTACCTCGCTAAAGATTGTATAATTGATCTAACGGTTCTGTAACACCCCCCCTCCTGCTTGGGCCCAATAGTGGCCTGCAGTATTAATAAATAAATAAGATTAAATAAACATATAGGTCACGAGTGTAGATTGAGCCCTGATCGATCAGTATCGATCGTACAAAGAAAATATGCATGCACGCCCATACCCGATCCTCGACCACTCTTCTCGCGGAAGGTAGTGGGTAAGCAGCTCAATTAATACTTCGTTTTACAAATGCGCAGTCAGACCTATCATTCTTCAATGCCCCTTTGAGAAGCATATTACGCATGCCGAACCACTCTTTCGAACGATGCAGTGTAGATGCGATGACATATATAAGCTCCATTTAGGCGTAAATCAAGTACCACATCGGTACCCAGCAGTCGAGAGTACCGCGTTCGCTGCTCCGATGCTTTCGGTCCGGCCAAACCCACTGCCGAACGTACTCGAGGCAACGAATGTTTGGGAGGGTTTCGTGCAGAACCCGACACTCGGTCGTTGAGCCATAATGCGGGGCGCTTGTCGCTGGGAGCGCCCTGCACACCCGCTCCGGGAACATTTCGAACCGCCTAGTCCTCTGGGCGCGCTAGGGGCCACGAAGTCGGATCGGAACAAGGGTTCCACGAAAGTGGATGGATCTTCGCCCGTGGTAATCCAGGTTGATCTTTTTTTTTTTTTTTTAGGGGAGCAGTCAAAACTGGAAGTACTGAGCGAGTGAGTGAGTAAAGCAGTTGGTAGGTTGGCGGATATATAAATGAATGAATGGACGGATGGATAATGGGATGGATGGGGGGATGGAAAATATTATGATCTTGTCCACGCGAAACTCGGCGGGCATACGCCACAGAAATCGTGTGTGTGTGTCAAGCATCTCTTATACACAGCAGAACCATGTACAGTATAGTGTAGCAATCGAGTGGCCGAGGTAAGTGAGTTTGGGGAGGATGGAAAGTATAGCGTGGCAATCGCCTCGTATTTCCTCTATCCTGCAAGGGGACAGAAAACGGACATGACGGTGATGAGAGGTGGCATTAGGTTGGGGACTATACTGTAATGCTTCAATAGCGTGCGAAAATGATGATGATGATCGTGGCAACGTTGGTCTTTATTGTCATCCTTCGTATAGATGTGGTGGTGACAACTTGCCGAGTAGCCTGTAGAATCTAGAGAGGTTTCGTCGCATCTCACGCAGGGCCCTAGAATATCAAAAAGTGTTCGTAAGTATAGGAAAAGTGGCAGTGTTATTTTCGTGCCAGCTGTGAGTTACAACGAAATTTTCAACTTCAAGGTGAATCCGATGAACAAAAAGCAGCGTGAATTGCATTTATATTCGGATACTTGACCTATTCAATTGAAAACAAAGAAAGAAAGAACGTGTTTTGTTTTTCACCAACACGAGATAACAACAAACCAGCTTTGCAGGAAAAAAAATCTGCGAGAACAATATTCATGTGCGATTCTTTCGCAGAAGAGTCCAATATTCGCGGTCGTACCACATCACACGTACCCCCACACCCACCACCGAAGATGAGACATAATCAAAACACAAAGCGTAAGTTGTTCCCGTACCCCCCCCCCCCCCTTCCCCCCTTCGATCCTGAGGGGTGCATGCCCCCAAGTGGAAGAATCATGGTGCCCCGTCTCTTATCGCATCCAAGTTTTCAGGCGTGCGTAACGGTGACGTCAGCAACTTTTCAAAACACAGATCGCTGTGCGCACCGCGTTAAGAAACAAACTCACGAGGTGTTCTCGGCCGCGCTTCCGCAGGGACGGCTCGGTATTTGGCGATATGTCCCGGGGCGGGGGCCACTGACCCACATCGGCAGTCCGCCATCGTCGCCATCGCAGCTCGTGCACCTAACCGTTTCAAGTTACAACCGCGTGCCTGTAACCCCACCTTTCCTCCTCGATCCCTCTACAGGTGCAGTTGTTGTCGCCTCCGCCAACAGTCGGTCATTTTTCATGCCTTCGCCTTTTGCCGCTACTGTAAGCTGCGAGTGTGTGCGTTGCCCTGCCCCGGTTTTTGTCGTGCGGTCTATCTTACGTCGTTTGAGGGGGTATAGGCGGGATTAGCTTGTCGATTGGCTACTCCGATATACTTTACCACGTCCGAGACCGGAAGTGGCCGGCCGGTTTTCCTTTGCTTTTCGTTCAGCTCCCCCCTCCCCCCCCCCCGCCTTACTTAGCCCGAAGCCGACGGAGAGTCGTCGTCCGGAGCATTCGTTATCTGCTGGATGAACATGCTCGCGTTTTCTGTTTTGTTTTTAAGATCCAGTGGTCATGCTTTATCAATGGGCACGCACCGCTCGGCTTGTGTGTGTAGCGTTGACACCTGCGCGCGTTTATGTCGCGAGCGTCACGACATACAATTCTTCGACTGCACGTTCCGACTTGAAGTCATCGTGCTGTATTATACTCTCATTCAGGTCCCGCTTAAAGTGCCGGATATATCCGTGAAATCGGGCATTTTCCGTCTGGATTCCTGGACACATTCAGTATTTAAGCAGGGTCTGATTAAGAGTGTACAAAAAGACAGACTATACAGGAATACACTACAGCTCTTCACGTCAGATGATTTCCTCATCTGATGTAAGTACGTGCATTCCGTCCCTGTATGACAGCGCGATTATTTCTTATGAAGAATCCGCTACCATTTGCCCTCCGTCGCAGCCTATCTTGGTAGTGTTCTTGCAAAGCAGTCATAATAGACGCAAAGATGTATGAAGAAGAGACACGTATCGGTTACTAAGAGCTTGAAGTTTCACGCCACTAGGTTACACACGCGGGTTCTGAATGCCGGCCACGCTGGTAGCGTTTCGACGGGGTGTAAATTTATGGACGGCTCGTGCGTAGCGTTGTGTCCGAAGTAGGGGCTCGGGGGTTCATTCTTCCCCCTCTGCTCAGTCCGGCACGTATGCGGGGCGTAATAGTAATTGAAACCGAGAGGGACGAGTTAATCTACCGGTGTGGCGTGATTTGTAACCGTAACGCGGTTTTAGCACGTAATAAAGACACGAGAATTTAACTTCAGGTAGGAGGAAGATGCCGCAATTCTGTACGTATAGTTGACGGTAACCAGCATCAAAAAAAAAAAATAAAAAAAATACGCCACCACCTGTGGCTCAGAGTCGGCAAGCATTGCTTTCGCGCGGTTTTTCGGTAATGGAGAATAGTACGACGTGATATCAGTTGGCTTATAAATAAATTAAATTGGGCTATCCTATTATTGGCAATCTAATCAAGCTGCTATCGATCAGGTGATATAAAAGTGCTCACAATACACCCAACCACTACGCATAGCCTTCATAGATTACGAGAAGCCTTTCGATTCAGTTAGATATATAAGCGACACCGCGGAATCACCGTGGAACCAGGGC
Organism: Rhipicephalus microplus; assembly: GCF_043290135.1. Taxonomy (NCBI): domain Eukaryota; kingdom Metazoa; phylum Arthropoda; class Arachnida; order Ixodida; family Ixodidae; genus Rhipicephalus; species Rhipicephalus microplus. The sequence continues at coordinate 46,818,694 of NC_134708.1, forward strand.
GTCGACGAAGCACATATAAACGTCCCTGAAGAAATCTACAGTGGATCAACTGCCACCATAGTGGTCCATAAAGAAAGTGCAGAATACCAATAAGGAAGGGTGTAAGACAAGGGGATACGATCTCCCCGATGCTATTTACCGTGTGCTTACAGGAGGTTTTCATAGAATGGGAAGAGTTAGGCATAGGGAGTTAATGGAGAGTACCTTAGTAACATGCGCTTCGTCGATGACATTGCATTGTTCAGTAACTCAGGGGGCGAATCGCAATTCATGATTATTGAATTAGACAAGGAAAGCAGGAAGGTTGGTCTTAAAAAATTAATCTGCAGAAAACGAAAGTAGTGTACAACAACCTCGGAAGAAAACAGCGCTTCGAGATAGGTAATAGTGCACTTCAAATTGTAAAAGACTATGTCTACTTAGGGCAGGTAATAACCGCGGAGCCGGACCACGAGATTGAAGTAATTAGAAAAATAAGAATGGAGTGGAGCACATTTGGCAAGTACTCTCAAATCATGACAGGTAGATTGCCACTATTCCTCAAGGGGAAAGTATATAACAGCTGCATCTTACCGGTACTTACCTAAGGAGCAGAAACCTGGAGGATTACGAAGAGAACGACGCAGCGAGCAATGGAAAAGGAAATGGCAGGTGTAACCTTAAGAGACAAGAAGAGAGCAGAGTGTGTCAGAGAACAAATGGGTGTCAAGGACATCATAGTCGAAACCAAGAAGAAGGAATGGACATGGGATATGCATGTAGCAAGTAGACAGAGTAACCGCTGTTCATTAAGGGTAACTAACTGGATTCCGAAAGAAGGCAAGTGGGTGAGGGAGAGAAAGAAAGTTAAGTGGGCAGATGAGATTAGGAAGTTTGCGGGTATACAGTGGCAGCAGCAAGCACAGGACTGTGTTGACTGGCGGAACATGGAAAATTCCTTTATCCTGCAGCGGGTGTATAGTCAGGCTGCGGCTGCTGCTGATGATGACTATTGGCGAATATTCTGGAGTGAAACAAAGGCTCTGAGGGAGTAAAGTCGTGATCAGTGTGACAGTGAAAACCTAAATTCGTATTTGGTTATCGAGAACTTGTAATGTACTGATGCGAATGTGATATATTAAATTGCAAGATTACCGCTTGAGCATTTTGCGTTATGAACACTCTTGCGCTTTGGCCGACTGTGTCTGCCCCGCCGCGGTGGTCTTTATATTGGCTAAGGTACTCGGCTGCTAACCCGCCGGTGGCGGGATCAAATCTCGGCTGCGGCGGCTGCATTTCCGATGGAGGCGGAAATGTTGTAGGCCCGTGTACTCAGATTTGGGTGCACGTTAAAGAACCCCAGGTGATCGAAATTTCCGGAGCCCTCCACTACGGCGTCTCTCATAATCATATGGTGGTTTTGGGACGTTAAACCCCACATATCAATCAACCAACTGTGTTTTGCCGCGGTGATTAAAAAAAAACGATTTTGGTATTCTCTTTGTAATTGCTCACGATTGCGCATCTACACACCGAGACTGAAAGCGTCGACCCAAAGCCTGCTTGTGGTGTAAGTACGCGATTACGCGGAGAAGCGCTTGCACTAAACTATTAGCTGCATCTTGCGTGAATATCTGACAATGGGTTAGCCAGTGCAGAGAGCGCTGTGCGCCGATGGTTCTGTACTCGATCCGTCTCGTAAGTTCAAACGCCATCCTTCGGGAATCGTGTTGAGGCTGCGAAGCTCGGAGGGCAAGAAAGAAAGAGAAATAAAAAACTGCGTGCTATCGCCTGTGGCGAGACACCGGTAATACAGAACAGCGCTGACTGATCGTTTCGATTCTGATCACAGCGGATTGCGGTTCGGACTTCCTGCGTCTCCATCTGTTGTCCCGCATGGCGCTGAATGGCGCTGCACATTCTATCTGAAAGAGAAAAAAGAGAGGGAGAAGAAAACGTTGCGCCAGTAGAGATTCTCGCGCGGCAGCGTCGATTCAATTCTGAGTACGTATAAAATACTCAACTCGCGTACTCCGCACACACACACACACGGTCCGTTACCGTTCTGAACTTGTCTCTCCGCTATGGAGGACAAGGTTGGGCGGGCTTGTTTGCGCTTTCGTTTTTCTTTTTTTTCCCCTGCTACCGCGGCTGTCTGTGCTTCTGGTCGGGATCTGCCCGGGGAGAGATGATGCCGATACGTGTAACATAAGTATGTATATATACATCTAACGAAGTAAGGTTCCTGGAGAAGATGAGTGGGGGATGCACGACGACTATCTGTTTGGACTGGACTGGCTGCGATCAGACATGACGAAAGGAAGGAGTGAGAGCGTTCTGCCTCTTTCTCCCGAGGCCACACGGACGCCTGCCGATTCAACCTCCTCCTTCCTCAATGGCCTCTGTGGAGAGAGAGAGAGAGAACTTGTTCAAACAAGCCTCCTTATTGATAGAGAAAAGAGCGGGGCTTGGTTGGCTTCGACTGCGTGCCGCCGTGCCTTGCTCCGCTTCGGCGTGTGTATTTTGCTTTATTGTTTCTTACACATATCGCGTCTCTTTGCGCACTCAGCATGGAAAGGCTTTTAACGGAGTCGTTGTTCGCACTTGTGTCGTGAGATTGTGGCTCCGACGAGGTGGCGACTACGGAGCGGCGTCGCATTTGAGAACGTTACCTCTTTCAGCGCATCGTTTTGCTTTTTTGTTCTTGTTGTTGTTACAATCTTCTGGGTGACCGAGGAGATATTCGTTGAAGCGTGCGTGATCGACAGAACGAACGGCGGCCTTCTGTAGACCCAGGCGTGTATGACGGCTGGAGATAATGGAATCCCGCGACACTGGTGAGAAGATAGTCACCTGCATGGGGAGTGGTGTATTACATCGATAGAAACGCGGTGACAAATGCGGTACGAAAGAAACACACTGATTAGTGACGAGACTGATGACGGTCGAGTGGGATGTTGCCAGGCATGTGGCTATAGACAAACAAGACACGTGATGGCACACCTGGTGCATCTGAAGTGGGCGTCCCAGTCCGCACGTAAAAGAACCCGCATACTTGTACTCCTAGTTTTCCCGATAACTATACCGGCCGATATCGGCAATTACGTTACCATGTTTACTTTATACGCCACGACCCAGGGACGTGAGTGAGTGAACAACTTTATTCACTTCCTGCAGGTTACCGGGCAGAGTTCCCACCTAGGAGCTGGTTGAGAGACCATGCCTCTCAGCGGCTTCTTTGGCCTGCTGGATCGCCCAGAGTTGATTATCTAGTCCTGAGCTGAGCAGCGCGGTTAGCCAACGCTCCCGTAGGTCCTCATTGGAGGCCGCGTCTCTCGTTTTGCCAATTAGTGCTGGACACTCCCAGAGATTATGCGCTAGTGTGGCCCTATTACTACAATACTTGCACGAATTGGCCATATACAAGTTGGGGTAAATGTCTTTCATAATTACGGGATTAGTGCAGGTGCCTGTTTGTTATTGCCACTGCACGAATGCGCCGGTTCTCGTCCGACCCAGGGACGTAGCTAGAATTTTTTCGAATAGTGGTAGGGCCGGAGGAAGTCCAGTCACCCTTAATAATTTGCGCGTGTGTGTCTGTTAATGTGCGTGCATATGTACACATAAAAACATTGGATATTTTTTAGGGGGGTGGAGCGGGGTGTTGAGCACTCGTGCGGTAGTGGTTGAGGTCACCAACTGCGTGGGTGGAGAAAAACTGCGTATGGCGTCAACATCGGCTCCTGTTGCGATCTCACACAACAGCTTTCGCCGTGAAACCACCTCTCCTGCGTGAAGGGCGGTTCTATAGCGGGCCCACCGTGCGCCCAATGCGGGGCGTCGACTTGAGCGCCCAAATTTGAGGGCCCCGCATGTCTCGCGCCGCGGGCGCAACGACGACAGGCACCCATTACCGCGAGACGCGTATGCGTCTTATTCACGTCGCCCTTCCTCTCACTCATTCTCTTTTTTGTACCTTTAAAGCCACTTCGGTGTGGATGTATACATAGTATGCGAGAGGCTCCTGCCAGGCGTTCCCGCTCAACTTTCAATCTTGGCACCGGCATCCTCATTCACCCGGGTCCCTCGAGACTGCTCGTCAGGCCAATTCGCCACCGCGGCCGCGCGAAGGCACTCGTGATGGACCGACGGCGGGCTGTTTACCCCCCTCCCCCGCTGAGCCCGAGACCAGGCGTCTACCGCTTCCTGTCCTCGCTTAGGCCACGGTTCCTACTCGGGCTGTTCCATTCCGTCGTCCTCCCGAGTGCATCGCTCTCCCCGTTTGTGGTGTGTCGGTGTTCGTAATTCCAGTGGTTATCCGGTTTCCGTGGGGGCAGTGTGGTTCGTCGCACAGCCTGAGGAGCTGTGGTGGCGAGGTAGCGAGTTCCATACTGTCGGCTGATGACGGCCGCATTGTATTTCATTGTCTTGGTAGACGCAAGTTCCGCGACGTCAGGGATCCTCACGGGGCCGCTGCTGCTTGTTCGTTTTCTTTCACCACGAGACGTTAAGGTTTGACACCACTGGAAGTACCAGGAGAGAAGGGAGTGTTAGAGCGACAGACGAGTGTTAACATTGGGACTTTTCCCTTACCCCCCTCGTGCCGTTTAGACGCAATAAGTACTTGTACTTTGGACACGTGTCTTGGGCCTTAAAGGGAGAGTCGAGCTGTCGTCCTGGTGCTTGCCCTCAGCCGAACGTAGTCCCTGTCCGATACTCGACTTCACACTGGTAACGCATCCTAACTATAAGGCTTTCTCGGTAAACTTTATCCTGATACCCATGTACCTAATGCGGTGGTTTAGCCGCCTTGCAACACATGCTAGGGTATAGATAGGTGGCGCTGATACAGTATCGGGTCAGCAAGTGGGGCTCCGCTCCCAAGAATCCGACGATAGTTATAGCACGAGAACAAAACGACGACACAGAGACAAGAAGGACAGGAAAGACACGAAAGACACTTGTCTCTGTGTCGTCGTTTTGTTCTCGCGCTATAACTATCGTCATGCCATACCAACTAGCCCAAGTTGCCACACTTCCAAGAATCCGGATATAAAAGCGCAAATTTGGGCTGCCTAGAGGGCCCATGATGCGGCCGTAGGCGTCGGTCTCACTGTCTCGGACGACTGGAGAAGCGTTCGTGTCGTCTACCATGCACGACAATAAAATATTGTCCCTTGTCCCAAATCTCTAGTGCCCCACCGCAGTGGTCTAGTGGCTAAGATACTCGGCTGCGGACCCGCAGGTCGCGGGATCGAATCCCGGCTGCAGCGGCTGCATTTTCGATGGAGGCGAAAATGCTACAGGCCCGTGTGCTCAGATTTGGGTGCATGTTAAGGAACACCAGGGGTCGAAATTTCGAGAGCCTTCCACTATAACGGCGTCTCTCATAATCATATGGTAGTTTTGGGATGTTAAAGTCCACATATCAATCAATCAATCAATCCGAAGCTTTAGCGCTACCACAGCGCAAGCCTTACATGACGCATCTAATGCTAAAGCCTCGGCTGCCTCATTTAACACGAAGAGTGATCGTCGTTGTCAACACGATGGATCAAGGAAAAAAAAAGCATCACGTGATAATGTCGTATAATGTGATCATGGCATCAAAGATCACCAAGAGTTTGTGACGTCATGACATACGTGAGATCCGCTCGTAATGCTTCCGATTCCTAAGGCAGTTTGAAACCCCCCCTCCGCAACTGTAGACCGCAGAAAGCTTTTCAGGACGGGGGGGGGGGGGGATGGATACAATCGACTGACATTAAAAAGAACGATCTTCTGCAGAAGGGCTTGTTCTCGGGGTATAGTTGGTTGGTGCTTGCTAATAATCGTAATGTAGCGCGAGAAGACAAAACCGATTCGCAGGACCACACACCACAGGCGCTGTGGTGTGGGGTTAAATATTATTATGATTTTGTTTGTGCTGGTATTAATATAACATTGATTATATGACAGAATCATTATAACAAATAGCAAGATGTATTTTGCCTTAGAGTAATCGTAGATGAATGCCCGAGGGACCCTTTCTGGAGAAGTGGCGTCAGGCCACAGTGGTCAAGAAGCGTACGGTGGCGGGTTAGTAAGACATGGAAAACTAAAAAAACTACGCCCACATACGGGACATTGTGTCCGGTATGTATACGTGTACTATGTTTTCCACAGTGGTCACCGTGTACGAAGAAGGCGCGCTCGGCCTTCCTTTTCTCGCAAGGATGCGGTCGGGCTTCACCGGTCGGAGTTTAAAAGCCCGGCGCTTCGTCGTCCCCGGCGGCTCGGGCTGTCTCGTCCCGGCCGCCTCGGCGGGCCGTGGTTATATTTAGGCCTAAAGTAGAAAGGAGGGAGGTCTAGGCTGGCCGCCCCGTGGCGGAGCGTCGTCGTCGTCGGTGTATGCCACCCCCTTCTTTTCTGGCCGCCATCTCCGCGGACTAGACTCGGGCTCCGCCGGGGGGCACCGCGTTTGGGGCTGTTTGTTTGAGGAGCGTGTATATGCGCGCTCGGGAGGAGGCAGCTGCTTTTTAGCGCGGGACCGCCGCTGCGGCACCACGTTGCGCGGACGGGGCGTGGTACGGGCTCGGCTTTTGGAGATGTTGGGCTCGAACGTCCCCGACCCGAGGTTGCGACTGCGGCTTCGTGAAAATTAGTAACTATCGGGGTCCGCCATGCGGTCGCCCAAGGGCTATTCGAAAGAGAGAAGTGTTCTTCAATCGATGCCACCTTCCCAAATCTTTCTGCACATAACGTGGTTTCGTAGCAATGCCTTCAAGATCGGAGGCATTAAAAGCTTTCTGCTCGTCACCTGGTTTAGCGCGGACGGGGCGTGGTACGGGCTCGGCTTTTGGAGATGTTGGGCTCGAACGTCCCCGACCCGAACTTGCGATTGCGGCTTCGTGAAAATTGGTTACTAGCGGGGTCCGCCATACGGTCGCCCAAGGGCTATTCGAAAGCGAAAAGTGTTTCTCAATCGATGCCACCTTCCCAAATCTTTCTGCACATAACGTGGTTTTGTAACAATGCCTCCAAGATCGGAGGCATTAAAAAGATTTCTGCTCGTCACCTGGTTTAGCACTGCCTCCGGTATCGGCGCACCACTGACCTAGTGATGATTTCATGTAAACAGAATCAAATTTCATTATTGCCATCGGATCAAGTTGTTACAAGTATACAGAGAAAGTTCCCGGTGTTGCAGGCGTAATTAAGACCTTACATGATAAACATAAAAAGAAGGCTTACAGCATCGAGTGATGCATGCCGTCGAATGGTGCAGAGTGATCACGCATACAAACGTCGTGAATTCAGGTGATTTGTGACGTCATCCCGTGATGACCTTTTTATACTGCTCTTGTTGACATCACCGACGGCAATTTTAGCGCTCCATGAGGCGTTTAAAGCCTTCGCCTAAGATGTCTGGCAGAACGTAAACGGAGTAAGCGGGGCCCCCAATAGTTGTAGAAACCGATTTCACATTAAGTGGCGGATCGAAATCAAGGGGAAAAAGAGGAGGATGAAGTCATATCGTTGTTGTCGCGAATGACGACTTAAGATGACAATTGCAGGCATGCTTCTCTCCCTCACTTTCGCGTGCCAGGTTGCATTGAGCAGCCAGGGAACAGTTGAGACGAAAGTATTTGAGTGTAATATGTGCCATAGGCTGACGCTGCGCTAACCTCGAGGGAAGAAGGTCGGGGGTGAAAAACGTTGACAGTTGAAACGTACACATCGGCCCGGGTGTAATTGTACATTCAAATTCTTAACACGTCGACCGAATCCTGTCCTGTAAGCAAGTCGGATTCCATTTCGCTATTGTCCCCGACGAATTAGCCTTGCCATTCATCATCAGCAGCCCGCGCTAGCTGCACGGTAGGACGAAGGGCCTGCAGTGCACCCACTCTGCCATGCGAGAGCTTATCCCATTTCATGCCGCCAAATTTTCAGCATATCGAGTTCAAATCAAAGCAAAATAAACAAGAATGCGTTTGTCTGTGTACAGCAAACACTGCATACCAAGTAAATAGGGCTGAAGGTTTGTCAATACACCTTCTGTTTTGCCAAGTTCGCTTCGGTAGTTCAGGCACACGTTGCAGTACGAATTTCACGGAAGTGTTACGCAGCGATCGTGCAAATATTATACAGTTTCATGCAGTGTGTCAGTTATACATTGCGCGAAGTCGCTGCATCGAATAAAAGCATTGTATTCGCTACTATAACGAATACAAACGGGGTGCTAAAAATCGTATACTTCTGTTTTGCCCACTCCCCAGCAGTGTGCATTGGCATTGGATTTTGGGTAGTGAAAAGTGTGGTTTGTACACGCAGGCTTGGCGTCGAGTACGACCAGAGCTACAGGAAAGCTCTGCTCCTCTAACGCGAAGCTCGCACACAAGCGATGAAAGTGTTGGATGACGAGCAAAGTGAAGTACCAGTAGAGTACCAAGTTAACAACTTCGTTAACAACTTTTTCCAAGAGTACCAAGTTAACAAGAGTACCAAGTTAACAAGAGTACCAAGTTAACAAGAGTACCAAGTTAACAGAGTATCAAGTTAACAAGAGTACCAAGTTACCAAGAGTACCAAGTTTTCAAGAGTACCAAGTTAACAAATCGTTAACAACTTTTTTTAAACACACATAATCGCGCAACATGGGCGCTTATGCTAAGGAGGAGGGCGAGCACACCACGAATGTTTCGTGGCAGAGGCGCTGAGGCTGGTCTTCGCCGCAATACACGTGACCGGCGGGGAAACGTACGGCTGAAACGAAAAGTGAGCGGAGTATAGCCGATGAACCAGATGTAGTGCAAAGATCACGTGCCCCCCCCCCCCCCCCCCCCTAATTGTACGGTAACTCGTAAGCCGCTTACACGTGTCACTCGGTTTCTGGTTCGTGTACCGCTTATAAACCATTCCCTGGCATACGACAAGTCGTTGGATGAGGAATGTGGCTACATTGGAGGGACCTGTAACTGTCATTGGCTGTCAGCAGTTACCTCGATATGTGACTTTTACGCAAGTATGCTTTCCCGTAATAGTCGGGTGAATACGGCATGCTTGACTCATCAAAAAAAAATGTAATGACTTAGCACTCAAGTAGGCGTTTATAAAATCTCCAGCGTGGATAGATGTCTCCGAACGCCTTCGGAGGCACGCGGAAACGCCTGGCGACGGTGCGGCACTGAAAGCAGCGAGGAATAATATTCCAGAGGCGCGTCTTCTCGACTGGGGAGACTTCGACATTCCGCGTTGACGCACCGGCGCCGCAAATGCACCCCTCCCCCCCCCCCCCCTACCAATCTCCTCGCTTCTTTTCAGCGCTTGTCGGGTTTTCTTCGCGCGTAGAAGTAAAAAAAAAAAAAAAACCCTCACGCACGCTATCTTCCGTGTATCTCGTACATAAACACTCTCTTCTCCGTCTCGTTCTAGCTTGAGCCACACCGTTGAAGTGACACGCGGACGCAGTCACAGGTATGTTATACACACACTCCCCCACCACCAATATATGAGTGCGCACGTACAGACAGGCGCGACGTCAGTATAGCGTCTTTGCGGTCGTCCTTCAATGTATCGCCTCCCGTCAAGTTTGCGTGTGGCCCGTAGTGTCATCTCGCTTCAACCTCTCTCGCGTACGGATCTGTATGTATTCGTGAATTCCCCCTGCTTGCTGCATACACGGGTGTACACACGATTGGAACGGGGACGCTTGCAGTGAGTGCGTACGTGTAGGCTAAACAGATAGGGTAGCACAGTTCGACCATTGCCTTGACAGCTGACTTTTCTTTCTTTAAAAAAATCTTATTTTTATCCTGTACATGATGCAAACGCGTCAGTCTGGCTATTTCCATGACGGAACAGGGAGGTCGAGCCTCCTGGCACGGTCGTGGGCGTACTGGACAGCCGGGATTCCATTGTCGTAAGGTGGTGATCTGATGAGCCTATCGAAGCGTTCACGCATAATACCGGGCCCCAGTGAACCGCAGTCTCAGAGAATGTGGTCTAATTTGCACGCATTTTCGTTGCAGGCCTTGCATGTCATTTATGTACCTTCCGCTCCATACCACTCCCCGATTTGAACCGGTGAAAGTAGAATTTTGTTTGCAGTTGTCTTAATGTTATGGCTTGTGCTCTGTTTAGGTTTGCGTGATGGTGCGGATAAATTCTTCTGTCCCGTATCGAATTGTTTAGTGATTTCATTGTATACGTCTACAGTTTATCTTTGGGTAGTGGAATCAAACCAGCGGAGTCAGGGCCATTTGTATAAGCGTGCCGGTCAGTGAGATCGCGGGCGACACTGTTGGCTGACTCGTTTGGATTGACTCTTGGCTTGGTCAGTCGTCGAGCCAAAGTTGTGCCGGCTGTAGGCAACTGACCGGTGGTATAAAGTGCTTGACGTGCCGCTTGGAGAACTGACTCTGACTTGGTCGAGGTGTTTTTCCGTGGCGGGCTGTAACGTTTTCGCGTGCGTCTTCTTTTCTTCGTTTTTGACGCCGCGTGCGCGTCTACGACGTTCACGACCACCCTGCTGGATTTGCTACTTAACGTACGCGCTTGTCCTCCTGCTTAGGACAACTCGAGGCGTGTCTCCGCCTTGACGACGTGACTGTATGCAACGTTGGTATGCTTGTGTTTCATTTCGCGCTGTAATCAATCGGATGGACGCGTGACGGAAAGCGAGAAGAGGAGGAAAGAGAGTGTGGACGTTGAGGAGAGTAGGGAAGGAAGGAAATCTTGGCGACGTCATGCTCGTGACCTTTGGGGCCTTGATATTTCCGCGGTCCCGTCTCTCTCCTCTGGCGCGGTTGCCTCGCTCACGCATGGCATGCGCGAATTCTCGGCTCGGATATACAAGCAGCCTTTCTCCGCTTTCTGGAGCAGATAAGAGGTGGCGTAATATACACGTGCTCGTAAAGAAACAATACAAGACGTGTTTCTCGTGTCATCTTTGTTCTCCTTGTGGTTTCCCGTTCTTTGTCTGGTTGGCTTTCTCGGCGTTGCGGCGTCTTTATTTTTTGTTTGTTTAGCGGTTGAGTTGTCACTATACGGTGAAGGAAATATGTGACTCTCCCTCTGAAAAATAAAAATAAAAAAGATTACAACTCTTGGGTGTTGACGTTCCACAAACGACAATATGTGATTATGTGGGGCGCCGTAGTGGACGGCTCTAAAAGTTTCGACTACGTGGCATTCTTTAACGTGCGCGTTAATATATAGGCCCATGCGCCTCCGGCATATCGTTATCGCCGAAATGCTTATCGCCGCGGTCGTGGCACGATCACGCGACCGTCGAGGTCAGCATTCGAGCCCATGACTGCGTCGGCTTTCCGCAGCGGAAGCGACGGACATTATTTTAGTTGGGAAATGTTACCCAAATAAGGCTGTTTGGTCTAAAGTGTACCATAGATTGGCAAGGTACCTCCTGTACACGGTTCGTTAAATAGGATGGCTTGGAAAGCCGAAAAGCAGGTGGTCGTAGTAAAAAACAAAAAAGAGAGACGACGGAGATGACAACAGAACAGCAGCCCAAAGGAGATGACCTTCAGAGATCCGTGCATGCATGTCTCGAAAAAGGGATTCGAACATTTTCGGAGTCTAACCGTGTTAATGATTACCTGATGCGCTTTGTCTTTCCAAAAGCGGTTCCCCACTGTGGACTGTGACGGGTATGTATACTTGCACCTGCGCGCTTAACGGATGCTGTTGTATTGCGCAGCCGTCAGAACGGCTAGACTTCTTAACTGCAAATCTCACCGAACGCGACACGCTTAGGGCATTGTGCTGCCCACAACGCTGTTTTTTTTAATTAGAAAAAAAAATGCTTTACTTTTAGGCTTTTCCTTGAATAAAGTTTTTCACCACCACCGGGGAATGTCTGCGCATGCGTCTCCGTCTCTCGTCCAGCGGGTCGCGCACTTAGCGAGGGATGCGTTAATTGGAAGGGGACCCTCTTTTTTTAACGATCGCCCCAGAGATGTGATGTGGTGAAAATTAACGTGCGCAAAAATAAAGAGCCTACACTCTGCGTCCACACGGATGCAGACGAACCCAGAAGAACTGCTCGTGACCCAGTCCCCGTTCCTTGGGTCCCAAAGAACGGCGCTGTGGTGTACAACTTGTCTGGTGGGTCTTCTCGGCGAAGTATAAGCCAAGTCGCGTGTGCATGTAAGCTGTATGACACTGTACCGTAAAATAAACAGAGGCTGAAACTGGCTCGCTGCCACGGCCTGTCGTCTGTGAAACGACCGAAGAACGGTAGTGGTTACGAGCCGTTAATAAAACCTCGGACCCCGTCATTTGACACTTTGCTCGGAGCGAACGGGAGGACACGTCTTCTACGTACATACACGCACACTGTGTACGTGGTATGTCTGGCTGGGTCAACCGGCTTCCAAAGTGGTGCAATCGTCCCCCCTTCAGTTGGCACGGCGCGCGTGTATATAAATGTGTACCGAATGCCCCACGGTATTACGTGTATAGAGAGCTTTGCGCGGCGTCGGCGCAAAAAGAAGAAAACACAGTCGCACATTTTGCGAAGACTCGCTTAGTTAGCGCATCCGCCATTGCCGCTTCTCGCGTGGTGGTTATGGAGTAACGGCAGGAAAATCGAGAAACGACGGTCGCGGCAGCTTGCTCGAATGTGTGTCCGTGTGGTCGTTCTCTTTATTTAGATGTCCCGGCCAATTATGCCGTCCATGTACAGACAGTGTTGTCGACCGTTTAACGTATCGATGCTATATTTGTCGGTCTGTCTTTATTTTTTCCGCCTTTCTTTCTCTTATAAATGTCTTATTACGCATATTGGAGGAGGAGATACGATGCTTCCTCTTCGGAGCGGACTTGTACCCGTCGGGGGCGAGTCGTCATTCCTCGCGTCAGCGCGACTTTATCAGTCCAATTACGCCGCGTCTAATTGGTCGCGAAAATCCGGGACACGCCGGCTAGGCGGCAGTTGAGTACGCATGCCCCACATATTCTGCCGGACGGTTCTCTGTATGTGCCTGTATGTCAATGCATGCGCCGCCTGTTTGTCGTCGAAGCGATTCAAACACAGTATCTCATACTGTGACATACATACATACATACATACGTACATACATACATACATACATACATACATACATACATACATACATACATACATACATACATACATACATACATACGTACATACATACATACATACGTACGTACATACGTACGTACATACGTACGTACATACGTACGTACATACATGCATGCATGCATGCATACATGCATACATGCATACATGCATACATGCATACATGCATGCATGCATGCATGCATGCATGCATACATGCATACATGCATACATACATGCATGCATACATGCATGCATGCATACATGCATGCATGCATGCATGCATACATACATGCATACATGCATACATACATGCATGCATACATGCATACATGCATGCATACATGCACACATGCATGCATACATGCACACATGCATGCACACATGCATACATGCATGCATACATGCATACATGCATGCACACATGCATACATGCATGCACACATGCATACATGCACACATGCACACATGCATACATGCACACATGCATACATGCACACATGCATAGATGCACACATGCACACATACATGCACACATGCACACATACATGCACACATGCATACATGCACACATGCACGCATACATGCACACATGCATACATGCATGCACACATGCATGCACACATGCATACATGCATGCACACATGCACACATGCATACATACATGCACACATACATGCACACATGCATACATGCACACATACATGCACACATGCATACATGCACACATACATGCACACATGCACACATGCATACATACATGCACACATGCATACATGCACACATGCATGCACACATGCACACATGCATACATACATGCACACATGCATACATACATGCACACATGCATACATGCACACATGCATGCATACATGCACACATGCATACATACATGCACACATGCATACATACATACATGCATACATACATACATGCATACATACATGCACACATGCATACATACATGCACACATGCATACATGCACACACATACATACATACATACATACATACATGCACACATACATACATACATACATACATACATACATACAAATGAATCGTACGTAATTATTCGTTAACTGTAAATAAAGTATGACGGTCAAAATGAACCTGAGACGTTTGTCTACTGTTTTTATGATAGCCCTAGTTCGGCTCATAGTATCTATCAATCAGTCAATCAATAAACCATGACGCGAGGCATGCTACTGACGTTTCGTATTGAGTGTCGACTCACGCCCTTCGCAAGATCCGAGTTATGCAGCGCGTTCCGCTTCTTACATTCTCACTGAATCCGTAAGTGAACGCACAGTATCCAATACACCTACGGATCAACTATATCGTGTTGTTTCTGTGTACGCATATGTCTAAATGTAGAGAAAAAAAGCAGCGATGTTTATTTTTTTCTGCATACTCTCGGGAGAGCACTTTGACATTCATCATCATCATCATCAGCCTGACTATACGTCCACTGCAGGACAAAGGCCTCTCCCATGTTGTGCCAGTTAACTCGGTCCTGTGCTTGCTGCTGCCTATTCATACCCGCAAACTTCTTAATCTCATCTGCCCACCTAACCTTCTGTCTCCCCTAACCCGCTTGCCTTCTCTGGGAATGCGGCCAGTTACTTTGACAGTAAGAAATTGCAGATCTGTACTGTCGTGATTATCCGAATCTGTGGTACGTGCGGTGGTCTACGGGACAAAATTCGTGTGGCGCACGCTTACGCAGTTCGGTGGAATCGGGCAGCAGACGAGCACTATACATTTTTTTTTTTTCACTCTGAATCCAGTGACAGAAGTGTGTCGTCTCGGTTAGCTTGTTTGCGTTTCGAGCCAATCCGCGCGGCACGAAAACAGCGTTGTTCGTCTCCGTGTTAGCAAGTCGTATAGACTGACGCTGCCAGACGCTTACGCGGGCCGTTTCCGTGCGGGAAACACGGCGTTATCTGGTCGGAGCCGCACATCTGTGCGTCGTCCAGTTTGCTGCGTCTGCGCACGTGCACCTCGTTATGGTCGCGCTAATCTGCGCGCAGGACGCCAAACAGGGTGTGTGTACATCACAACAGTGCTCTTACTTCCTGGGAAGCCCCAGAGCCTTGGTTTCGGAGGTTCACTCCTTGTAACGAGTATAAATAACGTGCACAGTGGCATGTCCTAAACACGTGCGGCTGAAGCTTATGACTTTCGGTGAACTCGCTTTTCGCAGTTCTTCGTAGCCGATTGAATCTGTGCACTATACCTGTGTGGGGTGGTGCCGATCATGCTTCTGGAATCTGAGACGCAGGAGTTTGGGGATCGGGTGCTGCGCTCTAACAACAACAACAACAACAACAACAACAACAACAACAACAACAACAACAACAACAACAACAACAACAACAACAACAACAACAACAACAACAACAACAACAACAACAAAAATACTTGTCCGTAAGACTGATGCTGCGTGACAGATCTTTCGCTCGTAAGTCGCGAGTTGTTGTCTCCTCGTGTCGTCACACTGCTATGACACGTGACTGAAAAGTTGCCGCCTCGATATCAACACCGAAAGTGTGTGTTTTTTTTCTAAGGTAGCGCTGTAAGAAATACATTCGATCCATTCCCAGACACCACGTGTACTCTGTTTAGGGGTCTCCACATCAGTGTTCTTACATATTTATAAGGGCAACAATCTCGAAGTATCTAAAGTGCATGTCGCTACCCTCTTAAAGAGGTGTCCTTAGTCTGGAATGCCTTGAGCTCGTGGCGCTGCCTGGATCCTCGCGACCAGCGTTGGGTGATCTGAATGCAGTCGGCTAGCGCAACATAGGGTAAACTGTAGACCATAGGTGGGTGGGGGGGATTGTCTTTGTTTTGTACAGTGGGTGTAACGCAGGTTGACGACGACGACGTCCACGATGATGATGGAAACAGACACACGAAGGATCAGAGTATATAGAGTCGAAAGAAAATGCGCTTGCGAGAGGCCTGTGAAAGTGAAATGGCTTCTTTTTCTGCTCGTTTATTCTCTGTCGATACACGACGTTGCTTCGAAAGCTGAATGATTTAACGCTCGCTTTAATGCGTATTGAATTGCGTCCCAAGGAAAGACGAATGCGTGGCGGGCGGTGAGTGGAGAAGGCCGTAATGGAAAGCGGATGACCTTCGGTGTGGATGTTACTGCTTGCGTCCCGGTGGGAAGCTCGACGTACGTGCAACGGGCGAACACGATGGAAGAAACGCGCGATGACTGCGTGAAAAGCCTTCGCGTCGCTTACGTATATCAACTTTGAAAATGCCTCTTGCCCGGCGCACCGTGATCACGTGACACGGGTATGCGCGTCGTAGAGGTAAACAAACAAACAAAAAAAGCAGGCATTCTTGTGACGCCTGCCTCCACCGAATTGTGGAAGGGAATACCCGTGTCATCATCACCCGATTACAATTGATGGCCCGCGCGCGCACATTGGTGCTCCTTTAGTTGCCCCCTCTTCTTCGTCCCAACGAACGACATGCGTACGTCCCATAGCGAGTCCAAAGGGCAACTGCTGATGACACCGATGCCAGCGCGATTTCGACCTTGCGAGACAAAAGGGCATCGCGATTTGTGGCAAAATGCCGCCGCCTATTATCGTGGCGCTTGCGAGAGAGGCAATTAATTGGTGGAGAGGAGTGCCCTACGATTCGATTTGTCCGCGCAAAACCATCCACCAGAAATTAGTCGTATACAATTTCGCCCCAGAAATGAAATGACGTGCTGCTGAATTTTCGCACTTTCACGATACACCGAAGAAAGAAAGATGAAGAGAAAAAGAAACGAAACGTGTACGCATCTTATAGCGCGGCGGATGAACTCGGTCGAACGACGCCTCGGGCAATGCACTAAAGAATAATAATAATACACCTTCGTTCGTTCCTTCACGCACCGCGGAGTTCACAGAAAATGTCATCGCGTGCTCGGCCTCTTCCTTCCTTCACGCGAAGTGGGGCGTTTTGGAACACCCTCCCGGTCCTCGTCTCTCAAATTTCGCAAGCGCATACGCTTATAGAGGGCGTGGTGCTCTTCCAGGCAACACCGCATTTCTTGTCGCCACGAGCGAGGCGTGCAGCAGGCGAGATAACGTGACAATTTGGACGAGCCGTGATGTCTGTATTCTCTCGCCCGTTCGGGCGACCCTATCCTGCCTCTCCGAAAGAAACAAAAAGAGGCGAAAACCCCTGTTTGTCTCTGTCGAGCTGGCTTGCGTGATGTACGAAGGGCAGGACGTCCAGTTCCATTGCACCCGAATGAAGAGGGAAGAGGGTAGGGGGTACATGCATCCGCACTGCGTGCGTATCCGTGTGGTTGATCTATTGTGTGTGTATGCTTTTGCATCACTCCAGCGTGGATTTTTCTGGCTGAAGGGCGTGGATGGCGCGGGCTTAGGAATGTGAATGTCGCACATCTGCGTGCACTGCTTCGAGCACTCCTCCCAAACACTTCGTGGCTTAAATGTAACAAGGTCGGGATGTTAATGAATTCGCTCTTCATAGGCGGAGTGCTGACATACTTGGGCTGTTTCGACGCGCGATTCTTTAAGGGCTAGTGGCAGCGCAAGCGAGGCATCAAACAAGAATAACAAACGAACCAAGTGTTTTGCTGGTTTCCGTTTGTTGACGAGTGTGTTCCGCTGTTGGTAATATTTTTCTTTTACCCGACTTTGATGGAAGCCGGACATTAAGAAACAGCCCCTTTGATTTTTTTAAATTGTCGATTTCGTTGCGGAGCTGGTATAGTACGTTGAACTTTGGACGGAGCACCTCGCGAACACTTTGAAGGGGGCCAGGGCAGGCGAGGCGGTCAAGCTTTTTTTTTGTATATGTAAACGATATAGGTGTGCTGTGAAGGGTGGCCTTGATGAGGCTTCGTGCTTCGTAAACAACTGTTATAGAGTAAACAAATTACGGTACAGACGCCACCACCGCCTCGGTGAATAGCGCATGCTTACGCTTCTTTCATCGCAGTTTCGTTCGCATGCATCTCGCGCCGCTTCGAATTAAAACAACTACGCCGTCCCTGTGTTATGTGAAGACGATGAGAAACTGCGTGGGAGAAACTCGCTGGGTGGGCGTAAGAGAGGCACCGCGTTGTGTCTTCTTCACCAAGCCTCGCCATTTAGTTTTTAGACTAAATACAGAAGATGTTTGAAGGCTAGCTGCCCCGCCGCGGTGGTCTAGTGGCTAAGGTACTCGGCTGCTGACCCGCAGGTCGCGGGTTCGATTCCCGGCTGCGGCGGCTGCATTTCCGATGGAGGCGGAAGTGTTGTAGGCCCGTGTACTCAGATTTGGGTGCACGTTAAAGAACCCCAGGTGGTCAAAATTTCCGGAGCCCTCCACTACGGCGTCTCTCATAATCAAATGGTGGTTTTGGGACGTTAAACCCCACAAATCAATCAATCATGTTTGAAGGCTAGCTATATACGAGACACTTGTTAACTATTGGCGTCTTCAATCAATCAATCAATCAATCAATCAATCAATCAATCAATCAATCAATCAATCAATCAATCAATCAATCAATCAATCAATCAATCAATCAATCAATCAATCAATCAATCAATCAATCAATCAATCACCTTCTGCCACCCTACAAGTATTTTATATGTAAAGAAGTATAAGGAGTTTCCCACTGCCAAAACCGAATTGGGTCTTACAAGTTCACGTTTTACGTGATGTTGCTGTCCTCCTGCCACCATAGGCGTGAGTGGCACTGAGGCAACACTTCTCTGGTGAACGTTATATATGCGTGAGCAAGTAAGTGCTCGACAACTCACTTTTTCGTGGAGCCGGAAGACCGACGCAGTCGCGTCCTTGGTTAATATCCACAGATACGGTGTGGAGGATGCGAGTTCGACTCCCTCTTGCAACTTCATCGTAGCTTTACATGCCCCCGGGTTATGAGCTTCGGCTTTCTCATTAGACTTATCTATGAAGATAACGATTACACAGTGAACAAGGAGCCCGGTATATAGGGTGTAGGGGTGTAGTTTAAATGTTATACTTTGCTGCTGAGTACTCACCAACTGTCCGTCCGTATTACGATTTTGCCTCGACAGTTCTTGAAAAGTGTACACTAACAACTGCGTCTCTATTCTGATCGCTCACATTGGCGCTACTGGTGCATGAAAACAAAGCAAAAAAAGGATTATATGTGGAGGCAGAGTCTCGTGTTTCAGACCGTTGCTTGTCACGCTACCTGCCTTCTCGACGTGTGCTGCGGTCTTGTGTACTTAAAGGCTTGCCGAGCGAAGAGAAAGTCTTTTCTTTTACGCTCCGCTAATAGGTCTTTCCTCATTCGCTTTATTACCGCGGAAGTAGTAAAAACCTGCTCACTATGCTGTTAGAGGAAAAACACTCACACAAAAGAAACACCGCACTACCTGTTGTCACGTGCCTGTCGATAAAACGCGAACTGTCAACATCCACACGTGCGCACGCTTGCTTAGAAGGCGCGTCAAACGTGTCATGGCTGCCGGCCGTTTTTATTGCGTGAATTACAATCGCTTGAGGTGGTCCAGAGGTTATCGGGGCTTAACTGCTGACCCGAAGGTCGCACGGCCAAATATCGGCCGTGGGGCGGCCGCCTTTATTGAAAGAAAGGAAATCGTAGATGCCTGTGTGCTTGGATTTAAGTGGATTGTCAATGAACGCCAGGTGGTCGAAATTTCCGGAGCCTCCCTCTACAGCGTCTCTCGCAATCATTGCGGGACGCGAAACTCCGTGTGATTACAAGCAATTACTAGAGTGCATTCTTCCACTACGGCGTCACACATCGGGGAAGGGGGGTAAACATATCTCCTGCGAAAGTCTTCACTGCTAAATTTCTTTGTATGAACAGCATGTGTGGCTTCTTAGGTGTTGAGTGCCACCCTGCGCATCACTATGACATTCCTCAAAAGCGAAAATCCTGAAAAGTATTCAGCAAACGTTACATGTCTCGTAAACAATTACCGTCAGATTCAACACAAGGGATACGAAGAATCGTATGACGTCAATGAAAGGAACCGTGACTATATGTGGTTGTGACGTTATCGTGACGTACTCGCCTGTCTCTTGGTCAAAGATAGATCGATGCCAGAGCTGTAGTAAAACACATCGTGCAATAAGAAGGTTTGTCTGAAGGCGAAAGCCTCGGATGTCTCCCAACAGGAAAGTGAACCGGCCTCCTCCTCCACGAAATTCGCACTGAGGGGGTGCTTCACTATGACATTAGAAATAGGTCCCTTCGAAAAAAAAAAATCCTGGCTATAGTATACGGCCTACTTGCGGTGCCTCGGCGCTCGCACGCAAATTTCAGAAGTGGGGGAGGAAGTTGATGGAAGGTCAGGACCATGGTGGCCAGTTCACGCGGACGTCTGTATCTCGCCTACGATGAACTCGTTGCTGCGTACCGTTTCAGCGTAGCGTTGTGGCATTCCGTCAGTTAAGCGAACGCACTGTTTCAAGCTTGGCAATCGCGCTTCACGCGACGTGCACGTTGTGCCGTATGAGAGGGTCCACCGTATACATGTATACCTTGATCGTGGTACTCCGCCACGGTGGCTGGCCGCGCATCTCGCAGCCATCACACCCTCGACCTTCGTGCGAGGTATCTCTCTCCCCTCGGAATGCCCCCGTGGTCCCCTTCTCCTCGTACTCGTCGGTCGAGCCGTGTCTGCCGGGGGAAGTCCTTGGACGTGGCGTCGGTCCTCTTCTCTCTTGTAAACACGTGTTCGCAACAGCGGCGACGCCTGCTGCCTCTGCACTGCCTGTGTCGCGCCGTAGCAAGCACCGCCGCGGGCCCAGTGGCACACGTCCAAGCGCTTCGCCGTCACGACGAAGACGGCGGCTGGAGGTTGTCGGGCACGCTCCGCGCCGCGACGGCTGATAATGGGGCCAGGTCTTTGCCGCATCCATGCAACCGGTGTGCTATGCACAGGGCGTATCACGTGTAACTTGCGCTCAAGTTTGAGAATGTACGATTGCCGTGCAGACGGACAAGGAGAAGGTAATGTAAAGACAACCTACCTTCGTGGTAAAGACATCTTCTAAGGCTAAAGTCGTAGATGCCACATCAAGCATGAGAATTGACCGGTGGCGTCAACACGCGTGATACAAAAAGAAAGGTAATCGAAGGATGACGTCGTCATGACGTCAAAGATCGCAAAAAATCAGGTGGCGTCACATAACGGGACGTCGTCGTATGACATCGCCCTTGGTCAAAGGCGGGTCGATCAGTGAGGTGCACGTAGTTTGCAATGACTTCGATAACGTTAGGTGTGGAAAACTTTAGTAGCGTGGCGGAAGGAGGCTTGACGGAGATGGAGGCTTCCCTCTTCCGCTTGTCTTATGCAAATGCAGTAGGGGCCGTCCGACTTGTAGTCGGAGTCGCCCGAATAATGGAAGGCACAAGGAAGTCATCTGTGCGCCATGGCCCTCGCATCGTGCCGACACGACAAATATAAGTAACAAAGTATTATTACTGTTCTTCTAGCTTCTTTTACTTTCGAACAGGCCCCGAACACAGTGTAGCCCGCATGTAACAGTGATCGCGTTTTCATTTTAAGAGACACCCTGTCCGCTCTATTTTCTGAGCCTTCTGCTCATATGCCACCTTATCGGGACAAAGAGGTAGCTTGCATCGTTCTGCTTTTACTTTGGCGCTGATGCTGCCTTCATGAAGTTTGAACTTACTGCCATGCTCCAAATAGAACGAGACTTGAAATGGCTGCAGTCCATTTAGCTAGCGTGAGTGCGACAAGAGAATTACTCTTGATTCACTTCACATGCAGTCATCACTTGTACATCGTCACCTGTACACGTCATAGTCTGTGTGATTTAGCTCGAGCCTGGCTGAACAAGGTGGTTCCTCATACGGTCTAGTTGATCGTTTGCGATTATAGAACATGCCACGCGTACCCACTTCTCATCGTTTGTGTCGAAAGCATCGCTTGCTCGCTGTTGCGGGTACGTGTTGCGCAGTGTTGCATCACGTCGCATAACTTAGTAAGCTGACCCGCTGCAACGCACTACTGTCGTCAAGGCATGGTCCGGCATGCGGCGGCATCCTCATAAACACCGATGCACTGCGGCCAAGCTGGACGGCGGTATATTGATGCAGACTCGTTCCCCGATTGCGGAATCATTCCCCCCGTGCCCAGAGTCACTTATGTTGGTTTGTTCGCCGCAACTGGATGCGAGTTTCGTCATGAGTCAACAGGGTTAGCGCATTGATCAGCCGAGAAGCCTGTTCTCTATAGTATAGTAGGTAATGCAGGGCATTGTCGTGGGAGGGGGGGGGGCTTTCTTTTGAAATCAAGGCACCACATTGAAATAGTGGAGACCTTGGGGGTGGGTGGCTTGCTTCTCCCCAAATGTTGGCCATTACCTTCCGCCAAAAAGTTTCATTGTGGACAAGCAGATCACGCATCTTGCACTTTTCGAACGTTAATGGTGTTCTCTCGCTTACAGCGTGCACACCTCAAGTAAGCAGCCTTTAAACTATTATTAGCAGGGCGCATTACTTTCTGTGACTGTTACAAGTACGCGGGACTTCCCTTTTCTCCCCCCCCCTCCGACGACGACAACAACAACAGAATGTACTGTCGAGGCAACGACGCATTCATCTGAGCACAACCCATGCGTTTCCATCAAGAGGCCACGATCTGAGGATCTGCAGTTAATTGCAGAGGCCGCGAATCGCATGAAGAACTTGTGCAATGTCGTGTGTCACCGGCACAACTTATTTCTGCAAAGGGCCCTACAGAGTAACAAAAGTACTCTACTTTTGCCCGTTTGTCAGGGGCGTTAGCTCTATCGGTTGTACAGCGAGTGAAGTATTGCACCATACGACCGTCGGATGACAAGCTGTGTGTGTCGGTGCGAGTCACTGATGGCCACACGGTTTTCACGCCGGTCGATCTCGTCAGTCTACTGGCTCGTGACGCCAGGTGCTCGGCTGTTATGAAGCCTGACTGTTGACCCTTTGGTGCCGGCCTGTACCGGTGCTGCAGAGCAGATGACCGGACGCAGTGCAGTCTCGCTCTGCTGGTGTCACTCGCGGTTGGAGTTGGCGTCCCGTGCACGCCCGCGGTGCGCGGGAGGCAATGACCGGCACCCCGGGTGGTCTGCAGACGGCACACCATTGCCTCCGGTACCGCGCCATCAGCAGTGTTGTGACCTCCTGTCTTCACGCTCCGTCGTGCAGAGTGTGACGTGCGCGCATATGTACAGAGGATTGGTGTCAGCGCACGCTTTTGAGCACTCAGATCTAGGCAACTAGAGGAGGCCAAATCAAACACGTACCGTTCTGCTCTTGACTGATGCAGTCACGATCAAAACTTTATGTGTATTTGTGCGAATGTGATAGCGTGTAAACGCACATGCGAAATTTAAAAACTTCAGGAAGGTGGGATCGTGGGGTGGGGGGAGTCATACCTCCCCGACGCGAGACACTGAATGAGTGGAAATGCATGGTACCCGCAAACTTAAAGGTCGGTTGTGATGCGCGGTTTGCAGGTACCACGTGATCTTGATCTTCCAATGTAACATTTTAGATACCGTGGTACGCAGCCAAGGCTGTGGTTTACGGCACTCCGTTGCTTACGTGAAGGGCGCGGGTTCGATTCCTGTCGTGGTGGTTTTATTTCGATGGAGGCAAGATTCTATAGAGGACCCGAGTACTCAGGTTGGGGCCCAGGATTTTGAAATTATCGAATGTCCTCCATCCGCTATACGACGTGTCTTATACCTACAGTCGCTTCGGGACATTAAAGCCCACACAACAACCGTATAGTACGTGACACGGCCTGGCTGTTCTCGGCGTGCTTTCAATGTCGACGGCCTTGTGTCTCAACCCTCCTACTCCTCTCCCACTCCGTTCCGTCCTTTGCGCCGAGGGAGAGGAAGGAAGCCGATGACAGGCGCTCGCCGGGCCCATCGATCACCTCTCGCGGGTCCGTTGGTCTTGGCGGGGGTCTACGTTGTTCCTGCCCGAGTCGTGTAACGGACCCATGTGCGTGTTGATCATTGTGGCGTGTAGCCGTAGCGTCTTACACGCAGTCATAGACACGTTAGCAGCAAAAAATAACACTGTTACAGTTACAGTTACCTAAGCGTAAAAAGTAACTGTTACAGTTACCGATTTTCCAAAAGGAACTTGTTACATTTACAGTTACCATGAATGAAGTAACGTCGTTGCTTTTCTGGTACCATTTAAAAATAATTTATTTTAAATTAGTTATTTTGCGTTGTGGTTACTAAGTAAAAAAAAAGGTAATAGTGTCGAAGTTACAAGTTTCTCAAACTTAAGAACAACTAGTTACACATAGAAGTTACTGGAAAAATTAACTAGTTGTCGGTAACGCGTTACTAGTAACTGCTTATACAAACGTGTCGATGAAGTGCCGCCTTTTCTTGTGGGATTCTTCGATCCCGTCAGGGATCATTGCAGGAAGGGCGTGCTTACATGGCAGCATAACAGTACAAATAGCAAAAATTAGATTGCGCAAAGACGGACACAGAAACATCGTGATCTTATGGAAAGATAACGAATACAAGAGCTGTTGCTATAGTTATTGTTACGATTCATGTAAACGCACTTGAAAAGATAGACAGACAGACAGACAGATAGATAGATAGATAGACAGATAGATAGATAGATAGATAGATAGATAGATAGATAGATAGATAGATAATGTAATACCTCATAAAAGATAATGTGCAGTGTGCTACCAGAGTTTAACGCAATGGAAATCGACGGTAGAGGAAAAGCGTTGTTTATTGAATGAGTCGATACCAGATGATTAAACTTGGTTTTTTATTCAAGGCAGGGAAATGGGAATAGGTAGAGTGGGAAATAGCGGGTAGGTAATTCCCTATTCCAGGACACCGGTGATACTGGCTGCACGCTCCGCCCAATCCAAGAGGCCTCTTTGCATCTACAGCCTTGGCCGAGAGATGATGATTCCTGCGTCACATGTGGCAGTGAATGCTGTACACCCCACAGCGGACATAGAGTCCCCCCCCCCCCAAAAAAAAAAAAAAACACTAGAGGGGATGCTGGAGCTGTGATCGTTCAGCGACCATGCATGAGAATTATGAGTATGACATAGATTTGCCTATAATCTTCATTCTTGTGAGAGGCGAACGCCCTTGTGACTTCGTTTGTTGCCGGGTTTTGGTTTTGTTTCGAAACAAAGAACAAACAGTTTTTTCACTTCGTGATCCGATTCGACGTGGTAAACCTAAACGAGTAAGGCTGGAAACCGTAAATGCTGAACATTTGCGATTGTTGTTTCGCGATAAAGCAGCTTCAAGCCACGCAAAGCCAGAACGAACGTAAAGTACGAAGAATAGACAAATGTGTGTACTATACTATCATTCCCATGCTCGCTGAAGTGCCATGCATTCCAACTCGCCTAGACACTAGTGCCAGAGTTCTCTCTATAGTGTATATTTAGGAAACTCTATAGGACATTGGGCAAACGCCGCCATCTAGAGTTAGATTCGTGTGGCGGGTCTTTTCCACGTGGGGATATAGGTATGCCAATTGTATTCTTCTGCATGCGCGAGCTTCTG
Source organism: Rhipicephalus microplus (assembly GCF_043290135.1). Taxonomy (NCBI): domain Eukaryota; kingdom Metazoa; phylum Arthropoda; class Arachnida; order Ixodida; family Ixodidae; genus Rhipicephalus; species Rhipicephalus microplus. The sequence continues at coordinate 46,844,336 of NC_134708.1, forward strand.
CCACACTCAGCTGCCGATGCGGCGAGGAAAGGCGTCCTCTCCTGTGACGTTGGGGTTTGCAGATGCCTTAACTGGATTGCAAGCGCACTATGTTAGCAGTGCTTTCGTCTGGGAAAATTGGTGCGACGTTTGCGAAATAAGAACGAAAGACGAGACGAAAGGCACAGTTCAGCACCGGTCCCGTTGTACTTCGTCTTTCGTCCATTCATTCGTGCATCGATTCTCACACCACCTTAGCAAAGACTGCAGCTACCGGCGCGGTTTTGTAAGTTCCCCAGCTGGAGAATGCGCCCTTTCGTTGGCTGGGATAACCTCGTGACCTGGACATGATTGCATGTTCGTGGCTGTACTTCGCCTAATATTCTCTCCGCGGCCCCTCTTCCTCCCTGCGGGAATTTTCGAGTTTGCGTGTGTGATTGTGCGCGCACACACGCACACGCAAACACACATAAATGTGCGTTGAACATTCCTTCCCGGTCCCGGTATATATTTATGCCTGCGCCCCTGACAATCTTGCTTTCATCGCGTTCAACCGCGACATTTTTACGTCTATTTTTACGGAAACTCGTCAGACTAACGGCTAAGCAACGCTGTTTTCTCCCTTTCTGGTCCCTTCCCATCGTCTTCCTTTCTTAAGTAGTGCCTTCGGGCCTTTGGATGAAATAATAGAAAACATAGGTAAATGAAAGAACCAAGTTGTATTCGGTCGCTATACGCGTTTATCGCGATTACACTTGTCCGTAATGTACGCGTGTACATTGATTAGTGGTCGGCCACGCGGTTTCCGCGTTTCGACATGCACCCGTATACGACCCGTCTGCATTGTCTCCGCTGCGATCTGGAGAACGCGGACTCGGCGGCCGTGTACACACATGGCGGCGTGAGATCGGCCAGTTCCGATCTGCCCGTGGCATCGCACTCGTTTCGGACCAATTGGAATTCAAGAACGTACGCGATGTCTGTCGGGGGCTTCGATGTCGGGCTGTTTTTACGACACAGCGCGAGGTATGCATCCTCAATGCACGCGCAAAAAGTTATGGAGGCGGAAGCCGTGTATGTCTTATGAGTGGAGAGGCTTTGCGAAATTTCGCTTTGTCGGCGGTGGCCTCAAGCGGTCGAGGTTATTGCACAGTAATGCAGAGTTCGCCCCCTACGATGGGTGGTATTATTGCGATAACAATTATATGGACACTCTCGGTTGGATTTTGCCGTCGGCGTCAGAGTCGCCGTCACTCACGGTATATGTATACGTATCTACACATATGTAAACGCAAAAAAATAATCAAGAAAGACACTCCAGCGTGCGGAATCGAACTTGGAGCCTCTGAATCGTGAGTGTGAGGTGTTTACCACTGAGCCACCGAGGAGCACCTCCTTCAACGTTCAAACGGAGCTCCCAGTATCATTTAATTACCGCTGCTGACGGGCATCTCGGGGGCACTATCGTGTTTTCAGTATTACCAGCTAGGTGGCGCAATGAGCGTGCATCTCCACACCGTCACGATGCGGCGGCGCGCGCTCTCATCTCCTATACGCGTACTTTGCCCCACGTAGAGGGGGTTGGTGGACTCTCGATCGCGCGCCCTTATCTCACGGTGGGAAGGATCGTACGTCTTGGCTGGCTTTGGGCTTTCACCGGAATGATTCTGCTGTAGTCACCGGGCGCACTAAAATAACTGCAATCGTTTCACAGTTTCCGTTTTCGAAAAGGGCGCGTGTTTTCAGAGACAGCGAAGTAATAACTGAGACGCTTATTCGCGTTCATCTGTACCTGTGAGTACGTTTCGTGCGTAATTGGTGTAGGAGAAACGCGGGGTACGTTTCGATCTGCTTGCCATTCCTATTTGTTGCTATCGCGTTTATTGCTTCGCCCTTGCGGCAAAGCTGTGATTATTATCATATCGCTTTTTTTTAGTGCGGACAGCTTCAGAACCTCACTGTTTCTTTTAGTTCAATGGAAGCGTACGTGTAAATTTGTTGGCAATGTTCTAATATATCGGATCACCTTGAATACGCGCAACGTCGTCTTGTCTGTTCGTCAATATGTAAACAATGTTCACCGGCGTATTTTGTAGCTTTTTTTCCCTGCAAGATAGGAAATGTTCTATCGCGATCCTTTTTGTACTATCACGATGCGTCTTCAACAAGGGCCCTTACTATGCGGGCATTATTTTTATTAATGAATGAATGACGGAGCTAAAAGAGAGAATGAGTGAAGGAAGGAAGGAAGGAAAGAAAAGAAGAAAGGAAGAAGGAAAGAAAGAAATGGCCGAATGAATGAAGGAGGTAAAGGAGAGAATGAGGAGATGGAGGAAGAACGGAAGGAAGCAAGATGCGAATGAATGAAGGAATGAACGTACATTTGAATGATGGAGGCAAAAGAGAGAATGAGTGGATTAAGCAAGAAAGGAACGAAGGAAGTAACTTGCGAATGAATGAATGTATGAATGAAGGCGTCTTGCCGCTTCCGGGCCTAGAAACGGCACCGTTAGGACGTCTCGACCTCTGTGATGACGAGGCGAAGACTACGGAGAATCCAAGTAGATTTTAACAGAACGTACTGTACAGCCCCTGACTGCGCCGTTGTATTCGATCATGGTACGTGTACCACCGAGGAATATAGGACGCAAATTGCGGTGGCTCAGTTTCGCCCACCCCGTTGCTTCCCTACCGCTGTAGGCAAATCGCATTCCGCTTCGGCACTTACGCAGTCTTCGTTTCGCGCACACGCATGTTTTGTTTTCTTGAAGCCGGTTTGTCTCCATCGCGTTAGGTCGTACGTTCCCTGCCTGCAGCGACTTCGCCGGGTTTCAGCTCGTGCAGTAAACCTCGCCAATGCCAGCAAACGCTCTGTCGCGCTTAGGCGAATGTCGAAAATGAGAGAGAGAGAGAGAGAGAGAGAGAGAGAGAGAGAGAGTGAGTGGTTGCCACTTGGTTGGTGAAATGTTAATAAGTTCGTGTGGCACTGCACCACGAGCGAAAAGAAACCGCCTTGCAAAGCAGCGCGCGATCGCTATAGCTATCTTCCTATAGGGCGCTGTGCCCGGTCTCCTCAATTTCCCGTCTAATCTGATTACGCCGCGGTTCCGCTCGGCCGATGGCCGAAGCGGTTGATACGATCGCTGTTGTAGCGCCGAGTGAATTGAAAACGGAAAGGCAGCGCGCTTAACTGGATGCCGGCGAACGCCGCCAAATTGCTCTCCTCCGTCAAGCGCTCCCGACGACTTGCCGCTGCGCTTATGCCTCGCGAAGTCGGCCGCTTTTCTCGCAGCCGCGTTTGTCTTGCGCGACGCTGAACGAACGTTCGATCGAAAACAAGGCGCTCAGCTGTTGCCTCTTTGCGTTTCAGGGAATGAATTAAATAAACGTTTATTGCGCAGTGTTCCGAGCCAGCAAGCTCAGGCTCAGTCTAGGTGCTTGGGTAAATGCCTCATTTCAGGAAGCATCCGGTCGCTATTAATTGAGACGTATAGCTTGGACTTGACGTCATGGAGGTAGCGTTTGAACGTACTGGTACTCCAAGATGGCGGCTTTCAGGATGTAAAGCTAGTATAATAACATTTCATTTAACCTGCTTCTATGTATACGTGGTGAAGACTCGGCCGTAAACGTCATTGGTCTCTGTACGTAAAATAACGAAATAAACTGCATGCGGTGTAGAATAACGCTGCCGCATGATGAAATTCCACGTCCAAAGATGTGGTGCTCTTATACATCGCAGTTTCTACAAGCCATCCGTAGACACAGCGCGTGGATGCGTGTCCCGTGTGGTTTTACTGCCCATTTGCGAAGCTCTGCGCCTGCCAACACAGCACATGTGATGTGTGGTGGACGTTGGTGATTTCTCGGGTCCTTAACGTCCCGAAGGGACTTTGCCGTATAGTACAGGTCTTCGGATAACTTAGACGACCTGGGGTTTTTTGACGTGCGCCGACATCGGAGAGTACACGTGCCTCCAGTATATGGGCCTCCGTGCAAATGCCACCGCATTCGGTCGCGGTAGAACCGGCACTGTTAAGGATTGAACTGGAACTGGTAGATGGGAGTAGAACCGGAACTGGTTTGGATGGAATCGGCATCTTTCAGTTCAGCAGACGAGTATTGTTAAACCGCGCAGAAAACACAATCGCTTGATGGATGTGATGGTGATGTCGGGGCTTGTTATGGCTCACAGATTGCATACAGGTTTGTTCATCGGTCTGTCACCATCTTGTTCGCCGATCGGCGTCCGGCTTCTGGAAGATGCACTTTTTTCTCTACTTTTATTTCCTTGTATACGAGATTTCGGGCAAATATTCGGCAAATCTTTCGGGGCTCTCTCCGTCTGCTGTCATTATCACCCATCTCTTTTGCTTCTCGGTCTTGTTCTGCTTGTACTACATGTTCTCGACGTTATTCTTTGTCGCCTTCTTCACGTCCGGCGTGAGGCTGGCTGGTAGACTTGGCTGTATCTGCTGCCCGAGTGTCCTCTCCATCGTCAAGTGTCTAATCATCTATGAAATAACCCAGTCTCTTGCAGAAATGTTAGGACATCGCCTGTTTTTTCTCTCCTGCTCCCTTCCTTCTCTTTATCTCTGCCCTCATTCCCTTGTGCTAGTGTAGAAAAACACTGTACAATTTGTTTGACCTATCCGCCATTGTCATACGCTTCCTCTCACATTAACGTGTGACATAGTTTTACGCGGCGTATACAGATGTGAACTGTGCTGTCTTTGCATCGGGGCACCGATCCGGTACGAGATTATTGTCGCGGTTGAGGTATGTCCCAACTCGGGGTCACACCGCGGAACCTAACCGCTCGCGCGATTCGGACCATGCTTGCGCCTCGCGTCGTGCTGTGTTTGCGTACTGTCTTTGCAGTCCCAGCGGGGCGTTCGTCGGTGGTTTTTTCTACGGGGCCAGTCGCAACAGCATGTGAACCCCGCTGCGTCCGTGAAGTGGGCCAATGGCTTGTTTGCTCTCACAGCACGTGCCGGTGGACTGGGCGCTGTGGTAGACGTGGAGGATCGCGGAGCTGTTTGATTATCCTGGGCTGATAGCCGTGGGAAGGGGGCGCGAGAATTATTTAATGCCCGATTCGCCGCGGGCTTACGCGGACGTGATTTCACTGAGGCCGCACCGTTCGGCGCGCGCAGTGCCGATGTGTATGGAACATGTGCCGGAATTGTCGTTGTACGCCTTTGTGTTTTTGCGGTATTCTATATCGCCTACGAGGACTTCCGGTCTGTGTGGATAAGTAGAAAGTGATTGGTTGCATCCCGTCGACTCGAATCGAGTGCGCCGTCTCGAGATCGTTAAGTCTCCATTGCTCAACGATTGAATAAAAGAGCAAACTGAGTTGTGTCCTTTTTTTGCGCTTTCGATTTCCAGAAGAGATAGGAACTGTCCATGCTCTCACGAATGACCTGTGGACTGTCCCTGTTCCCGCGGCGGCAAGCAGCTTCTCCTCTTCGATAGCACGTGGTGCCTGGCCTCAGAGATGAGTTAACGCAGCTATCAAGCTGCAACGACAGAGTTCCCTGAGGTATTTACCATAGAGGACACTCTGGTCCTACTATCGTTGCGCCACCGCAGGAACGATGAAGACCTGCTTACAGTCTTCGTCTTTCTGGCGTGTAACGCACTTTTGGCTATGTTTTGTTGATGTTTCAGTTTTGTGTTTCGCATAGGGAATCCGGTGCGCTGATCTTAATTGGGGAGCCTAAAAAGGACTAAGTCAATGAAGAAGTGCGACTGGGGAACTTCTGGTGAACTTCGTCTCGCAACAGTGTGCTGGCACGCCGCACGGAACCAAAAGACCGAAGCTTAGGTGAATTCATGAACTACCCAGCATTCCCATGCTGGCTCAGTTTCCGCGTCTCGCGCGACCTTTGCGGTTTTGTTTTCGTCTGTTTTCCGAAGACGCGTCGTCGGAACGACTTGAGGACTTGCGACTTGTCATTAGCGCCGACCCCGGTGGAGCCTCTCGATCCACGTGTACCGATCACGCTGTGGTTTCGACGAGGGTTTCGGCTTCCCCTCCCAAGACCGCAGTTTCTTTTCGGTCGGTTCGAGCTATTGCTTATTTGCCCACGTTGTCAGGGTAGCTATAGAGGTGGCGCGTGGTTTCGAAACTGGGCTAGCCACCGTAGCTCGGTGTTTGCCGGTCGCGTCTGGGCTGTTGCGCCCGAGAAGGATACCTTCGCGGATAGCTCATTGGTGTTAGCGCCACTGTTGCGCATGCGGCCTGGTTTCTTTCTTTCCGTCCTCCTTATTGTTCTTTTTTTCGAAGACGTCTGCGCGGTCTTTTGCCTGCGGCCCTCGCGTGTTTCTCGTTGAAGTTTCGCCAGGCATTTCGGCCGTTTTGAAAAAGTGCCACGGCTGCAGTGTACACAGTGATGGTCTCTCCGGACGTTCCGCGCTGTGCTGGTGTGTGTATCCTCCTCGTGTGTCTGCGAGTGCGTGTTTATGTACGTACAGCGGGATTCCAACGGAGTCTTCCCTCCTCTAAGCACGCACCCCCGCTGAGTTGCCTTCTGGGGCTCCGCAGCGTCGACCTTGTCACGACCTTGAGGTCGGTTATGAGGAGAAGAAGAATCGATGCGATGAGAGCGACCAAGAAGCTGGCCTCGCAAAGCTAGTGTGTGTTTTGAGTCTTTTTTTCTCTCTTCTAAATCTATACCTCTCCGTGCTCGCGTTCGGCGTAACTGAAGGGAGAGTGTTTTGTTGGCAGCGGCGATCGCTCACCTTTTCGTATATATGCGGGTCCGTTCCCATATTCGTAGTGGGCGGCTTGCCGGCAGCTCGTTGTGGGGACTAGGTGGGCGTGTCTTGCGACCACAGACCGCGCGTAATAATCGTGTGTCAAATCCTCCGCTTTTCGCGAGACTACGCGTGGGTACAGGATGTATCGAAAGAACGGCAAAAGCTCTTTGAGTGATGTCGGAGAGGAACTATATATATATAGCACTCAATCGTTGAATCGAGGCGGCGTTGTTATGACAACTGCTACAAGCCGACATGAGCCAGTGTTAGGTAGCTCTAACATATTAACCATCCTACAATTAGCACGAAGCCAGCACGTAAAGGTCTGTTAGCCAGGGCTTCGAGCATGCGAGCATCATATGTAAATGTGGTCATAAGTTGGGCATTTTTGGACGTTACTATACGCCTCATTTCGCAACGTGGCTCAAGGTCGTCACACTCGTAAAAACATGTTCTTGTGCTAAAACGCAGCCCATACGATTCCTTCGGAACATGTGTAACCGCAAAAAAAAAAAAAAAACCTTGGGGTTCACTATGATTACTGCGTGAACCTGCATTAACTACTGTAACTCTGCCAAGCGTCGTCCTGTGCCGCGAATGCATGCATGTGTCTCGTCTTCCTACACTTCGTTTCATACATCACGTGCAACGCTATGGAAGTTAGCGAGACTTTTTGCAGTCAATGCGGTCGAACCAAGAACGTGTTCAATGTACTTTCCAGCAGTAAAGGCCATTTTTTGTGTACCGAGGTGGCGCGATAAATGAAGCTATATGCCTTGGAAGTAAACAGATATCGTTACTTATACGGTTGTCAATAAGGTGTTAGGGATCGCTTGGCTTCTCTTTCTTCTTTTCGTATCGTGGCCGCCGCGATTAGTTTCGGCGGCATGCAGCCGGAGCTGATCGCGGAGGCCAAGTACGGGACGCGCTGGCATGCACAGAATTCGCTTAAGCGTACATCTTTCACTTAACTTAACTTAACTTAACTTAACTTAACTTAACTTAACTTAACTTTCAACTTAAGCGTACATATTTCACAGCGTCGCATCTGTTGTATCAAACGGAGAATATCTTCATCCCCATCCCATTCCTAGTATAGGGTAGCAGACCGTATGCTTGTTCGGTCATTATACCGTATGACGAAATAGCACACTTTGGACGAAGAGAGAGTGGACAAGGACAGGACAATCGCTTGTCTGGGGCAAATATGTCTGCGCCCTTCTATCGCTTGTCGACCTTTCGGGCTAAGATCAAAGTTTAGAGGCCTTCTTGTCGTGTCTTGTCCCCCCTGTCTTCGTCCAAAGTGCGCTGCTTCACAGTGAGGTATAGTGATTAGTCACCGACTAGCCGAGCACTCAACCTTGAAGAAACCTCATGCTTAGTTTGGGTTCACCTCCCCGCTTTTCCTTTTCTATACAGTCTCTAATGGGACGCTCGCTTGCAATAACTGTAAACGCTCGCCTCCGCGTCTGCTATGGCCTCTAGATCGCTAGCACGCAGGTTCACTGACCTTAGGTCATCAGGCGCAGTTAACGGTTTGCAGACTCGTCCTCCGCGTTATTATTTTTTTTTCAAGCGCATACCGGAGAATACGCAGACGCGTGTTTTGAGCGCGGTGCCTGCATGCGAAGCGGAAGTTGTGCAGGCCGGCGAAACTGATCGCTTGTAGCTGCGATCCATCGATGCTCGGGCGCGAAGCACACGGGAGTCTAAGGACTATCGGACAGTCCACGGAGAAACGTGCATTCGCAAAGCGCGTTGTAAACGCGAGCAAATGCGTGGGTGGTACGTATACGGGTTCGAACGCTGCCCGGAATGCGCGGAGGACAGTTTTTCTCGCGCGGGCGTTGACAGCGGGCCGAAGGTTGTTTTAAGCAAGCCCGCAGTTGAAGCCGAAGATTAACGAGGTCATGCGATGAGGGCGCTTCTTTAGGAGGATGGGGGGGGGGGGGCACGAACTTTTGACTGTGTATAAGCGATCTGTGCGTCATCATCGCGTGTGAACACTGCTTCGTGTCAAGTCTGTGCGCTGTCGTTTCCCGTGACGCTGAGTGGGGCGTCCGTGTGGTCAGCAAAGATAACGCCGCCTTTGATTTCCTAACCTTGTATACATAACCAACCCGACACGTGGTGTTATTATGTTAGGGCAAAGACTAATGCACGACGATATTGCGCATCCCATAAACACTGCAGGGGCATGCATAGTACGTGTCATTCAGTCAAGATGTACACTATGTTCTGTAGGGATAGCGCATTTACACTACAACTAATTAGAGGACGTGACGTAGCTGATGTGTAGTCAATTCAATTGTGTTTGTAGCCAGTATGTTTTACATTCGAGGTTTGCTGGCAGGTTGACGTCAATCCGAAAGTACGAACGGATAGTTGTTCGTGTGGTTCGCTTCTTTGTTCGACACAATCGAATAAGCATAAAGAGAACTATATGACAACTGACGGCAACCTGCGGTTTCGTTCGTGCAACCTGCCACGGGACGTCCTCCAGCAAAAAAGAGTGTTGCACACTCGCCGCATTTGTTACGAACGACACTGTCTCACACTGGCAGGGTTTAAACGCGTGGATATGCCGAACAAAGTGGATGAGGGAGCGCCCTTCGCCGTAGCTTTATCGATTGAGCATTGAAAGCGTATTTTGAAGGTCGTGGGTTCGAACCCGGCTGTGGGAAAGGGTGATTTTTTGCCCGCTTCGATTTTCTTATTAGTAGTCACAATTACTACACCGTCCAGTTAAAGAGAAGGCGAATAATGGCCCGTGTGTTTGCATTGGCGTCATTTTTCTGTTGGGTTTCATTTGTTACGTGTGCGCTAGATGGCGTAGTGTATAGCTACAACACTGTAGCGAAAGGCTCAGTCTCACAAGAGCGCTTCACCATTTCAGTTTTACACTGTGGCACAAGGTTAACTTACGACAACCTTCACGTTAGAGCTCTGAAAGCTATAGAAGAAGATGATCATGCGCAAGTTTATTGAAGGTTATTCCGGGGGAGCCGGGCCAATATCGCGGCCTGCAAGTCTGCCGCGATCACTTTGGCTCTGGCGGCCGCCTCGGCACGCTGGACGGTTCGTAGTTGGTTGTAAATAATTTCTTCTGTGACGACATAAAGAGGGGGGGGGGGGGCAACGTGTGCACATGTGAACCTCCCTCTCATGTCCGCCGATGTCGATGATGACGGAAAGGCATGCGGGACGTTTCGGAATTCGGGGCGTTTCCAGCCGTCCCGTTTCTCTCGGGTGATTGCGCGTGGGACTCATACGAGCCAGGAGCTATTGCGAACTTGTTTTCTTCAAAATTTTTCCGAGCCGTCTGGAGACCCTTGTTGCACGCTTCGCACGCAGAAAAACAAACATCCGGTAGTTGCGATGCTGTTTTTTTTTCTTTATTTTATTTCTAGCCCCCCGTGGACTATAGCTGGCTCTGAAGTCATCCTGCTTGAAGTCGCGTAATCACATTTGGAAACGAAACGTATACTCGTGTTTTTGTAAACGTTGTGTTCGGGTGAGTATGCGAGGTGTCTATGCACTCTGTTAAATAAAAACAAAACAAAAAACACCGCAGTCAACTCTGCGAAGGCTAAGCAGCGGACTTCTTTCACTGATAACATTCGTCCTCTGCAAGGAGAGCGATCCTCCGTGGTAGTTTAGTGGCCGTGGCGCTGCTGTGCAGGAAACGAGTGCGCGGGTTCGAATCCCGGCTCCAGAAGCCGCATTCAAACGTTTGCGGAACGGGAGAACGGCCGCCTACGTAGATTTAAGTCGAGTACATTAAAGAATGATTAGGGTTGAGCTTAGATTGTACCTGACGCTGCGAATCATGAAAAGGAAAATGATGGGAGTGCTTCATTCAGGCAAGAAGGGCCTGTTGAGGATTACCGTATTTGCTTGAATGTAACGCGAGTTTGTTTTCCTCCCCAGATGTTACCTAAACCTGACCCTCGCGTTACAAACAAATACTGAAATAGTTTTTTTTCCTTCCTAACGCAATGAAAGGTCACCCATCGCGTTACAACCGAGAAAATACGGTATTCGAAATCGATAAGGAGAAATGGGCGAGGGCGGTGCACGTAGCGCCGTGTGGTTTCGCGGCTCTCACTATTGATGGCATGGCCACGGCCAGAGCCTTGCAGGGTCGACGGTGACGTGCTCCTTTACCTATGACGTCACAGGGGATGGTTATGCTCAGGACACGAGACCCCCAAATGTTTACGTGCACATATACCCAGTCGCTGTGTACATGAAAAGTGGAGTATACGAAAAAAAAAAAAACCGTTGATCCCTCTGCTGTAGGCATCGGTATACCACGAAAGTGCAGCGTGCCTCCTTCATAAATCGCCGTTCGTATATGCTAAAGGACGTGCTCTCTCTGGCCGAGTAGTTTCGCGCCACGCGTTGTGTGGAGCGACGGGTCGTAAACTCGACTCACGGAAACGGAACTTACCGTTTCCTTTCTTTGACATCTGTTAATGTATATTTTATGAAGTCGTATTCGTGACGGAAATACGTCGGTGGATCCGTGGTTGACCCCGGCACAAAACACTTTCGCGTAAGGGGCGTTGAAAAGCGACGCTATTTATTTCTGATTTCCGAACCCCGCTTGACACGACGCAGTTGTTTTGGTGTGAAATGAGCCTCTTCGAAATGGTCTGCCTTTCTGGGTATACTGCGAAACTCCCGAAAAACACGTTGACATATACAGGGTCTGAAGCTGTCTGCCGGATTTTGAAAGCACATAAAGTATACGGTTGATAATCGCGTACGTTGACTGGCTCGGCCGACCGTTCTTAAAAAGCGTACACAGCGGCAGCTGTTCTGCTTCTCGGTGGCTGAGCGCATGTGTCTCGAGCGGTTATTTGTATAGCTTGGGCAGCGTGGTCTAATTGCCTTGACAGTGCTTAGTTACGAGCGAACGAACGCAGGTGGCTTCAAACGCGAAAAAAACCCGGAAGGTCATAGCTATTTGTCGCTGAAAGCCGCGTGCAGCCAGCTAGCTCTGGGTAATGGACTGTAATTCAGTGCAAAGAACATCATGCGCCCATTACGTACGAGGGTGTTTAATTTAAACACTGTGGGCATAAGTGAAGGCTTTTATGTAAACACCTTAGGGATGAGAACAACGACCCCATCGATAAACTCTAGACGAAGGAGGTACATACATACATACATACATACATACGTACGTACATACATACATACATACACACGTACGTAAGTACCTACATACACACACACACATACATACATACATACATACATACATACATACATACATACATACATACATACATACATACATACACGCATACATACGTACACGCATGCATGCATACACGCATACACGCATGCATACATACACGCATACACGCATGCATGCACACACGCATGCATACATACATACATACATACATACATACATGCATGCATACATACATACATACATACATACATACATACATACATACATACATACATACATACATACATACATGCATGCATGCATGCATGCATGCATGCATGCACAGATTTGTACATCCGTGCTACACGCACAGATTTGTACATCCGTGCTACATGCACAGATTTGTACATCCGTGCTACATGCATATAGATTCGTATGTTCGTGCTACATGCATATAGATTTGTACGTTCGTGCTACATGCATGTACATCCGTGCTACATGCATAAATTTGTACATCCGTGCTACATGCATTGATTTGTACATCCGTGCTACATGCATAGATTTGTACATTCGGGCTACATGCATTGATTTGTACATTCGTGCTACATGCATAGACTTGTACATTCGTGCTACATGCATAGACTTGTACATCCATGCTACATGCATAGATTTGCACATACTTGCACTTGCATAGATATATGGATGGATGCAATTAGGACGAGGTAGTGGTACTATATTTTGCGTCATTTAGGGGCAACGGTTAATTCCCGTGCAGATGCCGCTTTAATTGAGGAAAATGGTGGAGGAGATGACATTGGTGATAAGGAAAAGAAAAAAAAAAGTACCCTGCAGTCCTGCTTCGGAACAGGCAGTGACGAACGCAAGTGGATGGAGGTCGACGCGAGCGACAAACAGCGCTGACTGTATACGAGTATAAACTAACGCAACCGATCTCCAGTATACCGCATCGCGTAAAGCCCGTGGTGCGTTCAAGCGTGTCGCAGCGCACATGGACACGTGTGGTCTGGAAATGATTTCGCTAACCCGTTTCCGTTCTGTCTCTGGTGAAAAGCCGGCAAAGTTGCCTTGCTTTAGGGGAACCGCTTTGCCCGCCTGGAAGGCGAGTCTTTTGAGACGCTTGTGTGTGTAACGCCTTCAGGCGAATTTCAAATCGTCGTTGCTTACGTAGTCGCGATATACGTATACGGTTTGCAACGGCGGCTGTTCCGTTCTCTCGCTACAGTGCGACACTGCACGTCGCCTGTGGCCTGACGTAGGATGTTTTAATATGCTTACAGGTTCGTAAATCACAGTTTGCTTCCAGCAAGCGAGAGAGATTTGATCCTAGATCCCACTTAAAGAGCGGTCAGTATGTGGCCCGTTATAAGCGTCCTTTTAAGGCAAGGTAGACGGCCTCATGGTGGCAACAAGCTGTATCTATAGGAGAGCCGCTTGTGGATGAGCCAGACGTGGGGCACAATATCTATGGGCCACAGTCGTACAAGCCATGTATAATAGGCCGCATAAGGAAGCCAATTAAGGTCCTCGGCAGTAGGCTGCATAAGCAGCAGGCTACTTGCAATGAGTCACCTATGAGCGTCGAAGTTCTGATTCACTTTTCCTGGTAAGTGCGTTGCATTAAGCCGGTGTTCACTAAATGTACGAGTGAAAACACCATGTGGCAAACTCGAAATCTTTGACGGGCCTGCTAATTTCGGCTAATACCACCCGCCATTACTTGTAAGGATGGCCGTAGGATATGAGTGAAAAATACGATACGAATACTGCGATTTAAATCTCGCTGAATACATATGTTGAATATGTGACGGCGTAGAGACAGTTAGAAAAAAAAAAACTTTTAACATGCATTTATTTGTGAAATGCTCGCAGCCCGCGGGTAGCTATATCGTAGTGAGTTCAACAGAATCCAAGAATATTTTTCTCGAAGGACTGGTGAAACATCGGTAGTTTCGAATAGAGAGTTCACTCGGTCGTATACTTGAGCATATTGGTGTCCTCATTACATATGTGTTAGTGGTCGGCGAACTTTGAAAGCCCCATTTTTTCCTTCTGAGCTTTGGCGTTTCCTTTCTCATCATGACAGGCGTGCCACCCAAGGCAAAGCATCGCCGAAGTGTTAGTACGTGGCCCTCGAAAAAAAAAATAAACATAAACGCAGCTCATTGATTAAGATGAGAGTGTCGTTTCTTTCGTCTCATCCGTCCCTCGGCTGGCACATGTTGTATTTGCGGCGTCCTTGTCGCTGCCTTTCGAATACAGGCTGCCCCATCGGTTTTCGAAAATTGAGCGGACCCTCTGCCTGGCGGGGCTCGCGGGCCGGACAGCGGGGAAATAAACTTCGAAGTTGGGGAACGCGCTGGTGTTGAGGACGGGGCCTCCGCCGCACTGACTGACGAAGACCGGCTCTCTAGAGAGCGCTAGGAATTTCGGGAATGGGTTGCGGAGCTCGCGGTCTTCCTCTACCTTAGAGGTCTGGTCGTCGTACTGCTGAGTCACGGCGAGGGTTCGGGAAGTGTGCGAAGATTCGGAATTTGATGAGTCCGCTGCACAGGATAGCGCTGGGAAGGCACGGAATGCAGCAACCAACGATCGACCGAATCAAATCGAATTAAATCACTCACTCACTCAATCATCAATCAATCAATTAATCAAAATGTACGACGGACGTGTTGGAATTTGCGGGTGGGGCAATTGTCTGCAAACTATGCAAGGCTAGATCCGCCAGCTACCTACAACATCCTTAACCTTAACCTTGCTGGAATTTGAACTCCAAGAAAAAAAAAAAGGTCTCAAACGCGCAGCCCGGCCCGAGGCCTGTGTTTGTCTCTCGGTCCCATTTTTTTTTTCTTAATAAGCATTCATGAACTACACAAGCGCCAGTGGTCCCAACCGTTTTTTTTTGTGTATGTGTGGCATCCCATCCTGATGCCATCAGATCACGATGCGTTTAAACGTGACCGCAGAACAAGAGCCTCCACTTTTCAGGGACCGGCGTCCAGATTTGAGTCGTTTGGGATATCAGTGTTGGTATAATTCTTGAAACCCGACGTCTAAGCTCTTTTACAAACAACAGATTTATGAGATACGAGCGTAAGCGTGCGCAATGATTCCCCTTCAGAGGGAAGGTGGCAAAGGTTGATTGAAGCGCCCCCATCCTCTATTACGTGAATGTATGGGACATACTTTGCACCCCCAGATGATTCAAGTAACGGCTCCTCTTCACCCCCCCCCCCCCCCGCCCCTACCTGTGCGCACGGCTGTTGATACGATGAGGGCTTTCTCTAGATGATGACATTTCTTGTGAATGACTGAAGCAGGACTCCTTGACTGGTAAACTTTCGAGCGTTGTGAGCAAGCTTGGGTAGCCTCTGCGTATACAGAGGAGGAGGAGGAGGAAGGGAAGAAATGAAAAACAGGGAGGTCAACCAGACGCACGTCCGGTTTGCTACCCTGCTCTGGGGGAAGGGGTGAGGGGATTAAAGGAGAAGAGAGAGAGAGAGAAGTGAAGGGCAACGTGTGTGTAGATGTGACCTTGTCCATTGCACGCTTATAAGCGGTCGCGTAGTCCGGTCGTCTTTAGGAAACTTAGCAATGCCCGCGTCGCTTTGCTGGCCAGCGACGCGTAGAGCCATGAGCCAAGTATCTTCTCTTCGGAAAAAGGTCTACTGTCTAGTGTCTCTAACGTTTCGCGTAGCAAGTTGCGTTCGCTCGCAAAACGTTCACATGAACACAGTACATGTTCTATTGTCTCGTCAGTGACGCACGATTCACGCGTATACAGAGATGGCCAAAGCAAACCATTTGTTACGGACCATCACCGGGCTGTAAGCCAGCACTATATTCTGCTTTTTTTGTTTGCACTATTCTATACGTTGCTACTGTAAAGTCTGAATGTAATCAGCCCTCGTGAATAGGCTACTGGCGTCGTTCAACTGTGACGTTGCAGCATATCGCGAATGCTCCTCGCCTCGCGCGTGCATCCACAACTATGGCGCCTCGCTGCGGGTATCTGACGGCGACGACGGCCGAATCGTTGAATACGCGAGTCATCGAACGCTTGTTGCACGCGCACGCAACACTGGCTGGCGCAGCAGCGACAACTTCGTTTCCGGCTTTACGCAGCACGGCTGTCAGGAAGTCGATCGATCCCCGCGAACGGCCGCAGAAAGCCACATACGGGGCCATGTACGGTCACGTATGTATCTATATGCTGCGCTCCCCCCACTCCCGATAACCGCATGTATGTCGACTTTCGCGTTCCTCGCAGCAGGTGGTTTTTTTTTCTCCCCGGCTGCCTCCCTTCCGTGTTACGTGGTGATGCAGAAATCGAAATTCCCTCTCTTCTCCGCTGCAGTTGTGGGGTCGCGAACTGTAGTGCTTTGCTTCTATCGGTTTCTATTCTTTATGTTTTATGAAAAAAAGAAAATAAAAATGGAGGAGAGTGCGGAAACTGCTCACGAGTGCCGTGTGTGTTCAGCGTTTGCCCTCCAGAGAGAGAAGAAGCAAAAGAAACTATTGTTGGGGTATCCGCACCGCCCTCAGGTAGAAGTAACTTGGGCCAATTGTGTGTGTGTGTGCGTGCGTCCGTGCGTGCGCGCGTGCGTGCGTGCGTGTGTGTGTGTGTGTGTGTGTGTGTGTGTGTGTGTGTGTGTGTGTGTTTAAGAGAGTGCGTGCGCGTGCAAGTTGTTCAGTGAAAGATGCAACACGTGTGTGTGTGTGTGTTTAATGTAGGTGTGAGTGAGTGGATGAGTGATGCACAGCGTGTGTAATATTTGTGCGTGAGTGCGCGCTGTGTGTGCACGAATCGCCGCATGCATCTGCGACTCACAGCGCCGTGACCGTCGCCATCCATCATACATGCCCCCTCGCGGTCTCCGTTGTCACCAGCCGTCGACGCTAGGCGTCGCACGTGTCCTGTCGGCATTGCTTTCTACGAACGTTGGGATACTGCTTATCACTTCTGTTTATATATATTTTTTAAAGAATAATGATCATTTCGAAGAGGCCGCTCGGGCCGCCGCCTCTGTGAACGGCGGAAGTGATTTTTCACCCGCGAACAGGTAGCGCGTGGGCGACAGGTATGAAGGACATCAATCGCGCGCTTACCACCGCACGCGTCTTCCTTCCGCAGAAAATGTTTGCGACGCTTGTTCGACTGGTTTGAAAACTCGGTACCTACAAAGCTGTGCTGTACGGAATCGGTTTCTGATAGTTTCATGCACTACACCGAATGCCGAGTTGCGTACGCGAGTGACATGACCCCTTCTGCACGTACAGGGGGGTCAAAGATCTTAGCTCACTATCTCATGTATTCTTGTGGGAGCGTCGCCTGGAAACTTTTGACCCCTTTCTGTACGTGGCAGGGTTTTTTATATGAGCTTTATTGGCGTCAAAACTACAAGGCTACTACGAGCCCAATACTCGTTAAGATGTTGTTGAAGACGTGCCGACGGGAGCATTGTCAGAAATGAAAGTTTTTGCTTCACTCAAATTTGGTTTTAGTGATTTTTAAAACACGCTGCATTGGATGACTATGACGTGAGTCGTTGGTGCGATTCTACTCCGTCATGGTAGGCGCATTAAGTCGAGTGAATTACAAGGAAACTTTTTGCATTCCCTTGTCGTGTTCGGGCATCTTTTGATGACGCGTTTGGCAAATCTCGCAACTCGTTTAATTATCAATCTAATCGAGAAGTTTCATCCCAGTGGTAAAGTGCATAACGTAAGCTTAAGGAAATAATGCGGGGAGTGGAAGCAAGCCTTTGAATTCGAGTGGTTGTCTCGACTTTGGAGAGGTCGCAGGTTCGATGCCGGCCGTGGTGGTCGCATTTCGACGGTGGCGAACGGTCCTCGTACTGTGTGATATCATGGCACGTCAAAGAACGCCGTATGTTGAAAAATTTCCGGAGTCCTCCACTACGGCATCTCCCATAATCATATATTGTTTTCGGGGCGTAAGAGGGAAGAGAGAATGGTAGAGGAGGAGAGGTAGGGAGGTTAACCAGTCCAGGATTACTGTTTTGCTACCCTACACGTAGTTAAAGGGATGGGGGAGGTGGAAAGAAGGAGAAGGAAGGGGCAGAAAGACTAGATATTGTTATTATTATTGTTATTAATAGTAGTAGTAGTAGTAGTAGTAGTAGTAGTAGTAGTAGTAGTAGTAGTAGTAGTAGTAGTGTGCTCCACATTAGAGAAAGACCAACGAAAGGCATAGGGGTTGACCACGTTCCATCCGGTTCGCTACCCTACAGGGGTGAGAGAGTATAAAGAAAAGGAGAAGGAAATCAAAACAACTAATAAGCTCGCATGCATAGCAACGTTTAACGCGTACTTACGTAAGCTTACAAACCGTGCAAAAGTAGAGGGTCAGGGTTGGACTGCAATTGTTTCAGTTGTAGTAGGCAGCGATCCGCGATGTTAATGCAGGCTTTCAACGACTAGCTCCAGGATGTGCTTTTCGCGCCTGGGATGTGACATTCGACGATGTCTAGACAATTTTACGGATCGGTTTGAGCGCCGCCGTAAGGGGCTGTTAACCGTTGAGGTTTGCACATTTAACATTTAAACAGCGCAACACTATCGACGCGTACGCATGAAAATGGTTGGGCTGCAGCAGCATACGACGTTTCATGGTCTTAACGGAAACAAGAAAATATTCGCTTAGCAGTCCAACAAGGCGGCACCCAGATGGCTCTCTCTGATCTGCAATTCCACAGATGCGGCTTCCAGTTGACCTATTGCTTCTTTTTTTATATGGGGAAAAAATTTGCGAGATTATGTTCGCGAAAATTGCACCTTGATGCGTTTTACCTGGAACGTGATTGTTATGGAATGTAACGATCGCGACGACGCCGAAGTTTCCCCAGACGATTCGGCAGCGCCGCGTGCTGCATTGAACATCCGGGCTAGGTTACGTGTTCAGCAGGCTCTGACCACCATGCGGGGCTTCAGTGCAAGGTGTCTATGCTCCTTACCCGTCGCTGCACGGAACTGTTGGGATGAAGGATTGGAGAGGCTGTTGTAGAAGAGTGAGTGGCAGGAAAGAAGTCGCCGTGGCGGAGGAACTTGAGCGTTAACCCTCGTTCTCTCTCCATCATCCGCAGATGGAGGAATACACTCGCGCGATGCGTAGTGTGTTCACTCTATACGATGGTTGCGTGTGGGTGCACGGCTGGGACGGAAGATGGAAGGAACGGAGAGGCGAAAGTGCTGTCGGCGTTGCTTCAAGAGTCGATGAAGGCGAGTGCGAGTTGAGCGGAATATGTGGAGAGAAAGTTCGTTTCGACTCCGGAAGCGCGCTCTTTCTCATCCGTGCCGCGGGGCTTATGTATGCGATTGCAGCTAACTTCCTTCTGTGCGTAAGATTCACTATGCGACCGCATCAATTTGGGAGTTTTTTTTTTTTTTTCGAGTAGATGGATCGCTATCTCATCGGTCACCTTCGAATCTGTGCCGCGCAGCATAGCGTCCAGAATAGAAAACGATGTCTTGTGTTATATGATATATGCTTTTTCGAGGAAGGCTTCCTGGGCGCCCTAATAATCCCCCCTAGGTTCTGTACGACAGGCGTGACCACTCTGAAACGCACTCCCGAAAGAGTGGATGGTCATTTAATTCAGTTCTGTTCATCTTTATTCAATCTCGTTGAACTGCTTATTGTTCGTACGAAACTCCTGGAAAAGACTTGCCCCGCCGCGGTGGTCTAGTGGCTAAGGTACTCGGCTGCTGACCCGCAGGTCGCGGGTTCGAATCTCGGCTGCGGCGGCTGCATTTTTGATGGAGGCGGAAATGTTGTAGGCCTGTGTACTCAGATTTGGGTGCACGTTAAAGAACCCCAGGTGGTCGAAATTTCCGGAGCCCTCCACTACGGCGTCTCTTATAATCATATGGTGGTTTTGGGACGTTAAACCCCACATATCAATCAATCAATCCTGGAAAAGACTTGACTAGGCCCCAGCGCCATACCGTACACACCATATATTGGCTTTGCAGGACCTCCCGTTGGACATAAGTTAATACCGGGTCTTGTATGCGGAGTTATGTAAAGTCCGTTACAACACAAGCGTAAGTACGAGCCCCTGCCGGAAAAACGTGGCACAATGTTCACGCACCCGTGTAAGAAAGTCGCGCGAGTTGCTTAGCACTTCCCCTTTGCTAATGTAAGTATACTGCGTACACCGAAGACTAAACGTTAATCGTTTCTATCTACAATATGACCTTTGATTACATTGACAAGGACGTCGAAGTTTTTAACTATAAACCAGTGATACGAGCTTGTGTCTGTATGGGCTCTTCAACTATCTTAAACGCGCGACAAGTACGTGGCGTGTATGCATGTATGTACGAATCTATGCATGTAGCGAATGTAACGTCTATGCGAATTTTCTGTGGGCGGGGCAGTGATGGCAGTGGGCGGAGCTTGTGTTCCTTATTTGGCATTAGCCGATTATAGACTATTCTACAGATGGGCTTCAGTGCCGCCATATTGGGTCCTTAACCGTTTTGTTTCGTATGTTTCACAATGCAATACACAGTGTTACGGTAGACGCATGGCCACGAAAACGGTTGGGGGGGTTGGGAGTGTACGATGTGTCGTGGCCTAATTAATTTACGTCGCAATGCACAAAAAAAAAAAACAACATCGCCTTAACAGTCCAAGATGGCGGCGCCCATACGGTATAGCTTGCTTCTTGTATATCCGCATACCACGTGACACAGTGTTCGCTTCGACGTGTATAGAGGGCGCGGCTGACTGACTGACACCTCGTTGTCAGACCACTCCGGGACGGAGAGTGTAGTGGGTCGAATGACGCAACAACCGTCGCGCGCAGAAGCGTGCACACTGACTGTCCCTGCGTGCGCTCGTCCTTTCTCTTCTGCACCCCCTTCAAAACGGACCGCATCCTCCCCTCTTAGCGCCGCGCAGGCTTCTGCAGGCTTCTGCTTGTCACTGTCGTGTCCTTCCGGTGCTGGCGCGAGCTTGTGTGTGTTCGCGGGCGTGTGTGGTTCAAGCTCATCGTGGCGCACTTCCTGCATCCTCGAGCCACGCGCTGCTGCCATCCCCCCCACCCTACTCTGGGTCGTAGCAGCAGCAGCAGCAACCACTCTCTGTTTAAGTCTGAGCCGGTGTCGATGACCCGGAGTGTGCCGCGTCGCCGAGCGTGGGCGCGGTTGTCCTTGTTGAGCGGCACTGCGGGTTGGTGTGACCCTCTTGTACGGTACGGTTTAGTCGTGTCTATTACCCCAGCTATGCGTAAACTTTCAGCCGGCAATTGCACTGTCCTAAAACGTCACAACGAGTTCGAAACGGCGTTGGATTACTGTGGCAGGACAGGGCAAATTATGCGGGACAATGAATAAAGAAAGTACAGTGCTGACTATCACCCACTGGCGTAGCCAGTCGGGAGAGGTTTGCACCCTACCCCAGAATTTTTCAATGTTGTATGTGCACATACGGATGTGCATGCACGAATGCACGCACGAACATGCGTATTGTATGTATGGCTGAATGAGCCCTCTCCGCCTCCCTTCAGCCGAAAATAAAAATTTTGGCTGCGCTAGTGCTGTAGACTAATACACTGTCCTGTGTGTTCCACTGCCAGTCTGCCATAATGTCCATGAACGTACGAAACTGCCTAAGAACTTTTGTGCATCACATCTCTGCTACAATTGGACTCTTGTGCGCCTTTCATCTCTCGAAACCTCCAGGATGCGTCTATGATGAGCGTTGTGTTCGCGCTGTTCTGCCTGGATGTTCCTGAACCAGTGAGCCCACGTACGAATGCCAGTATAGGAATAGTTAGCACGCACCTTGCACGCCGTGGTAAAATAAACGCGGTTCTCCGCGTTGATCTTTATTACTTATTCATTTGTTTCGAATATCGCCACGTTTTTAAACACCTATTTGTGCCTCGTAGCTGCTTATGAGTTTTGAACCTGTCCTACCTTCTTGTTACGATGTTACTCCTCCTAAAGCTTTCTTACTTAATTTTTTTTTCTATTTATCCCGCTTTCTTATCTTTCCTTCACTATACTTTCAATCTCTTTATATACCTCTAGAGCTCCGTCTTTCTAATCTGTGTGTACACTGATTAGCCGGCTCTTTTCCCTTCTGCTCCCTGCGTACTGCTTTATTTTCTTGTAGTGTTTGTATTGTTCACTTGGTTATACTGTTTACAACATGTATAGGTGAGGCGTGTTAAGATTGTGTAAATCTGGTCTTGTTTATTCAAGGGCGTGACGGTATCCGCTGAGTGCAGATGACAATGTAACGTTGGCAACGATGTGGTCGTCCTTGCGCTTTCGTGCATGCGGAAAAATTAAGCATATCGCACTTGGCTTGTGTCGCCTCGCTCAACGATGCGTACTGCTGTTGACGTTTTAGGTTCTTTTATACGCACGCGTCCATGCTATGCGCGCATTCCCCAAGGTGTCGCATTTAAAAGCAAGGAACTAAGTGAAGGTCGGCTTTCCCACGTTGAAACCCATATTGCGGT
The DNA here is from genome assembly GCF_043290135.1 of Rhipicephalus microplus. Taxonomy (NCBI): domain Eukaryota; kingdom Metazoa; phylum Arthropoda; class Arachnida; order Ixodida; family Ixodidae; genus Rhipicephalus; species Rhipicephalus microplus. Next base: position 46,866,785 of record NC_134708.1, read on the forward strand.
GAAAACTGATTCGACGAATTTCTCTTTCTTTCTTTCTTTCTTTCTTTCTTTCTTTCTTTCTTTCTTTCTTTCTTTCTTTCTTTCTTTCTTTCTTTCTTTCTTTCTTTCTTTCTTTCTTTCTTTCTTTCTCTCTCTCTCTTTCTTTCTTTCTTTCTTTCTTTCATTCTTTCTCTGTACACTTTGGGTAGCTTCCTACAGGAAAGTTTTCTTTCTTCGTTCATTCATTCATTCAGTCAAAAATATTGCATGTGCCATCGTAAACGTACACGAAGGGTTGTTTTTGTGCTGAATAATTCTTTCCAATAAACGTAACGTAGCATGAAAAGATGCAACGGGCATAGAGAAGCACACTACACAGGGCCTAGAAACTTTCGTTCCTGCGCATTTATAACATATATTTTGTGTGCCACCAATATTCTATTAATGTTGCTAGTAGTGTCGGCGGTGTGTTGTTCTGTGTGTCCGTCGCATCTTTTCGAGCTACACTAGGATTATTAGCATAGAAGGACGCTTCGGCCAGCAATGTACGTTTATGAAAAAAAAGAGACAACTTTCAATCAATACCGAAGCGACGGTCTCGATGAAATATTTTTAATTACATGCAGTGTCTCTGCCCGCTTACGAGCGCCGATTTTTCACCTTTGTTTTCTTATTTTCTTGCAGGTAAGACACGAGTCGTTGGGCACACGACACCCTTCATTTTCTTTTCCCTCGGCTGAAGATAGATGGCGCAGCGTCGTCGTCGGAGACTATCTTGAACGTGGTGAGCTGCCACCTAGCACAACAGGGAAACGTTGTGTTTTTTCTAGTTGATATCCGCTGCCGATTTCGTAGAATATTAGCTGTATGGCTTTCACTAGCGCAGCGAGCATGAAGCTGGTGTTTTCGAATGCACAAACGAACGTTTAGTCCCTTCTGCTAAACATTAATTTAGTGCAAAGGCGAAAGTCCATGCATTCGCGAGATGTCAATGCAGTTACATTGGCACTCCTTGTTGGTCGCTTTGTTACTACCAGGAGCGTAGCCAAAAATGTTTTCGGGAAGGGGGGGAGGACCCGTTGAAATGGTCATTTTTCGCTCTCTATGCCATTGCGAAACAAATAATAAACAGGTGTGTGTGGGGGACGGGCCCAGTGTGCCACCCCATGGCTACGCCCCTGCATACTACTACTTTGTTTTCGGTCGTCTGCCGATTGCCGTTGGTTCCACGTGTTGAGTTTAGTCGTCGAGATGTTAATTATCGCTTCAATAACGTATTTTGCTCTAGTATTTTGTTCAGTTTAATTGAATTTTGATTCATTTTTGTTTAATTCGCTGTTAATTCACATTTTCGTTGCTCGTATACACTCGCTACGTTATTTCAGGTTATGTCAAATTTAATCCATCTTTATTTATTTTTAACTCAGATATGAATCGCATTATACATAAATATTTTTAACCATTTGGTTAAGAAGTTATTTATTACCATTTCTAACTATTTCTAATTATTAACGACTGCCGTATTAGCACTTTTTCGGGATAACCGTGTCATGTCGCTACAAATCTGCCCCTAAACGCTATGCTATCTCTGGTGGGAGTATTCGAGTCGAAATTACGCCGACACGACACGAGCCGTCGAGGCTGTAAACGAAAGCACGTGCCGCCTTTTACTTAGCCCTGCATTCTCGCGCTTTAATCCGCCAGTACCGTGCTACGCACCAAAGCGACGCAAACGATACAAACCCCATCCTATAACTTTCTCCTGTCGCACATACGTCGATGCATCGATGCTATATATGCCTAAGAATATCCACCACAGGTGTGTCGCGCTTATCAACAGGCTGGTGCCGTTTATTCTCAGCACAGACTTTGCTGACTTAGATGATATGCTCCGGCAGTGCTCTGCGTTACGGGTATTACAATGTGCACGTGGGATGCTGCGCGACGCAGTGCGGATTATAAGGACGCCGCTGTGAGCAATCCAACGGGCCTCCGACTTGGCGGAGAGGTTAGGCCTGTCTATCTCAAGTTGGCCCACTATACGGGGCCGGTTCACGCCTTTACGGACCTAAATAAGGTTGTTTTTTTTTGTTTTCATACCATACAGGGACAGTCACTGGTGACGGCGCTACAGATATGCTAAATGCGGCATGAGCGAGCGTTTCGACAGCCAGGCAACGCGTAATACATTCGAATCTAATCAAAATATGTTTCATTGAGATGTTATTGCAGAAAATGCACCCAAGGTACTTGGACCGATGGGCTTCGTGGCTATTAACTGGTCCAACGTAGAAGGTGCATAAAGGCTATCGACACGCATGATTGGTTGTGGAACGGTGGGTTTTATACGTGCGCAAGTTTTAATGATGTACAAGTTCGTTTTCAAAGCAAAAACGCGTTATGATTCACGAGACAGGCAAATGCGTGATGACAAATAGATTGTGCATCGACAAACTGAACGCGCGAAAAGACCGCACGGCCGGCCCGGCCCGTCTGTATATGTTCTCGCCTTGTTACAATAACCGCTTCTGCTGTGGATGTCGTAACCACGACAACTTTTGCTCGTCGCCTCGTTCCTACACAAATCCCTGCCCTCCCCTCTCATTCTCTGACATCTTGTACGAATTGAGCTTTATGGAGTATATGTATCCAAACTCCTGTCTCGACGCTCCTGCCGCCACGACTCCTGTATGTATAATGGGCGACTCGTTGCCTACGTCGGCTTGTCGATGCGCGTGCGTATCCTTGCGTGATTGAAGCACTCAGGTTGCTCCTTTGGCGCCTCCACTGTCGACTTTTAACGTGTCTTGCGTGCGTGCGTGCGTGCATTCGTTAGAGCGTGTGTTGTGTGTGTGATGTGTGCGCAAGTCTCGAAGCCAGCTGCCGTTGTCGCATGCATTATCCCTCCGTCTTCTTCTTCTTCTTCACTGTCTTATGTTACGCAACGTCTTTTCGCCAATGTCGATCCCGCTTGCCGAGTAACTCGAAGGCTTGTCGCGATGCGACGCGAGGCGCATCTGTCTTCGCGCTAGACGTGCCTGTACTTGTGTAGCTATTCTTTTTTTTTTCCCGCGCGTCGTCTTCGGCAGCTCATATATATATATATATATATATATATATATATATATATATATATATATATATATATATATATATATATATATATATATATATATATATATATATATATATATATATATATATATATATATATATATATATATGTTTGCGTGCTAGCTGTGGTGGCCGCATATATCTGCTCATTCCGCGGCGATCGACTGCTATAGCCTTACGGCGAAAACGAGTCGTTTTCAAATAAATTATCAAGGAATGGTGCAGGCTGGAGGAAGGCAACAGATGTACGATGCTGCATCATCTTACAGAAACAATAAAAAATATAATACAAGTGTAATGACTTGTCTGCCTTGTATACCAATAATTACGGCCGGGTCATTTTTCGCTCGACTTGTAGCAAAACGTTCAATGTCTTCTTCAGTGTCTGTATTTGTACCCACTCCTATAAAGGACCAATTTGGTGTTGACATTATGAATATACAAACAATGTACAACGTAACAAAGGACCGGGTCGATTGGTGCAACATGGGGGACGCTTTTGCCCTGCAGTGGGTGTAGTTAAGCTGCTGCTGATGATGATAATACAATCACACACCAAAAAGTTGAACGTGAGCCTAAACTTAGGTGTGTTGTGGCCACATTCGCTCCGTAGCTCCTGCGAGCTCGCGTATTCGTTTTGTGGAATTCGGTGTTTCGTGGCGCCGCCGAAGGGACATCACGGAGGCTGAACAGAAGAAATCTCGTAGCTTAGATCTGCTCCACCAGATGCCGCGACGATCTGTACTGGTCGCAATCCTGAAATAAACTGAATAAGTTACGTTTCGTTAAGTATCCCGACAGTTGGTTGGCCCTTATCTTCAGCAAAGTTATGCTCCGATGGCATACGTATCCAATACAAGTCTTAGCTTGAGCTACGACTGCCAATTTCTATATTTTAAAATGTTTTTTTTTGTGAATTTCCGTAAAAACAGAAGGCCCGACAGAAAGTACTCAAAAGAAAATTGAGACTGTCCCCAATTGGACGTGACAATAAAAAAGATGTTCTTTCGAAGGCAATGTAGCATCAGCAGAGTCGCTACATTGTATTCCTCGAAAATATTGAGTAGCATGCGAGCCCTTCCCAACACATTTTATAAAATTAAAGATTCTGGAGGAAGCGCCTTATCGCTCTAATCATGTCGTAAGAGCAAAGTCTTAGGGCATTCCTGTCTAGTCGAAAAATTTCAATGCAGTTTAACTGACGTAAAATTTGTTCTCTCTTTACAATGACACGGCGGAAAAAAAAAGTAGAGTAGAGGACCGTGTACTCTGTGACGTCAGTGCACGTTAAAGAACGTCATACGGTCAAAATTACCGGAACCCTGCACTATCGCGTTTCTGATAAGCATACGGTTGTTTTGGGGGCGTCGAACCGCGGCTTATTATTCGGGACTAATGCGGGCTGCATCGCTAGTGGCCTCGAGAGTGGTGTGTCAGTGTTGCCGTGTTCGTGTGTCAACTTTTTCTCTATCTTATGTAGTTTGCAACGTCGCGCGATCGGATCGTCCGACGGGGTCAGAATGCTGGATGTCCTCCCGCGTATTTATTTTTAACGCACGTTAAAGAAACTCCACGTGGTCGAAATTTCCGGAGCCCTCCAACTGTTTTCATCATAATGATATCGTCGTTTTGTGACGTCAAACCGCGACTCTTATCTTTGTAGAGTTGGTGTCCTCGTAGGCATAGCTTACTGCTTTATGCCGACGTGACACAGCAAAAATGAACTAAAAAGAACGCGAACTCTTTTGGAAAGTTACAGATGTAACACGTGTTGGTGGCTCCGTCCCATCCTGCCAAGTCGGACGGTGATTGAGCGGTGGATTTCGCCTAACTCTAAACACCGCACTTTTCGAACCGCAGCTCTCTGTGAAGTCACAGCACTGCCACCGTGTTCAAAAACACGCACGTCTCATTGGGGCGTGTTATTTTAGTATAAGGCGTTGCTGGATCTCTGTTTACCGTACCGCCGCCTTGCCCAACATACATGCCCCAGCAAACTGGCTGTGTGTGGAGGTGGGTGGGTGGGAGGTAACGGCAGGGACACAACTCCTATTGCTGCCGCTCAAAATAAAATGATAGCAGCTAGAATTTTACTGGGCTGGGTGCGTATAAGGTGGTACTGCGTATGCAGATGATATTACTCTATATGTACATAATGAACAGTCGCTGCAGTATGCTCTTGATACATTCCATGATTTCGGTATTATCTCCGGTGCAAGGTTAAACTTTTTTAAAAGCCAGTATTTTTTCATTGGCAACCCCAGTGGTCTTATGAACATCACGTCGCCTTTACAGTGGTCTCCTGAGATTTCAATACTCGGAGTTACTTTCACTGCATTTGGTATACAGGATAGCATCTGGTCATCCGTTGTACAAACTCTTCTAAGTGATATCAAAGCAGCCAGGTACTTCGAATTCCCCCTCTTGGAACGCCGGTACTTAACTCAAACGGTGTACCTAGGAAAATTTTGGTACCTTTGCCGTTCTGTTAAACCACCGCTCCACGTCTGCAGGAAAGTGCAAAGCTGCATCAGTTCATTTTTTTTTTTGGTCTGATGGCACAGAATTGTTATCGCGCCCAGCGTTAGCTTAACCGCGAGATCAAGGCGGTTTTGCATTCCCCGACGTTTCCGTCACGGCTTCTACATTGTGCCTCCGCACTCTATTGCGAATACTAAGCAATGATGGCATGCCCGCTCAGACACTGGCTCGCTACCATCTGGGGCCATCACTACGTGTCTTCTTGCCGGATAGCCAAATAAACCAAGGTCCCCAATCTTTGTATCGAGCCCTTCAGGCATTTCACCGACGTTTGGAAGCTATGTGCCCAGAGATAGAGGTGGCCGATTCTAAAGTGGTGGACACAATGGCCGCCCTTCTACGGCCCTTGGTGCCCCAGCATCGTCAATCTGTAATGAACCGCGCTTGGAAACCAATAACTGCCGCAGTGTTGCCAGGGCATCTCAGAGACTTTGTCTGGAGGTTGGGCTGGGGCTTGCTCCCCACGCGAGATCGGTTGCAGCGATGGCAGGTGGTTCGCACTTCCACTTGCCCTAACTGCGTCATGGTAGAGACCAATCGACATGCGACGTTTGAATGTGTGGTTTCCCGCCTTTTTTGGCGTGCGGTTAATGCTGGTTTTCGGGGACAGGGTGTGCGAACTTTCGTGTCCAATGGCCGATTTCCGCGCAGCCGCTTCTCTGCTCTGTTAATAGTTGTGGGGCTGTTCAGCCTTTGGAGAAACCGATGTGAGGCCGTAGCTGCCAATTGCCGCCGGCGTGCTTTGTGGCCGATACTGGGGAGAATGAGACGAGAGATCCTCGCGTTCCTCTCCGAGGAGCTTTTCTTCCTCGGGGAGCAAGAGTTTCTGCGGCATTGGTCGTGCCCTTTCGTCAAGGTGGAACACGAAAGGATACAACTCATTTTTCGACCTACTTGGTGCTAAGCAGCGCCCATTGAGTTGTTATATATGATTTCATTTGTTACAAATCGTGTTTCATTTAGCTCTATTGTATCGTTATACCCTTGTATCGTGATATCACATTGAATTTTTGTGTACATGTGTGCCAACATAATCATGTATATTAGAGCAAATGTCTTCACTGTAACGTAGTGATGTTAGTCGTGAAATATAGATGTGCCGAGGTGTATGTGCCCTGTTACTGGAATGGTATGAAGCCTTTGTGTTCTGTACATGCTGTAAATAATTTTTTCTAAACAAGAAACAATCATCAAGGTATAGCAGTGTCATCGGTGAATAATCAGGAAGTGAATAACCTTCATAATCAGTAAATAATAATAATAACTTGAGTACGCATGTGTAAGCTGGGATCTTCATATTCATCAGGTAGTCGACTTACTATAGAAGAAATTCAGAATACGGCTGTTCGATTTGTTTTGGGGAATTACGACAAAAAGCTCAGTGTTTGTGAAAGTAAGCGTGAACTTCATTGGCTGGACTTAAAAGGACTGACGGAAAGCACCGAGACTGAATTTTTTCCACAGCATTTATTAAAAAAAAAAAAACAGGCATTGACGCAAACAAATGTATCGCATTATCCATGCCTTGAAAGTTCTTGAATTTCCTTTTAATCGAGACAGTTTACGTTATTCATTCTGTTGTAGGGCCGCGAGAGAGGGGAAAGCTCTTCCGTCAAATACTACAGAAACTCAATGTAATGATGACTTTTGCCGCGCTTTGTGTGTGGAAATGATTGTCAACTGATCTAGTGATCTCTGTTACTCCCCCACCTGCTGAAATGCCGGCTGTGATGGTTAAGGACGTTCGTCACTATGTTTGTTGACAGCGGACGAAAAAGGATTAACATCAACAATGGATGCGAACAAAAGAAGCGTTATATTATACACTAGAGAACGAAGTGGCAGGTGAAAATAAAACTATATGTCCAACCCTACACGCCACGCGTCACGCAACATGTACGAGAGTCGGACCTCTAGCATGCGGAGAGCTCGCGGCTACGCTTACACCGAGTCCAGCGCGTAGAGTTCTCAGTTCGCAAGAGAAAAACGCTGCCTCACAGTTTGGGTCTCCGTCGTCCCGGCATGATGCGATCGTCGACGTGCGCGAGGGCAAAGGTGGCACGGCTGGAGCGGCTGGAACGGCTTACGGCACACGGATGCGCTACCGTGTGCAGCGCCGTTTAGTCAGACGTCGCGGCCAGCAGAACTCCTGAGGTTCAGGGTCAGGCCCCGGCTCACGAGGACCACGCCCGGTAGGCCTCGCCACGAACCTGCTCCCGGCCACTGCACCCAGGCAGGAGCCGTTCAGCAGGCCCCGTCCTTGCACCTTGAACAGGCCGGCGGACTCGACCCCGAACGAACACGCCGGAGCTCGACCTGGCCGACACGTACGGGTCCCACGTCCGGCTCAGGAACGCTCCCAGTAACTCGTCCTCTCGAGCGGCGCACTGCTTCGTCTGCCTTCCAGGCCTCCACGCTCGAGCTCGCTTTTCCACGTTCCTTCTTCCTCTCCTCTTCTTTTTCATTTCTTGTTATCGCCTTCGTGCCACCTGCCCTCCGCTCGTCTTCTTTAGTTTCGGTTTGGCGTTCCTCGGCGCTTGCAAGTCCTTTTAGCACAAATCGTACCTAAACACAGCACTTTTGTGTCCATTCCTTACAAATATCCCCCTGCTCAAGAAAGTTGTTTAGGGGGAAAACAACTTTTCACAAGCGCGCGAGGTGGAGTACCCAAAAGCGAAAACATAGCAAAAAAAAAACATTTACAGAAGTTCATTCCGCTAGAGAAAGGGTGAATTAACATGAAAAGAAATCGTGCCCCCACTAAACGCTAACCAGCGGAGAAGTGAAATGCGGCTGAGGTAGTCGGCACCTACGTTGTCAGGGCCCTTAATGTACTCAACCACAAAGTCATACTCAGTAAGCAATAGGCTCCCTTTCGTGGTATTTCTTGAGAAGGTTAATGTGAAAAAGACTTCTCCGAGTTCCGAGATCTATCTCGTAGTCATAGTCACTGCGTTTCTCAAGCACTGTGAAGGGTCCCTTCCATGTCAAGATCAATTTATTCTTATCTGATGGTAGCAACAGCAATACTTTGTCGCCGGGTGATAGGTGTCGAACTCTTGCTTTCCTATCGTAAAATTTCTTCTGTGTCATTTTCGCCTTCAGGAGTTCTTCATGCGCTACCTTGCAGGTGTCTTGCAGTCGGTCCCGGAGATCTATAACATACTCGTATGTTGTTTTCGTTTCAGGATCGATGTTGGCACCTGTCCACAGTTCCTTAAGGATCGACATTGGCCCGCGTACAAATCTGCCGTAGAGGAGGTCGAACGGCGCGAATCCAAGGCTCGTCTGGGGAACTTCACGGTATGCAAAGAGCAGGGGAGCCAAGTACCTGTCCCAATGTCGCGGCCGTTCTTGACACATGCGGCGAACCATTTGTTTGAGAGTTCCATTAAATCTCTCCACAAGTCCGTTGGCCATGGGGTGATAAGGCGTTGTGGGTAGCTGACGAAAGGAAAGTAGCCGACCGAGTTCCTGCATGAGACTCGAGGTGAACGACTTTCCACGGTCGCTCACTATCTCACGGGGCACCCCAACGCGGGAGAACATCTCTACTAGTGCTTCCGCTATGCGCTCTGTCTCGATGCTCGGTAGTGCCACCGCATCCGGGTAACGCGTAGCGAAGTCTACCATCGTTAAGACATACTTGTTGCCCTTGGATGACGTTGGTGACAGCGGGCCAATAATATCGATGGCGACCCGCTGAAAAGGTGTGTCTATGATAGGCATATTTCCCAATGGAACTCGTCCGACGAGGTGTTTAGGCACGGTCCTCTGACATACGTCGCACGACTTCACGAACCGTATCACATCAGCCCGTACACCCGGCCAATAAAACTCTGTAAGGACACGGTCTGTTGTCCTTCTTTGCCCTTGGTGACCAGACAGAAGGCCTTCATGAGCCATCTTCATTACGGTGTTTCGAAGATCCTTGGGTACTACAAGTTGCTCCAAGTCTCGCCTTTCTGCCGTGCGGTGGCGCCGGAAAAGAATGTCGCGTACCAGCACAAACTCAGTGACTGCTGGCTTCTTAGATATGACCTTCCCCAATGCGGCGAAGCAGGTTTCCAGCGTGGGATCTGCGTGCTGTAAATTCTTTAGCGCTTCCCGGCTGATATCCAGGGGTTGGATCCGAGGAACAATCAGTTCACTGGGCTTTTTCCTTTCTTTTCCTGCAGCCGCCGACATGTCATCTTGTCGTCTTCTATCTGATGAGGTTGCATCTTCAGGTTCTTCTTCAGTGCATACTGGATCATGGTGAATCTGTGCTAGTTTTGGACGTCCTGCTGGCTGCTTCGGGGCTGGTCGGGCAGCTGACAGTACACCCGCAATGTTGCCAAGCACGACTTCATACAATGGATTCTCCATACAAACAGCAAGCACCTGACCTCTGAAAAACGGAGAATCTATGTACACCTCTGCTTCTGGTAAGACTTTTGCAGATCGGTCCAATAAGCGAACGGTACGGGTGTTGCCAGTCAAGTTGCAGTCAGGAACTAGCGATCGTTTCACCACTACTGTATTGCAACCGGTATCCCGCAATACGGTAACCCGCTTCCCTTCGAGATAGCCCTTTACAGTTGGTATTTGTTTTGACCCGTTGTCGCAAGTTGCGTTGCTTTGGGTCCCATCACACATGTCATGACAATGTTTCTCATCCTGATTGTCAGGCGCATCTTCCATTGATTTCTCATGCTGCGCTTTCTGGTATCCCAAGACGGAACATGATGCCTCTCTACGTTTTCCCGAGTTTGAGGGACAACTATCGGATCTGTGCCCTGACTTCTTACAGATCCAGCACGACGTCGACTTGGGCGCTCGAGACTTTGTCCAGCAATCGGAAGCTCGATGACCCGGCTTGTTGCACAGAAAACAAAGCGGTTTTCCTTTGCTTTCGCTGACAGTGTCAACTTTAGCTGTAGCCATCGGTTTCCCTTTTTCGTCTTTTCCTCTAGCAAGATTCACAATTCCCTGAGCTTCCAAATATTGATCAGCCGTCGTTGCCAACGTGTCCAGGTTATGACATCCTCGCTCCTTCAAGAAGACAGCCAACTTCTCGTCGCACCGCCTGAGGAATTGCTCGGACACCATCTTGTCTCGCAGTGCATCATATGTTTTGGGAGTCTTCGCCAGCTCCTGCCAATGGTCGAAGTATCCACAGAGACGTCCCGCGAACTGTCGACCTGTCTCAGTATTCTCGGGCCGGGCATCCCTAAACTTCGTGCGGTATCCCTCCTCTGTATAACGGAACCGCTGGAGGAGCGTCTGCTTGAGCTTTGCGTAGTCCGTAGAGTCTTCTGCAGACATCCGTCCTACCACGGTCAAGGCTTCACCCGTTAGACACAAGCTCAGTGACAGGGCCCACTTGTCGGTTGGCCAGCCTTGGCTCATGGCAACCCTCTCAAATCTCTGGATGTACGCATCCAGTTCGTCCCTACTCTCATTGTAGGGCGGAATCATTTTGTGTGGGCTGCGAAAACTCTGACCACCACCCATACTATCATCCGCAGAGCTCGTGCTCGGCCGCTGCGCTTCTGCGACACGACGTCGCTCCTCGAGCAGGAGCCTTTCTGCCTCCATGCGAGCCATTTCACGCTCATGCTCCACCTGTGCTGCTAGCCGTGCCTCCTCTCGATCTTTCGCTCTCTGGTCCCTCATTTCTTTTTCCTCAGCGCTCACCCATGCCAGCAAAGCCTCACCACTCAGCCCCATCTCCTTCCCTAGCTCAACTAGCTTCCTCTTGTCGTCCATTCTCGTCCGCCACACACAAACAACGTGAGGCTCTCAGATGTAAGGCGAGAGCTTAGTCCTGTCTCGCGGACGCCAGAAATTGTGATGGTTAAGGACGTTCGTCACTATGTTTGTTGACAGCGGACGAAAAAGGATTAACATCAACAATGGATGCGAACAAAAGAAGCGTTATATTATACACTAGAGAACGAAGTGGCAGGTGAAAATAAAACTATATGTCCAACCCTACACGCCACGCGTCACGCAACATGTACGAGAGTCGGACCTCTAGCATGCGGAGAGCTCGCGGCTACGCTTACACCGAGTCCAGCGCGTAGAGTTCTCAGTTCGCAAGAGAAAAACGCTGCCTCACAGTTTGGGTCTCCGTCGTCCCGGCATGATGCGATCGTCGACGTGCGCGAGGGCAAAGGTGGCACGGCTGGAGCGGCTGGAACGGCTTACGGCACACGGATGCGCTACCGTGTGCAGCGCCGTTTAGTCAGACGTCGCGGCCAGCAGAACTCCTGAGGTTCAGGGTCAGGCCCCGGCTCACGAGGACCACGCCCGGTAGGCCTCGCCACGAACCTGCTCCCGGCCACTGCACCCAGGCAGGAGCCGTTCAGCAGGCCCCGTCCTTGCACCTTGAACAGGCCGGCGGACTCGACCCCGAACGAACACGCCGGAGCTCGACCTGGCCGACACGTACGGGTCCCACGTCCGGCTCAGGAACGCTCCCAGTAACTCGTCCTCTCGAGCGGCGCACTGCTTCGTCTGCCTTCCAGGCCTCCACGCTCGAGCTCGCTTTTCCACGTTCCTTCTTCCTCTCCTCTTCTTTTTCATTTCTTGTTATCGCCTTCGTGCCACCTGCCCTCCGCTCGTCTTCTTTAGTTTCGGTTTGGCGTTCCTCGGCGCTTGCAAGTCCTTTTAGCACAAATCGTACCTAAACACAGCACTTTTGTGTCCATTCCTTACACCGGCAAAGGCGGTGATGCAGGTACTGAATAAATAAATAAATAAATAAATAAATAAATAAATAAATAAATAAATAAATAAATAAATAAACCTGAAGTTTTGCGTCCCAAAAACACCGCGATGTGGCTACGAAGGGCGTCGTCGTACAGAACTCCGGAAATTTAGTCTCCATCTGTTGTTCTTTATCGTGCAATGAGATCGCACAGTATGCGGGCCCCAACAATTTCGCCTCCAGTGAAGATGGCGCCGCCGGCATCAAACCTGCGACCTTCGGACCAGCAGTCGAGCACGAAAATTCCGTCAGGGTCAATTTTCCGTCGAAAATTCCGTCAGGGTCAATTTTTTTTTGCTCGTCAGTTTCGAACCCTCATGACGAGGCTCGCAATTTACGTTTTTGTTGTTGTTGTTCTCGCTGCCAGCCTTGGCCTGTCCGTCTCACTCGTGGCTCGTGCGTCAACGCGGCGCAGTGTGCAGCGAAACCTTGACTTTTCATCAAGTTGCGAGGGAGGAGGTCGCTATAGGAGAGGGAGAGAGATCATGAGGGTGGCTTCGACGCCACTGTGGTTAGACAGCGATCGTAACGAATACGCCTGCATGGCGAATGTCTACTTGAACCGAATTCATGACGGTTCACCGCGGTGATGCAGCAGTGACGGTGCTGGGCTGCTGACTCGAAGGTCGCGGGCTCGAGCCCGGCCGGGGTGGTCGCATTTCGATGGAGGCGAAGTGGTACAGGCCCATGTACTTTGAGATGTCAGTGTACGTTAAAGAACTCCAGATGGTTAAATTGTTGAAAACCCTTCCCTATGGCGTCTTTTATATTAATCTAGTGGTTCTGGGACGTAAAGCTTTATTATTATTATTATTATTATTATTATTATTATTATTATTATTATTATTATTATTATTATTATTATTATTATTATTATTATTATTATTATCATTACCTTTTAGCGTAACGTAAAGGACGCTTTCCCCCCAACATAGTACAGTTGCGGAGAAACGTGCTTTAACGAACAAACTTCAGTGACGTTTTTGATAAGAATTGCGATCGGGAGTGCACGTGCACGAACGGCACGCAAGTAGAGTTTGTGGGTTCGATTTCTGCCGTGACAGTCTCATTTCGGTGGAAGGATGCTGGAAGGATATGAGGGGGGGGGGGAGAACCGTGTTATTGATTGAAGGACTCAAATCGACCCTCCTCGCCAGGCGCGTAGGCAGGAGTGTTTTGAGGGGGGGGGGGGGGGGGGGGAAGGCACCTTTTTGAAATGGCAATTTTTGGCTCTGTATGTTTTGACAAAAAAAAATTGGGGGTGGGGTTGAGCCGAGCGTGCTACGCCACTGCTCCTGGCAACGCCCCTGCTCTCACGTTGGGCAGTAGTGAGCACAGCTGCGAAGCGGTATCTTTTCGTGGCGGCTAAAATTCGAGTTCACCGATGCAGTCCATAGAAGACTCGGCCGCCGTGGCGCTCTCCCTTCCACCCCGAGTGCTCCTCTCCACGCATCGGCGGTGGCAGTGAACTTGTGTTTAGGCTGCGGAGGTCCAGGATCGGCGCCGTGTTTGTTTCTCCAAGGATGCGGGCCCCTGGGAAAGGGCCGGCAGCCTCCGCCCCATCCATCGCCTGCACGCCGCGTCTTGCGTGAAGGCGAGTGAGAAAGAGTAGTGGGGGAAGGCTCGGGGCTTTTTCTATCTGCGGCACCCAACAACGGGGGGAACACACGCGGCGGACTTTTTTCTTCGGCCGCTGGCGAAACAAAAGGCCTGCCGAAAAAGTTGGAGAGGGGGCCGGCGGGGTGTTATGGGCTTCCGATGCGATCGAAGTCTTGCCTCTCGAAGCAACGGGGCGATGGAGAAGAACTCCCTGGTGGTCCAATCATCCGTCGCTGTGGTGGTCTTGTGGTTGATCCCCGAACGTCGCTGGATCGAATCCCGTCTGCGGCGGCCTAATTTCGATGTATGGAAAATGCTAGAGGCCTGCGTGTACTTAGGCCCGTGGTAAAAGAACCGCACGGTATGAAATTTTCAGGAGCCTTCCATTTCAGCGTCCATCGTAATCGCACAGTGGTTTCGTGACATGAAAAACTTACATATGTTGTTATATGAGTTCGATCCCGTATACTGAAGGCAGGCGGAGGACGGAGAAGGCGTTGTGGCAATAATTCTCGGGCATTCTAGGTTGCACTTTTTGTAAAGTGCAACCCAGAATGCCCGAGAGCACGTGGAAATTTATAATTGGATAAATACACTGCCTCGACCAGTCCGGGACCTTCACAACCGGACAGTCGAAGCAGAAACGTCGTGTACCGGACTTGGAGCTGGCTAACCCCGGGACAGTTCGGGGGGTGCAGTTCTGGACAGCATTAAGATCGGCTATTTCGTCTGATTCGCCGTCGGTAGCTTCGCAGGGGGTGTTTGCTACGAGCCCTGTAATTCGTTGAAAGCGCTAAGATGGCGGAATGGGTGATTGTGCAAGTAGGCACGAACCTGGACGAAAAATGTGAGGCTACTGGAAGTCGTGCCCGCCCGCTTGTTTTTCCATTGCATAAAAAAGCACTCAAATTACCCAGCTTTCTGGTATGCCACGATGGGGTCACGTATACCTTGAGCATAGCGACTGAATGTGGATTGAGAAAAGGATACACACACATAAAAGAACAAAATGTGCGGCATTGTTTCTGAATGACCTACTACTCATCACTGTATGGCTCTCTGAATGACTTCAAACAGGCCGGGCGAAGGATGTTGCCGTGGCTACCAGAATAGCGCCGGTCACACTCCCGTCTTGGATATTGTCCTCATGGAGCCAACTTTGGTCTGGTAATGCTTTCGTGCTCAACTGATACTTGTTGAAGTAGTGACATCAGCACAGCACTTGTGGAAATCCTGCCTTCGGCAAGCGCTGCCTATAGATACAGCATGAAAGTCGTAGCGTTCCAGTGCCAAGTTCGAGATTTGAAGTATTGTTCAAGAATGGAGTGGGCGCATGTGAAGAAGCACACTATTCAGCGTATGCAGGAGTGTAAGGTCGCGCTCGGCGTGACGTCCCCCTTTGCCTTCCTTCTTGGTAACACGTCTTCCCGAGAAACGGAACCGGCTCAGCGTGGGAACCCCTTCCTCGCTTGTCTGGTGCGTTGTTGTTGTTAGTGGTTCATGAGGAAAAGGAAGAAGGCACCTAATTTCTGTCTGCTTACAGGCGACACGGCGCAGTGCCTAAGGTGCGTTCCCAAGGAACGGCACCCTGCAGCTTCCTCTGCCTACCCTGCTCCTTCCATGAAACTGCCTGTCCGGTGTCGACGAGGGCAGCGAGGCAGGGGGGATAAAAGGAGTGCCCTGGAGAAGACGGGGTGGGTCTTTTCGCTACTAGGAGAGCTTGCCGGCTGTAGACAGTGGCACGACCGCCTTAGGCCCGCACTGTGGGTCATACCTTTGCTGACATCTCTGCATTGTAAATACTTTTGTACACAAAGGTCTATTTGTAAAACGTCGAGCGGTGAAGGCGTCTTCCTCCGGGGAAAAGGATGGTAACGATTATCCTCGCCAAGCGTCGAACCGGGCTTTGCTTCGCCACCTCGAACCTGGTCCGAACCGTATTCCGAGTTCGGACGAAAATATTCTCGGGACACTTGATGATTCAGGAGATCTGTGACTGTCTTGGTCGCGTTTTTCTGTTGTGGTATTATTACACCTGCCGCAAATGCGTTCGTCCTCCCGTCGTGACATTTACTACCTGATGAGGGTTTTTGCATAGTTGCTAAATAGTAACGAGCGAAGAGTCGCAATCTTTAAGTATAAAGTTTGTGGCAGTAGCTTAGATTTTCAGCGGGCCACCGAGACATAGTGCTAGGAAATTTGGAAAGAAAGTGAAGAAAGAAATAGGAAATGAAGGCAAGAATAAAAGTAAGGAAAAAAAGGATGAATGAATGAAGATATGCATAAAGAATTAATGGAAATATTAAAGAAAGAGAGAATGAAAGGAAGGCTGAAAGAAAAGAAGACAGAAAGGGAAAAGCGACCTCTGCTGTACGCTATACAGTGTGTCTAGCATCGGTAGCAGTGCGCTTGTCTCGGCCATTTGGCTGCAGATGGGCACTGATAACTTTATGGCCGTTTCTTAGCCTGAAGTAGCAACTGGTCCAGCGAGAACCCTCTCCACCTACTGTTTACTCTTCTATACGTTCAGTAAAAAAAAAGCTATAAAACGAGTGGTTATTGTTAATACTCTCTTTCGCAACAGTAACGGCGAGGTTTTGCCACGCGTGGGGGTAAAGGGGGCGGCGTTTGTTTAGGCGGCCCTCCGCTGCCGAGTCCCGGTATAGACTGGCGAGGCGTTTCCTGCCACAGCCTGGGTGGGGGGCATCACGCAGACGCTTCGTTTTCGATAAACTTCGGAAACGACGGTCCGGCCACTTGCGGCACGGATTATGTTTGATTTCAATGTGAGTATATTCCGCTCAATTTTTTTTTTGCAATAGTTTATGAGGCTGTCGAATATAACGTCTGACCAAATTGAGCTTCTGGGATTACTAACGTTCTCACTCTGGACGGCACTGGTTACCACGGAGGAAGGAAAAGGAGGGAGCATGACGTCACCCAGCCGGCCGTGGCAAGCCATGTCGTTTTGAAACCTGCTGTGTCGGCCCGACTCGTCACCTTTTCCGGCAAGATCACGCAAGCAACGAGACTTGCCGAGACTTCGGGGTGAGGCGCCCGGTAGCTTTTAATTGAAGAGTGCTGGTTCGGCGCAGACCCGCCGGCTCAGGCAGGAGGTTCAAAAACGAATCGGCCCCGCCGCGGTGGTCTAGTAGTGGCTAAGGTACTCGGCTGCTGACCCGCAGGTCGCGGAATTGAATCCCGGCTGCATTTTCGATGGAGGCGAAAATGATGTAGGTCCGTGTGGTCAGATGTCGGTGCACGTTAAAGAACCCCAGGAGGTCGAAATTTCCGGAGCCCTCCACTACGGCATCTCTCATAATGAATGGGAATTTCGGAACGTTAAACCCCACACATCAATCAATCAATAAATTAATTAATCGAGACTACTAAAATGTACCGCAAACGCTGAAGTTTTTGTCACGTGTTGGGTGGGCTTCACTTGTGGCTCCCTGATTTCTTTTTCCTTCATCCGTGCTGGTTACTAACGGCTGCCTTGTATTGGCTAAACTGGGCTAAATAATTTGCTGATAATGGCTATCTATCGGCAAATGATCGCCATTGTTGTCTTACGTTGGCCAACAAAGTAGCACGTTCCCTTACGAATTTGCATTTAAATGAGTTCATACCGAACGCCATTTATTCTCAGTCGGTTGTGTTGATATAGCTTGTTGCATGCAACGTGCTTTCGCCCGTCCCCCCCCGGGATCGGTCCTTCTTCTTTGATCAAGTGACGACGTTGTGCGACGACTTCATCTTCTGGCGGCACGTCACAATGACGGCATGCTTACGTCGTGGGGATGTGCATGGCGGGACGTAATCGCGTTATGATTTTTCTGCATTCCTCGCGATGAAGCCAGCCGACGGTCGCGTTTCGTGTTTGATGAGGTATGAAAGACATTCGCCTTAAAACTTGAGTTTTGCAGGGTGTAATACGAAGAGCACTACACAAGCAAGGACAATGATGATAAACAAGTGAATATTGAATCGATCTGTCAGTCAATCAGTTATTTAACGTGTCCAGAAACAACCATAGGGTACTTGTGCAGGCGTACGCAATAATAATAATAATAATAATAATAATAATAATAATAATAATAATAATAATAATAATAATAATAATAATAATAATAATAATAATAATAATAATAATAATAATAATAATCTTTATTGTCATCTTGAGTTGTACAAAACAAATAACAGGCCTGTCAAAGCCAGACGGTGGCTTGGGGGACTTGGCCCGGCACATCGGCAGACGAGAGATGACATATATATTGAAAAGCTTTTCATGTAAACAATCACAGAAAGAATACATGTATCTCATTTACGCTACATATAAACACTATAACAATCGAGAATCAAATTAGCGGAAGCAATACTACCTAAACAGCAGAAATGGGAAGACAAGCATCGAAAAATTTTAAACAGAATAATAATAATAATAATAATAATAATAATAATAATAATAATAATAATAATAATAATAATAATAATAATAATAATAATAATAATAATAATAATAATAATAATAATAATAATAAACAGAAGGGAGTTCCCCCCAGCCTTGTTAGTGTAGTGAAAAGGCGCCGAGGCTTACACGCACTATATATATATATATATTTGATCGACACAGGCACGCTGGCCGTTCGTCAGGGTGCTTAAGGGACGCGCTATTGAATGCATTAGCATGCATGAAAGTGCAGAGAAGGAGCAGGACGTGAGAGTCAACGCCGGAGGGAGCATACATACGTGAAGAGGCGCCGGCGACGACTAATTTACAGCGCTGACCTCGGCGCATCGTTTTTGAACGGCTGTCAGCTACTCGAGGGCGATGCGTGAACGAGTGGGTCCGGTGACCTTATGGCGCACGCGGGGAGTCGCGCATGCTTTAAAAGTGGCCGGCGCTAACCTCTTATCGGCGTTCCAGGCGTGTCTGATTAGGAGAGTAAGCTTTGAAAGTCTTGCTCGATGACGTTGTCACAAGCAAGAAAAACGGCAGAGGATTGATAACAAAAAGTTGGGCGTCCCAGTCATGAAGACAGTTACGCTTTAAGAACTGGTAGCCGACATCTTTAGCCAGCGTTTAGCAATCACCTTGCCATTGTTAGTCGACACTATCCGACATCACAGCCCAGGCCACTTTAGCCGCAATTCATCCAACGGTACCAAACATTTGTTGGTGCTAACGCGTGATGGTAGCACGAAAGTAGACGAGGTAGTAAAGTCACGTACGATTGCTTGATATGTGGGGTTTAACGTCCCAAAACCACCATATGATTAGTCACGTACGATAATTAGCCAACATTGCGCCAACATTGTCAATCACTTAGCCATTGCTAGCCAAAGATATACGGCGCTACAACCGACATAAACCATAATTTAGTGAATGCTATCCAACATGGCCGTCTGTGCTAACGAGCGCTCGTTGTTTGGAAGTGATAGCTAAAGTCACACGGCTTAGTGAGACGCTGTGTGACACTGGACAGCTTACAACATTGGCCTGTACTTTCGGTCAGAAATACCTCTACGCTACGCAGTGCTGGTTAGCAAAGATGTGAGCATGGAGTGGCCAAGGGAGGGGGGGGGGTTGCAAATTATACTCTGACTTAATAGAGGGGGGCGATGTACCACTGTGCGCACGCCTTGGCAAAGAGCGGCTGGGGTTGCCCTGACTCCCATTTCTACGTTTGTGTGAAGAACCTGCGAGGAATAGAAATCGAGCGAGAAGGCGATCACTTCCATATAAGTTCGCAGCTCCAAAAGACGCAAGTCTGGTGGAGGGTATACCACAAACGCCTCAAGGCGCTGGCCTGAATATATCTTTACCCGCGGTTGATACGACGCCTCTTCCCGTGAAGTGAAGGTCGTCGTTGCGCCACTATCCGGCGCAATATTGTTAAACGCATACCTATGTATGTACTAAGTCCGCAGTTGCGAATCGTCATATGTACCTCGCGAGGCGCACTTTGGTGCCAATTTTGTCCGTACCGCGACACCTTGCAAGGAAGGTCAGCGTGCAGCGAGCGAGGTTCTCATTCGCGTGCGTTGGCGCGAAGCGTCTGGCGCACGCCGTTCGCATTTTGATTGTCGTGGTGGCGTATGTCGCTGTTGCGAGCGCTCTTATCAGTCTACCGTAAGTAGCAACACCACACACGTGGCTTTTTATGGCGCTATTGCCGCTGATGCCTATAAATTGCTCAACACCGATTTATTCCCCACGGCGTCATCCTTACTGTATATATATACGAAAATATTACAGAGCTTGCGTGTCCAGTGACTTATGCACTGTAGCTTAAAACATCAAATAACGAGCATTTAGCCACAATTCAGCCAATATAAGCTACCGAGGTGAACACTGTGGTCGAATATGGTCGAAAGTATCGTGGCTAACGTCGTCGCAAGCTGCAGGCGGAGACAAAAGTGCCAGCTGGAAGACAATGTCGTCATAACCTGACCTAACTTGTCTATACCTCATACGTACACGACCAAGGGAAATCGACTTCGCCGCTTACATGAGGCTGGAACGTACAGGCATACGCGGGATGCGTGTGAGAATACGGCAGTCGAGTGACGGCGATGGTGGCGGCGGCAGCAGTTGGCGTCGTCAAGGACGACGGCGTCTTCATTCCTTTTTCTTTTTTCTTCATCGCAAGGCGTGGGAGCGCAGTCGGAACCGTTATAGAGGCTGCCACGTCTTCCTTCGTTCCTGCTTCGCAGTGTATACGTATTGCGCTGCTCGCCTCTCTGCGTGGTGCTCCCTGGTCGGCGCCTTTTGAGCTTCCAACCTGTCGGGCAACGCAACCGAGATGGTGTAAGTGTTGGTGCACGCCGGAAGAATAGGCGCGAACAACCGCCGTAACGGCGGTAAGGCGCCGTATACTGCGAATACCGCATGCGTAAGCATACCGAAAGACACAGGCATGTATTCTGCGAACCAACCTATAGTCCTTACCTCGAGTTTGCCTTATCCGGTTTGTGCATTTGTTTCGCTTGATGAAGAAAGCAGACCAGTGTTCATGAAACAATATTGTTGATACCTTTTGCACTCTTGCCATTTTTGTGCACTTATAACGCATGAAAAGAGCACGATATGTGAGGAAGCCTCACCGCAGCGGTCTCTATTGGCTGAGGCACTCGGCTGTGGACCCGCAGGTCGCGGGATCGAATCCCGGCTGCGGCGGCTGCATTTTCGATGGAAGTGAAACTGCTGTAGGCCCGTGTGCTCTGATTTGGGTGCACGTTAAAGATCCCCAGGTGGTCAAAATTTCCGGAGCCCTCCGCTACGGCATCTCTCATAATCTTAAGGCGGTTGTGGGACGTTAAACCCCACATATCTATCAACATTATCGGAAACGTGAGGAAAACGATAGGTAAGGCCGAGGTTGGTCTGTAAATACGAACCACAGTATGCGGACATTGTTGTCTTTAGGCACTAGAATATGTAGCGGCGGAGGTTGGAGGTTGACAGAGAGATCGATAAGCTACGACGCGCGCTACGAGGCCTGGAACGAAAAAAAAAAAAATAATACGAGAGATGAATTCGTGCATATCAGTTGCAAACTACAAATGGTATTGTGATTCCTTGGCTTCCTTGTCTGCTCGCTTCGTGTCGCTTTGTAATCACGAAGATTTGATTCTCAGCCGTGGTGGCCTCTGTTCGACGGCAGCGAAAATAACGCTTCCGAACAGTCCACTACCGTATAAGCAATCTTCGAAATAACATATTTGGTTATAATAAACCTCCTTTGTGCGTATAGTCGAAGCTAATCCGAAGGCCTGGGTTGTGCCCCCGCGATTTCCGACGACAGCGCAGTTCTGGCCGACTGGGCTTACCCAACGCAATCTCCTGACGCCGACAAGAGCTCTCGCCGGTGGTGCCCCGTCCTCGGACTCCTGCGACCATGTCCATCTTCCCTATTTTATTCTTCCGTCGTTCGCTGTCCCTGCGCCTCGCTCTCTCCTTCCTCTCTCTCTGTCTCTTTACTTTTTTAATCATATCCTTTTAATCCCTCCTTTACCCCCACCCCTCGTGAGCCACTGTTGAGGTGTCCTCCCCCTGAGAGACAGTTACGGGACTCACCTTTATCTTCTTATCATTTAAAATCACTTCCCCGGAGGCCGGGGCTTTTTCGTAGGCAAGATGTTTTTATGTGTCTGCCACACCTCGACAATGCAGAAACTAAGTGAAAACTAACCTATCATCAGCGCTCTCCAACTTGACAGCCTCAGGAAGTGCTGCGAGGCCATTTATAGACTTTATGAAGATTACTGCACTGGACAGTAGGAGTACAACGGTGTTAGGTGCTAATTGCATGCACATCACCTCTTTCTGTCCCCATAACCTTCATTACTTCTTTTTCTTTCCCTTTTACCATGTGCAGAGTAGCAGGTGACAAGCTCAAGTCGCCCTCTCTGCCTTCTTCCAATAATTTCTCCCTTTGCTCACTCTCCGATCCAATCAGTAAATCAAACAATAAACCGATTGATCGATCGCTCGGAGCTCGCGTGCACAGTGCAAACAGCAGTGGGGGATCTCGACTTAACGGCTGTAGCTTCCGCGAATCGCGTACCCGACAAGATGTATACACGGGTATGCAGTTAGTGGCGGTGTCTATATATTGCGGGGAGTCTATCTCATTCCGAATAACCTCCGTTGGTTACGTCAGCGGCGCTTCTCTGTGGGAGACGCAATAACAATGGGACGAGAGATGATGCGGTGCTGTCGTTTAATCTGCCCGCCAGACACGCAGGCGCCTCTGGGAGTGCCATTTAAACGCGCCAATGTGCGGCCCACACGCAGGTTGAGCGTGCGCCAAGACTGCATGCTCGTGCGCGTATATATAAGCCTGGCTCTTCGCGGGTTCGCGTTCGACCCGCTTGGCCCGACGTAAACGTGAAGACGACGAACTTCGCTCGTCTCCGGGTGGAAGCTTGGCGCGGCGGCTGCGCCCGAAGATTGGCTGAGTAGTGTCGATTGGGGAAATCCGCGAAGCCGTTTAGCTTGATTAGCTCGCGATCAAATTCAGAGTCCTACTTAGGAACAGATTTACTTTGGACAAAAACAAACAAATCAACGAACAAACAAAGATAAGTAACACGGCAATAAAAGTACTTGCTTTAGGATACTGAAATTTCTGATGAGTACTCAATAAGTGCTCTCGATAGTGCTCACATTGTATGTTGTCTGTTGAACGATAATTTTCAAACGCGTGAAGTTCAGGACTGTGTGCATCTGAATTTGATGTTTTTTCTTTAAATATTATTTTCACCGCAACAACCAAGCGGGAAAGGGTAGCTGTCGACAAGAAATGGCCTCAATTCCGTGATTTCTTTTCATAATATTAAAAAAAGAAACACATATCGAGGGTTGATCCATACTCTGTCAGACCTGTACAATAAAATCTATCGTAACCGTTCAACTATTTACTGTGTGTAAGTCTGTGCGGTATATATAGCCGTCAAAGTCTGTGTCGTCACGGTAAGCTGCTGTTCTCTACCGATAATTTATGAAAGCTGCGAAAATGTTCATTCATTCATTCATTCATTCATTCATTCATTCATTCATTCATTCATTCATTCATTCATTCATTCATTCATTCATTCATTCATTCATTTTCTCCCTTCAACGCTCCGTGAACTATGCTGTCGCAGTAAAAGATGATTCGCACGCCATGCATTTGACTCATCTTCTTTCTCAGCACTCTCAACCATTTAAGTGCTCGTTCTTCGAGTCATGCGCGCGCAGCTGGGTTCCACACGGCTTTCGGAGGGGTGCACACCCAAGGCCATGGCCATGTGCGGTGCCTTGCTCTTGGTCTCGAACGCAGTCGTGCGGCACACGCGTTGCCATCAAGCGGCCCAGTGGTTTCTTCGCAATATGCCGACCGAGGACTGCGCACTCCGTATACACTCTCTTTCTCTCGCCACCATCATCTTCTCTGGCTGCCCAGCCCGGAGCTCGTACCTTGGTCCCGCCCTCTTCATTCGCCTCCTCTGCCCCCTCTCCCGACATCGCGCGTGCTTGAGTGTTAATGACCGTATCATTAGGCGTACCCCGACACCTGGGTTCTCGACCGCTCCTCTGTCCTTGCGGTCGCACGCTCTCTCCCCGGTCGCTTCTACGCCCCACGTGTCTTGATTCGAGTCATCAAGCCCGACCCGCATGATCTTTTCGTGGCGCCCGTACAGAAGCGGATGACTCGTCGCATTTTCAGTTTGCGGTCCGCTAGCGCCCGAGCGGTTACCGCATGTATGCCGCACGTATGCCGCGTGTATGTTCTTATTTGCTTTACCTGAGCTCAATTAAGTGCAGCTAGGGATCAGGGTTCTCATGGTTTCCCCTTTGGCGGTGGTTTCAGGCCCAAGTGAAGTTTCTGAGCGTTGCATTTATGACCTATTTCGGCTCTGGCTCCCGTCGACACTGTCGATAGAATTCTCTCTAGGGAGCTTTTCTTAGAATTTATACAAGGTTATGGCGGCCTTGCAGAGCGAGGATGGAGATAATGGATCTTAATCTTACCTTAAGTACTGGGACGTGGTAACGAAATTTAGTCTCTTGAGCGGGGGGATGAGGGTTCATCGTGGGCATTGGAGGCGTTTGAACGCAATGTCAGTTCACCTTGCCATTTGAAAGTATCTCGTGACGGGGTCATTTGTGAAATAGATTACACGTCGGGCTTCGAGGAACATGTTGGTATTCATCCCCAGAATGATTGAAAACTGGAAAACGATTATGATATATGTTGTTTCCCCACGTGGCGGCCGCATGGGGTGCTTCAGTAAAAGAAAGGGTACCTGATACCGTCACGTCTGCATAGCTAATGCGCAGTCGTATTTCGAAACTAAAAAAAAAAAATGCTGCGAACAGAAACAGTCACGCGTGGGCCGCGTGCCTGAGAACGTTGTCATAGACTGTAAGAGTGGGCCTTCAGGTAAAGACGTCGATAGACCACAGCATGCGCCCTCGGGACCGGGGAATTCGTCAAGACAACGCTACTTCCCTTGATCGTGTGGCCTTCTCTATCTCCATTAGTTGTCATAACAGAGCGAGATACGGTGGCGCGCAATTACGCCGCCGGCCACTCTTACCCTCCTATACACAGGTGGTACAGTTACGTGCGTAGTTTCCTGTGTTCTATAAGAAAGACGCACGTGGCCCCTGCCACGACCGTGGCCACGCTGGCGAGGCGCGTACAGGGAGGTCCTTGATCCTGACCTCTCCTGGCAGCGGCTTGGCTGTTGCTGCTTTGCCGTTTGTTTTTATCCTTTCGTTCCGCTGCGCAGTACATTTGAATGAGAAGCAATTAGGCGAGTACGCGCTTTCGCCTAAAGAGGGGCTCGACCGCCGTCATTCCTCGTACGCGAAGCGCTGGAGGGGCGTTCCGAAAGATGGCTCATTAGGGGAGTACGTCGCCCGGCTTGGCTCGGCTCTTGTCTTCTTCTCGAACGCCGGCAAAGGGGGCATCCCCCGCCAAATGACGTCGTGTAAGGCGAGATCCCCCTTTGCGCTCCCTCCGCATCGTCCACGGTCATATCCAGCGCTGTGGAATTCCGTGGCCCGGAGGGCAATGGACCGATCACAGCGCATGCGAATGAAGTCGTCTTGCCAGGTCTTCGCGGGTTGAGAGCCGTAGTACGCGTTTCTTTTCTGCGTAGTTGTCGTTTTTGTCGGTTATTGTCGCAAGTTCCCTGCCGCGTACCAGCGTTCTGACACGTCATCGAGCACATGTTGGCGCGTAGCGTTGGTGCGTACGTGACTCTTGAACTGGGATATCGGTGGGTGGTCTTGTAGCTCCTCGCTGTTTGAGCGGGTGTTTGTTGGCGGGTTTTGTTGTATACATTATCTTTGTGTGTGTGTGTTTTTTTTACCACGCTGAAGTACGAGCTCGTCGGTATAAGGCAACATCTCTGAACGATGCCGTGCAAGATCAATCTGGACAACGCTATGAAAGACGAATGCGTGCACTTACACAAACAAAAACACGCACAGACGTACGTACACGCACGCACAGTGTTCTCCCAGTCTTCTTGCTCGGTTTCGTTAAAAGTTCTAGCCTTTAATCGCACACTTGTGGTCCCGCAAGCGACAGATTTATTTCTCTGTTTACCTGGCAGGCATGGATCGAGCTAGTCTATCCATAGCTTTTTTATTCCTAGCCCATTCCGACTCGGAAGCCGAAATGGCACGAGGGATGGCGCGTGGCAGTGATTTCGACTGGAGGAGGCGTATTGTGCCGCGCAGCGCACACTTGTAGCGGGAAGGCATTAACGCTACAGTAAACTACACTATACACTACAGTGTTCACTTCTGGCCTAAGCGTGGGCCCCGATTCCAAGCAGCATCTACTTCCTCTGCGTTTTGTTGTCGCAGACCGTTCCATCGCAGAATGGGATCATCTCCCTTCTGGAGTGTTGCACGTTAGTACACGCAGGCTGACTTCACTGCCTCGGCAATGCATTTTCGGAGTGGAGGAGGAGGAAGAAACTTTATTCAGAGAGAAAAAAATATTTAATGCAGGCAGTTTGGTCGGGCCCTCAGTCCAGGGCTCCGCTGGCACAAGCGGGAGTATCACGTATATTTACAACAGCCCGGAGGGTAATATGGCCGTACTCGAGGAATCCTTATTGGAAATGCGTATAGCCAACGTCTGAATGCATTGATGCTGTTAAGAAAAAAAAGAGAGAGAAAAATATCACTGCATATCCACTGAGTGAATGATGATGAGTGGGGCGAAGTTCTGAAGGGTTTTATCGGAAAACCATGCATCGTCCGTCCGTCCGTCCGTCCGTCCGTCCGTCCGTCCGTCCGTCCGTCCGTCCGTCCGTCCGTCCGTCCGTCCGCACTTGCTGAGTGAGTCATTGAACTAGACGGTCAAGTACGAGCTCGGAGGGACAGACAACGGCTTTAGGAGCTTGGCCCCTAAAACCGCAGGGTATACAAAGAACCGGGTGGATGAGTTTCTCTCCGTGTACATGTGCAAATTTGAAAGATTTTTTTTGAAGGAGGAGGGGGCACTGCTGAACATCCCCCCTTGGTTACGTCCATGCTCGAGGACGTGCAGGGCAGTTCGTCTTCGTGTTCGTGTGCCCTGTTTTATGACAACATGCTTGACATCACGAGGTCGAGCAAACGAAATGGGATGTACCATCTTTATACAAGGTCTCTTTGCAACGGGCGGTGACGGCTGTGGGCCCGGCTTGTTTTTATTCTTCGTTTGTAATCGACCGGTAGCCTCCCCGACGTCGTCGAACACTTCCGCGACTTGCAGCGAAAACACATTGGAGTTTTGGAAGGGGATACATTCTCGCGACGCAGAGATGCAGGGAGGAATTCCGTTACCCGTAGCACTGCGGCCTTCGGGTACCACCAGACTGTATAGTATGTAACGGTTCGCAGATCGCCCTCTACGGGGTCTCGCCTTAACCTCGCCGGCGCCGAACCGCGCCCCGACCGTGACGTAACACGCGGCGCGCGCTGTCTGTCCTTTGAAGGGCGCCGGCCGTGAAACTAAATTGGCCGCGGTAGCCGGATACCGCCGGCACTGTTGCGTGCCTCGTCGTCGCAGTAAGTAATAAAAGCTAAATAAAAATCAGGCGCGAACGATAACACCGCTCCTCCACGGCCTCTCTCTCCGTATACCCGCTGCAGCTCCTAATCTCGCAGTGTGAGAAACTTGCAACGCTGTTGCGACCTCGCGCTGGTTGTGTTACATTTTCTTTGCCGGCTTTTGCTGATACTGCTGCTGTGCACTTGAGACTTCGTGGCGATGGCGGCAGCGTCATGTGAGGCAGCTGTGTGCTGTCGAGTGTGCAACAATGAAGCGTGTCTTCATTATCGCGTTATGATGGTCGCGCCGTCTGGGAGTCGCAGCGCTCCACGGAGAAGCCGGAAGCCCGCTTCTGCTGGGGGCGGATTCGAGATAATCCTTCCGCGCGATATATTGCAGCCCTGCGGGTTTTGCTGACGCCGCGATGGGAAGGGGATCCGGGGGGAGGAGGAAGGTTGGCAGATGAGTCGAAACGGGTCCCGTTGGTCTTGCCTTCTTGGGACGGGAATAATAGACGGTTGAAGCTTACCGTGACGATATTTTGCGCCGTCCCGAACCGTGCCTCTTTTTTTTTTCTTCCCAGTTTTTATTTATGCCGTTTGCGAGAAGCCATGCCACCAATTGAATTAAGTGATGCTGCTCGTTTAATCGCGTGTAATAAGCCAGGAATGTGCAGATCTGCTCCTGCCGCTCCTTCCTTTTAAAGCAGCTATTACATTATACGCCGTGACGCCGTTAAGTAATTGATATGTCATAAATATAAGCCCGAAGCGTGAAGCCGGTGTAGTTGCATCTACATGGCCACTTCGTGTTCGGGTCGCGAAGTCGACATAATGGGTTTAACCTAACGCACGCCTGTGGCGCGACGTCTAACCCCACTCCCTCACGAGCCATTGGCCGTCCATCGAAGTTCCTGACGTAATTGCGGACTCCGAGAAAATCGTTAAAACTTTGTCTACTGATAATTTATGCCCAAGGAAGATTAAAAAAAATTGCTGGAGTGGAAGCTTCCGCAACGCCTTGCCAGCGCAAGTGAAGCTTATCTTTTGCCACTGCCAAGATGGCGGAAACATGCTCGTTTTTTATAGTGCCCACATAGAGATCAAGTGGCTTCGTTATGTTAGTGTTAATGCTACGTTAGTTCTCTATTAAAAGACGCTTGTTCCCGACGAGATAACACGCAAAAACGAGTTTGGGTGACTGAATTTCCCAAGTACTTTGCCTCCAATCGGAGGCTCACTAAGGAAAACTAATAACACTACTAAGACGCACCTGGAGCACTATGTGACCCGAAAAAGTTTCCACGTGACACTCGTTAAGCGTGCGATGATTGCGTTTCCTTTTCTCTTTGTTTTCTTGAGTGATTCATGATCTGGGAGAATTTTGAAGTGCTGCGTGTTAGTACATCCTGTCTATGTTCTCTTGTTTGTACACGCCACTGAATTGATTTTGTTACACCAGACCGGTGTACTCACCTGAAATCTTGCTACCAGTTTGCAATAAACTTGCCTGTCTTAATCGCTGAACGGTGATACTTTATTATGCCCCTAGTAAGATGGCCGCCGCGGCCGCCATCTCACCAGAGACACCGCTTCACTCCTAGCGCGAGAACAAAACGACGACACAGACACAGGAAGGACACGAAAGACATGAGTTGTCTCTGTGTCGTCGTTTTGTTCTCGCGCTATAACTATCGCCATGCCATACCAACTAGCCCAAGCTGCCACACTTCACTCCCAGGCTATGATTTCCGCTGCAGCAATTTTTTAAAACCTCCTTGTTTATGCCTTGATGGTATAGTCTGTGCGGTGCGTCGGTCTGTCTATGTTTCGCCGGTATCAACCCCGAACAGCTTCTGAGAGCCTTTAGTGCTGTTATTGCGTTGAAGACTGAATCCGTTACACATGCGTTTATTGTCTGCGCGACCGAAAATCATAGCTGCTTAGACTCGTGGGATTGCCTAAATGCGTCTAATTTTTGCAGTATACAGAAGTCGCAGTGCAAACAGCGATTAAGTCTTAAATATCTTAATACCTTGGTTACGCTGCATTGGCTGTACGTCCGTAAAAGCGGCGATAATGTGTTTTGTCTGCAAAGAAGAAAGCAAAGAGCAAACTAGGTGGTATTTCAAAAGTTGAATGTCACTTTAGCCGCTGTTTACCGGGGAACGTAATTGATCTCAGTGCGCATGTGACAGAAAAAAAAGGGGGGGGGGGCACCATGCCTTGCTATTCTTGTTGTGCTTGGTGACACTGCAGTAAATGACGAGTTCGCATAAACATATAATTCGCTTATACAAAACTAAGTGCTTAATAAACACTAGAACAAGGAACGAAATGAAAGTGAATCAAAGCGTGTTTTTTTTTTTTCGGTAACGGATGATTAAAACATCGATCCCAGTGGTCGGTGGCGTTTGTTTGAGGCTCACACCACACACATATGCCCGGTCACATTGCTGAAAGTACCTTAATTCCAACAGGCCTCGTGACTCTTCTTCGAAGGATTGCCTTGTTATTCGAAGGGACATAGCAATAATAAAGAAGAGGGTTAGAGATCACTCGTCACGCCGGGAAGTGGCGGTGGTGCACCGAATTTTCCGAAACCTCCTCGCCACGGGGACCACGGAGACCATCTTCATCTTTGCCACTCAGACCAAACGCCGTCGAGTCTAGAGAGAAAGACTCTTAAGACTCTTCTATAGGGGGATATATATTTTGTAAGCTTTCCATCTTGAACAGGGGAGGAATCGAACGAAAAAAAAAAAAAACGAGGAGCTAAACGAGATCGGTCAAAGCTATTCTGACGGTTAATAGCATCGGTGTGTGCATAGAACGTGTAGGCGGGCTCGTTCTGTCAATAGAATGAATACCAAACGGTCTCCAGACGATGCCGATTGGATTGAAGCGTAAGCGCTTGAGACCGGAGAATCGAATGAACTTGGTTTGCGCCTGGCTTACCCCGATCCTGCGCCGAAAATCACCGCGTGACGATGCATCAGATTGCGGCACCACCTAGCGTCCACCCAGGACATTAACACGAGTAAATTGATAAAGGTCATTCCGCTTTGCAAAACTCGAGCTTTGAAAAACAATGCCTGTCCATATTGAGGTTAATTCTGTGCTTCTTCACGCGTTGAAAGAATTTCTCGATTCCCTCAGGTGGCCTACTCGCTGTTTGATCTTTCTCGCACATATATAAGCGCCACAATGTGAAGCACATTCATTATCTTGTGGGTGTTCGCTTAAAGGACAAAATTGTAATGCAGTTTCTTTTTGTACTGTGTAGTTATTGTGCAGGGAACAAGCAAGCGTTTTCTGTAGAGGCGCCGAAACTATGGTATGTCACCGGGCCTAGCATGCGGGCTTCCCAAGATTGTTCGATTTAGGTGTACACCAAGCCATCGCGCTCCATGAACAGTGCCAGTAGGTTATTATGGAAGGGACGGCCGAGTGCTCCCCCATAGTTGAGTTCGAAGTACTCGAAATCGTTAAACATTTTTGCTAAACGCACAGTTTTAAGAGATAGCGCATGCTCTTTATAGAAAAGTACCAAATACTCTCAATCGTTAAAAACTCTTTCTAAAGTTGCCTGAACATCTTACGCTACATACGCCTAATTAGCGACAACAGATTTTGTACAAAAATTGCATGAGGCAGCAGGCGCAGTGCTTTGATTTCAACCACGGCATCGGCTCAGCGCCTGAGACGTCGAGCGCGGACGTGCTGTCGCACCAAAGGCAACAGGCACTTTTCTCTCCTCCTCTATAACTTTCCTCCTCCCTTACCCAGTGCAGGCTAATCTAAGGGACTCAGCCCTGGTTAACCTCCTTGCCTGCCTTCTATTATTCTTCCCCACTGTCTTGTTTGGGGCTCCTATTAATGATGATGATTCTCCTTGGATGATAGGCACCTACCCACTCAGGGCGATCGGTTTAGGGTCCCGGCAGATCATATAGATTGGACTGGACTTAATATAATTAACATCTTTAAGTGCGAAAAGATAAGTTACAGATGCAATTAAAGTGAAGCGCTAATTATGACGGATCCTGATTTTAGCCTACACTATTTGTCTTGCGTAACCTCACAAAGACCGACGATCTCTCTATTACGATGATATAGTGTAGAATTATTGGCGGTTCGTCCTCAGGATTCCGGCTCACGAGCAGGAGGCGCGCTTTCCCGCACGGTGGGGGCGGGGCCCCGCCTCACCGTCAACTAGTAAATCTGAGGCGCATATATATGAACTTTTCCACAGCGTTTAATACATTCCTGTCTACGTGTCCCAGCGCACAGACCCCAAATGATAACTGAACGGTCGACGCAACTGATATAGACCGCGTTGCCGCAATATAATTTCGACTTTTTCTCGACACCTTCGACATCTTTATTTCATTCGCTTTCGTCAACCACGAGCTGCATCCATGGTACTCGTGATTCGCCTTCCGAGTTCGTCCATGGCGTCGTCACATTTGTCTCCATAATTTTTTTTCTTTAAGACGTGGTCTGCAGGCGCACATGTGCCCCCGAGAGGACGACGACCCCCTGTAGTTTGATATACGGGTTAAACGTGTCTTATCCGGAGGGCTTAGTCACGTGACAGCGGTTCCCAGCCAGCTTCTAAGCCGGGAGCGGCGACTGCGTCATTTCTGCAGCGCGTCCGTCAACGGTCTGCGAGATGAAGACTCGAGCAGACCGCCGCCATCATGCTATGTCATCACGCGATGACTGTCGCAATAAACATCGCGTGCTATCTAGGCGTAATAAAAGTGCAAGCTAGAAGGGACACCAAAGAGAAACAGTCATTTGGTCTATTTAAATAGATAAACTGGACTTTAATGGTATACATGTTTCACTGAGGTTAGTTCATTACTACCGGAGAAAATCAATGGTGAAGTTTCATTTTAAAATTTTGCGCTGAAATCCCCGCGTGTGACGTAAACATTGCAACACATGTTTTTCGTATTTTCGCGACATTGACTCGATGAAAGTTTTCGAAACTTCGTAGGCTAGGTCTGTTGTCACCACAGATGACAATGCACTTCATTTTTTGTTATTATGAATTATGTAGGACCTAGTGGACGCCGTCAATTTTCATGACGTCACGGTGTTTGGCGCGGGAATCCCATGAGGACGTCTCTACTCGCTCGTTCTTTTCGCGCGTGAAATGTCTCGCTATTCCAAGGGTCGGTCGCGGCAACAATGGTGTTTTCGGGATTTCGAAATTGTACTTTACTAATACGCGAAAAAGTGTTTTGCTCTTTAGTGACAACGAGTAAGGTGGAAGCAAGGCAACAAACGGGCTTTGTCTGTTTTAGCAGCACTTAAATATGAGCTGATTTCCGGGGATTTTTCGTAAAAGAGAGTAGGATATGCAAACATCGAAGATAACGAGGCAATGCAAACGCTATTTGCGTTGTGTCGTTCTTCTTTCTTGGGCACGGGTCACCACAACTTGCTTTATTTTTTGTGACGTGTTGTCTCAGACAAGTTTTCCAATTTGCGACGAAGGAAAAAAAAAAACAGTATTAATTTGAGACTGGAGGGAGAGAACTGCAGGACATGGTAGGTGCCTGGTATCGCGTTAATTGTTGTGTTATTTGCATTCCTTATTAACTATACTCATAAGCCCTACAGCGTGTATTCTTTGAAAATTTCGCTGTTCTTCGTTATGACCCAGAAGCTGCTCTCATTGTACAGCTTGTAATCGTGTAGAAGTGAGCAGGCTATATTCATTTTGAAAAGCAGCTCAGTTTTAAATGGTAAAAGAAAGAGAGAGAGAGAACTTAAGTAAGTAACCAAGAGAAGCTAGTAGCAGGAACTCTTTTGTTTGCTATTATGTAAACTAATGTGGTGCTTGGGATCAGACAACAGAGGATATAGAGTTAATCAGGATGAACGCAGTTTAACAACTAATTTATTGAAATTTCACAAACAATGCACGTTCGTATTAAAAAAGGGGAGGGGTGCTGCTTCCCTATACTTGTTACCGTGTAATTCGATAGGGAAAAGGGATGTCAAGGGATCGGGGGAAGAGCCTGTGACACCACAAAGCCATGGCTGTGTCGCCGTTCAAGCGCTACACAAGGACATTGTCTGTTGATCACAATTTCGTAATTCAGCCAGATTTTTCAAGCAAGGAAACGCTACGAAGCCCTCTGAGCGGCTGACGCTGAAGAGCGTCAACACGTGAGAAGGACACCGACCGAGTCTGCCTCATGTACCTCGTGTACGCACATTTGGCAGAACCTGCCTATAGCGTATCCGGAACGATGTCCTTTAGTCGTGCTATATAGCACGGCTGTATACGTACGTCTCACGTTGATGGCGTGCTCGATAAACACTGCCAAGTCATACGTACGTCTATATCCGAAACGACGTCATCTGGTTGCGTCGTACGAGACGCACACGTCGAGAAGGGACAAGAGGGGGTGAACGACCTCACACAAAACACAGCCGCTCTGCCGCCTCGTTGGCGCCGCGATCGTATAGTTTGAAGCCTTTATTGCTTTCCAAATCTTCCCGTGCGCGGTGCAAACTGTGGATCGTTAAAGGGAAACACAAAAGACTCACGAGCTGCTGCCGGTGCTCGCGCGCACACACGTGCCCGAGTTTGTAAACATTGGGTGCCGACCCCGGGGGGAGGGCCAAACCCTTTTGTGGTGAGGGGTTCGGGCTCATCGACCCCCGGCTTTTCTCTTCCTCGGCTTCGCCGCGTGATGATTGCCATTGGAGGCCTCTGGTAACGACGTCTTTCTGTCGTCGCGGCCACCCAAGCGTCCCGCGTTCTACTGCAACGCGCGTTGGCGGCGTCGATTGACGGAGGGCTGTCGTGTTTCTTTGGGCGTGTTCTGCTGCGTGCGTCGAGCTCTGGCAAGTGGCCCTGCAAGTTACTCTGTATACGAGAGAATACAACGACGTTGTATATACGCGTTTCGCGGTCAAGTTGCGAGACAAAAGAACGAACGGAACTTCCGTGTTTGGGATATTCAGCTGCTTGGTTGAAGAAGGGCGGAAAAAGTTAAAAAAAAATGAAGTTCAAGTAGAACAAACTCGTGTTGCTGTATACGTACATGCTAGGTCATCATGGGATGGGAGGTAGGGGATAGTTTACCTCCGATGACCACAATTCCAGCTGTCTCCGTTGTCGCCCTGACGTCGTGGTGAAAGTGATGTTATATGTAAAATTTCGGACGGATGTTGAGTTGGTGTGGTTTTTGCCTAATTTCCCGCGCAGAAATTGATAGAGATGGGTTTCCTAAGTTGCCGGTGAATACACGAGGTTTACGCGTACCTTTGTAGTCGCGTACGCGTCACCTAAACACACGGGAACTCGCATCTTGCGACCTCGTCGGCGGAGCCAGTGGGAAGCGTGAAGTCGCATTGGCGATAGATAACTCGTTTACATACGCAAACAACAATGCGCCCATAGACGAGGGAGTTACTGTGAGGTTGGACGGTCGGTCGTGATCCCGCCGTTGCTATAGAAGCGCCCGCTGATCGTGACTTATCCATTGTGTGGGGCACGCGCGCGGCGGTTATTTCAACGCGGAAGTGATAAGAGGTAAACGATGGAAGGCTCGAAGTGAAGGAGTGAATGAAGCAATAGCCCCCCATCTCCCCCTTCCTTCTGCCTATGGTTAGGTCTCTCGATCCTTTCATTTGATAAGGGCGTATCCCCCGACTTATGCTGTCTACTGTGCCGCGCCCCAATGTTTGTTTAGCACAAGCGTGCATACAACCTCGCACGTTATCCGAGCTTGCCGCTGTAAGTTACGTGTATACAAAGGGGGCCCCGTCCGAGGCCGAACTCGGCATCCATGATTATTCATGGCGCGGGTGAACCCTTCGCATTGGGTGCTGCTCCGCCGCGTCGGCACCGTATGCAGGGGGTCATCACCTGGTCACGTGATCCGGGAGTAGTTTAGCCCGAGCCATATACGGTGGTGGTGGTAGTGGTTAGAATGAAGAGGAAAAAGGCACCTAATTTCTGTCTGCCTTCGGGCGACACGGCGCAGTGCCTTATAGGGGTGGGGGGAAGGAGGGATAAAAAGAATAGAAGGAAAGTAGACGGAGAAGAAGACAGCCAACGAGAGAAAAAAGAAGGAGATGGGAAAGTGGGGATCCGGTCGAAGCAGTCCAAGGGCGGGGTGCCACAATGCGAGAGCTGCACGGCGTCAGGAGACCGCGGAGGGCGAACCAGTCGGCGGGAGCTACGCTGATGTCGGAGATCGCGAGGGCAAAACCGTCCAGCTTGAAATCCTGCGAGCGAATCCCATATACGGTCGCACAGTGTATACACGCAGTACGCCGCGAAGACATGCCGCCTCTCGCCAGCCGTCGTGTTCGGGGAGGTTTTAATTAGCGCACGCAGTTCCCCCGCCACCGCAGGGGATCCTTGCTGGTTTGAGAGCCGTATACAGCTGGCTCAAGACTCAAATGCGCGTCGTTAGGTGACGGCAGTGCCAACTAATTAATATCAAGCTGTTCAAGATATGGGAAATACTGGGCTGGCTGCATGGGTCTGGTAATATGGCTGAAAGTATTTAGGCGGGCGGAGGGTGCTTGGCCGGATGCGCCTGGCATTGCGTGATGACCCGAGTGTATACGTTAGTGGCGAGGAAAGATATGTCTAAATGCAGCTTAGCATTTGCCAGGTTCATTGCGTTTTGTTAATGAAGGCCTCATTACGAGGGGGTCGGCAGTGCAGGGGGTTGTTCGCTGCGTTGAAACAATGATGTAGGTTCAAACTTCAACCACTACCCCCCGCCCCACCCCTCGTATATAGACGCTGCGCATGTCCATGGCGCCTATTTCGGCTTATTTATGTTTGTGATGAAGTCTTTGAGTTCACATGATGTGGCAGTCGCATCGTACACAATACTGCTGAAAAGTCGGAGTAAGTTATCCTATGCCATTGCGGTGGACGTAGCTTTGGCTCCTGTCAAGGCACTTCCGCATACTATTGTTGAGGTTTTTCGTTTAAGTCTTGTTTGGAAGGCTCAGAAGCGGGGACGGTATGCCAAGCAGCTTATATAACTGTCAGGCAAACCGGAATCGTCTCCGTTGCATGCAACGGACCTTGAACGTTTGTTGATTCGGAGATACGTGCAGTTTGTCTTCGTCCGTCATACTGTACGAGTCCAAATGTCCTTCCGTGGCCTTGCCGACGACCACCTGTGGCGTCGGTAATCTCTGTTGGGACATTTTTACAAACGAAGTGGGCGTGTTTGGCTCGCTCGTTCCAAGCGGTGGCGCTGTCAGAGACGTTTGGAATGCAGTAGAATGGCGGACTGTAGCGATAAAAGTTAAAACCGAGACCGGAGCAGTTGCACGCGAGAAAGCATTCCACCGTTCTTCCCGCGCTTTCGTGGGGCTCCCTGAAATTTGCCTAGTTTTGTTCTTCGACTACCCTCCCCTGGACGTTATCCACTGCCCGCTGCGCGTATGCAGACTTGCAGACGACACGGCGCCTGCATGTAGCAGACGACGTGCGTGCATTCGTCGTCCTCGTTCTTGGCTCGGTCGGCCTTTGGCCGCCGCCGCCGCTCTCTCGCACAAAAGCGAAACGTCGGTCAAGTTTGTTGTTGCGGCGTCGTGATGAATG
Source organism: Rhipicephalus microplus (assembly GCF_043290135.1). Taxonomy (NCBI): domain Eukaryota; kingdom Metazoa; phylum Arthropoda; class Arachnida; order Ixodida; family Ixodidae; genus Rhipicephalus; species Rhipicephalus microplus. Next base: position 46,903,922 of record NC_134708.1, read on the forward strand.
GGATTAAAATGGCGCTCCACTTCGGGCCGCGTATGACGAATGGGACGAGAATGGCGGGTCAAGTTCGCTGTCCCCTCCACTCGGGATGACGAATGGCTCTTTCGGATGCCGTCTGCTGCCGTCCACGCGATGGCAGCCATCTTGCGCCCGAGTTCATCGCTTCTCCGCCGTATACCCCCTCGTTAGTCGTGACTTGTTTGCTTAATTTGCACGAGTTATGTGCGTCTTTCGCGTGTTTCCGTAACGCGTTGTTTCACTTCTCCGTCCGGTTTTGCTTTCCGACGCGCTAGATCTTAAGAAGAGCCCATTTGTCTCCTGCGCCGTGTACCGTGTCGTCTGCTGGCACGCGCGTTGTCTTCTGGTCGACGCTGGGATTTCGTCTGCTAGCTCGGCCTGCTGTTGTGTAGCGCGTGTACACTTAACTTCGTCTGCTTCTCTCCCTCTTTCTCCTGGACGGCTGGTGTTTTAGACCTGGAAAACTACCGGCAGCATTTTTATACAGGCTATGGTACCGTAGACACTTCACTTGCTTTGCGAGCTTATGAATAATGCACGAGAACTTTTCTTCGTGCTTTGTAGGCGCACTAGTCTCGTCTGCCTCAGTGGCTCAGAGCAGACGGCTGTTGCGCAGTAGTGGGTGCGTTTCATCGAAGACTAATTGCGGTGCGGTGCCAGAGTCCGACAGGCCTGAAACCTAAACGTTCCTGGTGCAGTAGTTATGATACCGTTCTAGCTGCCATTACGTGCGAATTCCTTGCGCATCCTCACACATCTCAAGATGCGGGGTTATTTTTGAGTGCGTGCACTAATAAAACAAAGCGTAACAAGGTATGCAGTAACCCACGTTTTACTGCCTAAAAAATGCGCTTGCCGTGGATTGAACAAATTGAAATTGAACAACCTCGTTTCGATTGTTATGTACAATCTAAAACCTACAATGAAAGAAGGAAAGTACAGGGACATTGTAGACCTCAAAACAGTTACGTGGTGATAAGGTTGTCTGTGTAGTTCATAAGTATAATTTCAGAAGCCTCGCAGACCATAACAGTTTTAAGATCGGTTGCAGATGCTTAGGTTTGGAGATGAGGGTATGTAGTTAATATGTATGTATAGTTACAAACTGGCATTTAGATTGTAACTAAACAAGCCAGTTCATGAGAAATCTTTTGCTGCCTACGTAATGAAGCGACGTGCATTTACAAAATTATTGGTAGGGGCAACTGTTGTGCCGGCTTTTGGGGCGTGGCTTCGTAGCTGTGCTCCATATGACATCTCCTATAAAACAGAGCTGTTTGTACACGTATCACACGCACGAGGGATGCAAGACGTACTTAGAAGTTCCTCCCTAAATCTTGTTGGTTAGCTGGTGTACGCTCACTGAAATACAAAAGGATGCATAACGCCTACGAAAGACGCGCTAACGAGAAAGGCTTGAAAAAAAAAAAAACTGGGAACGCATACGAAGCACGCATAGACGAAAAAGGAGTGTCGAGTCCTTTTATGGCGGTTATGTGTCTTTTTCAGTCAGGGTAGAAGACGCGCAGCACGAGCAGATAGGGTCAGCCAATTTTGGGCCGAGCCAGCTGGGCGACCTGGCAGACGGCGCTCTCATCTCGCGTTTGCGCTGTAGGAGGCGTCGATTAAGTGGACTGCGTGGGTTATGGATGTGCGCGCGCACAGAGTGGCAGTTAATTTCGCAGGTTTCGTGTTTTGTCCGTTTCTTTTTTTCATCTGCGTATACTCTGTTTGGTCTTGGGCGCGTTGGTTTTGCCAGTGTGTGTACACACGGAGAAGGCGCCCCATTACGACGAGCCTTGAAGCTCGTGCAAAACCAGAACCGCGCGTACATAATTCGGGGTGTATACGTATAGCCTTGGAGACAAGATGGCGGCTCCACCCCCGCACGATTTGCGGGTGCAGTCCTGGTCGCGCTCTTACGTCGTTCTGTGGTCAGCGTACGTAAAGGCGGTGCGTAGGCGAACCGTATGGCGCTGCATGTATACAGTAAATATAATTCTCGAGCTTCTGAGATGTAGCTGCCAGGATGGAGCCCGAGCTGTATGGTCGCAAATGACACGTTTGCATCTCCGTATATAGTGAGCCGGCGGTGACCTTTTTGAAGGTAGTGGCGGCTTTCGTGGATTTTTCCGTGTTAAATACGTTGTTAAATTTCTAAAGTAAAACGGAAGCCGATACCGAAGGCAGTACACTCTGGCAGAGTGTCTTAATTTGCCACGTGAGTGCAACTACCGCATTTACTTGAATACTGCCGTCACTCGTTGTGAGTGGCTATGGTGTTGGCCAAATTATGTTTAATACTTGGAGTGGTTCTTAAGAAAGAGAAAAAAAAAAGAGAAATGTGAGCCCCGTTATTTGAGAGCACTGCCCCTACACCCATATCAATCCCGGCCCTTGATCTTAAGCCGTCTCTCAAACAAAACCTCAGGGACTACTGGCAGAGCAAGTGGGATACACACACACAAAACAAACTACACGTTATCAAGCCACACCTTGGCCAATGGCCACCAGTATCAAAATCACGTCTAACAGAGGTAACACTAACAAGACTCAGGATAGGACACACATACACGACACACACACATCTTTTGTCCGGTGGTGATCCACCATTGTGTGATAAATGTGGTGAGGCATTAACAGTTCTTCACGTATTAATTCAATGTAAACAGTTAGACACTCTAAGAAAACAGCACTTTCCGTTACCCTACCGACAACATTTACCTTTACACCCTGCAATGTTCGTTGGCAGGGAACCGCTTTTTAGTAATAAAGCATTGTTAGCGTTTTTAAAAAAAATCATAATTTTCATATCATATACCCGGGCATTCCGTAGCACAACCTCTCCAGAGAGGTTTTTGCTGCGGTGGCTACACAGGAAAGCACTTGCCTCACGGCCCTTGGACGCAAGGGTACTAACGTGTGAGGTACTTGTGCTAATGCCATACATGTCCACCATCGTTTTTCATTATCACCAACTTTTGTCACCTATTCACACCACACACACCTTTCACGGCATGGTCATGATTTTATTACTTGTATGTTTTTACTCGCCTTACTGCGAGGAATTTTATGGCCCTTATACAGCCGCTAATCACAATCATTGTCCACATTCCTTGTCTCATGAACTGGCGCTCTTTGGCCATCAAATGGCCCTTGCGCCAAAAAAACACCATATATCATCGAGCCCCGTTATTGTCTGCTTCAGTGAGCGACACCGCCACAGCGCTCACAAGGGATGGGGGTGAGGAGGGATAAAAAGGGTAGAAGTAAAGGTGTAGAAAAGAGGAAGAAGAAGCAACAACAAACTGAGGCGATAGGAGAGATAGGAAAGATGGAAGCACGGTCACTGGAGTCCGAGGACGGGGTACACTTGCGAGAGATGTTGTCGGCGTCTGTAGATGGCGTAGAGCAGGTCCAGAAGGTCAGAGCTACACTGTCGTCGAAGGTCGTCGGCGACAGGAGGTGACGTAGGGCGAGCCCAGTCGGCCAGATACCTATTAGCGTTAGCTAAACGATTGCTAATGTTCGCAAATATAGACCTTCTGCTCTATTATATCGCTGCTGTCTGCACTCAACCTTGGTCCTAATCTGGAGTCTTTTGTTTGTTTTTGCATGTCCTTTTTTTTTTTTCGACGTCCGTCCTTCTGGAATGCGCAAGTTTAGGGCAAACAGAACAGAGACAGCGTCTTGAGGCATGTGTTCCTGAGAGAGACGGAGGGAGAGACACTATACCCTATGCGGCCTTTCTGGCCTATTGCTTGTAAGGATGCGCCTCCCAAGGTCTCAGGGTCTTTCAACGCGAAAATGGTTTTCCATAGACGCGGCGGAGTTTGT